>NC_056522.1:219938849-220045395 GCF_019175285.1 Sceloporus undulatus
TACAAATGTTGCAAACAATCAATGTTACATTTTTAACAATTTTTTTTGAGCAAATATGCGCATGATTTGTCTTCTTGAGCAGATACAGCAAGGGAAGCAAAGGGAAAGCTAATGTTGCTTTTAAAAGCATAAAAAAATGCATGGCAATCCCATCCTTTGCCTGGAACAGGGGCAGATCTGACCCAAAAGCCCACAGGTTTATAAAAAAAGAGAGAGAGAGAGAGGCATCTCTCTCCCTGCTTCAGCCGCTGAAACCCCTGTGCCTGGCTCTTTAAAAAGGGAGGACACTTCCCCCGATGCCCTGCAAACGTCACCATGACGATAGCTTGATTGGCAACGGCCACCTCGCCAGCAGACACAGAATGCATTCGATTTCTAATTTGAAGGTCAAAATGGATTCGATTTCAAATTTGTAGTGGGCACTTGCTAATGGAGCGATTCGGGGGAGGGGCATCCGGATCAGCCCAGTTCCTTCCAGGTCTTTTAAGCCAGTATGAATGGGGCCTTAGAAGTAATAGCTTTTAAAAGAAAAGTCAAAAGGAAAGCAACTTCTTTTTCCACCATGCTGAGCTACTGTAGTAAAAAGAAGAAGGAGTTTCTTAATCTCTTTTGCATTGATCCCCTCCCACTAGAGATTTAAACCCTTTCTCTACCTATATACTGGGGTTGGAAGTTTGACCCACTTGCTATATGGAAGTTGGTCAGAGAAAGTCAAGGGAATTAAGAGTAAGATATACTTGTGTAATGGTTTGTTTTGTTTTATTTTGAGATGCCACTGCAAATCAAGAGTTGACACTTCTGGCAGCTGGAGTAGAGAAGCACCAGAATATATGCACACATATTTTCTGATAGGATTATATGGTTTTACAGCAAAAAAGAATAGTGTTCTTCAGAGAGAACCTGTATGAGATAACCTTGTTGTCTTATGGGAGAGAAGCCGATTGGCTTCTTGCCACTGGGTAAATCTGTGTATTCGAACAAACTGGAATTGATACTAGGGTTCATCCAGAAAAATGGGGGGGGGATTCTCTGGAAGTATCAAACATTTCCAATTCTTTTTGTTCTGATTTTACATGCATATTCCCATGTTTGCATCCAAATTCTTTTCTAAAATACAGTATTGTGGGTTCCCCTCATGGCTCATCTTCCTTGATCATGTGTCACTTAGGCAGTGTATCAGAAATTCTTTTCACCACTGTCCACTGAGTCACTTTGGGATCATGTGGATCTACAAAATAAAACTGGTTTGGTTTGTGCAGGAATAAAACCTGGGACTTTCAATGCTATTTTTTTACTTATCTGGAGATGTCTTCAGTTGATTGAAAGACAGGAACATTTGGATTTGGTAGCCAATTATAGTCTTATCTTGCCACAATCCCATTATACTGTCAGCATATACAGAGAATTGTGTTGATAAAAAGGAAAATAATTTTATTTGTGTATATTTTTATTTAGTAATTAAAATGATTATATCTTAAGATCTTAGGGCAACATGTTGACAATGTACATGCTGCAATTTAAAATATAATATAAAATATTATAAAATATAAAAATCAGGTGAAACATTTTATAACTATATGCTTATACAGATCCAAGATAAAATATGTGAAGTCGAAGGCTTTCATGGCTGGCATCCATAGTTTTTTGTGGGTTTTTTGGGCTATGTGGCCATGTTCTAGAAGAGTTTATTCTTGACGTTTCGCCAGCATTTGTGCCAAGAGCTCTCCCAGCAGACATTGATCACCAATTAGCAGACACTAATCCTCTTTGTATATCCTCCCACCCTGAAGCCCTGCCATCAACAACAGAACAATACACAGATTAACATGGGAATCCCTCCTCCTTACACAGGGTCACACAGTGTGTATGTATGTGTGTGTGTATACACACACACACACACACAACACACACACTCTTTTCTAGGTCAGCATTCTCTGAAGATGCTAGCCACAGATGCTGGTGAAATGTCAGGAATAAACTCTTCTAGAACATGGCCACATAGCCTGAAAAACCCACAAAAAACCAAGATAAAATACAGAGGCTTGCATCCACACTGCAGAAATAATCTGGTTTGACACCACTTTAACTGCCATGGCTCAATGCTATGGAATCCTGAGATGTGTAATTTGTCGTGGCCCCAAAGCTGTGACAGAGAAGGCTAAAATGTCTCACAAAACTAGAAATCCCAGATATCCATAGCATTGAGCAATGGTAGTTAAAATCATGTCAAACTAGATTATTTTTGCAGTATGGGTGCAGGCTCTGAGCACAAAGGCATTTCAACTTGGACTAAAAAATGAAGCCAGCATTGGTGTCAGTCATTCCAAAGCAGGAGTGCCACAGCAAAGAAAGCCCTTTTCCATGTCTCCATGTTAAGCATTGCTTCCACTGGTAGAACCCAGAAGAGGGCTTTTCTAACAGGTTCCAATCTTCAGACTGGCATACATAAAGAAATGCCTCCTTCAAGTATTGATATCCCAAGCCATTTAGGACTTTAAATGTCATCATCACCGTCACCTTGAATTCAGAGTGAAAGCCATCTTAAAATGTCAGGTTTTGTTTCTACTTTTTGTTTTAAAAAAAAAGTCATGTAGATTCATTCTGATATAGTTTCATGAGATTATCATATAGCATAAAGAATGTTCTACAACGTACCTCAGAGTGAGTTTGCTGCTTTGATGTGGTGCGGATTGTTGGGAGCACCAGGCAGCAATGGAACAAGGCAGTCGTCTTATTCCCTGAACCCTGTGCAATTTGTGTAGGCTTTGGATCGAAGTGGGGAGCCTTCAGCCAATGAACCAGTATTCATTGGTTGGTAGGTAGTGACAATAGTGAGTCCCCATGCAAGCTTCACTCCAGTCAAGTGCTGCCCTATAAGGGGCATCTTCCAGTGCTCCAGCCTTGAGAGTGTCATCCCATCTATCCTCTCTCTAAATTGGTTTGACCCGTGAATCATTTTGTAGCCAATAGCAAATTTGATGATATACTCTACTATCACAATTTGGCTGGTTGGTTTGGCCAAAAGGAGGATATTCAGGGCCTATATCCTCATAAAATATGACTGGTGGTCCCCCTATGGGACTTTGGGAATGTTGGCAGATAAGATCATGCCAGTTTGGGGACTTCTGCCTTTGCGACATCCCCCTGGTGTCAAGGGAATCACGCAATGGCATCTGCCTATGTGGAATCCTATATCTGCCATTCCAGAGGATGTCTGGCAAGTGGGTCAGTGGATGAAGATAGGTCAGTGCCTGGATTCAGACCCACACAAGCACCAAGCATATGTGCAGCTTTAACTAATAAAAGTTATAGCCCACTTTGTTGCAAAAATACAGATATGTTGGTGCTTTTTATTTGGTAGGTACATGGTGTGAGATTCACCTTTGAACATGCAAGGCATTTCTTCTCCATTTCTACAAAAGGAAATTGTTTTGTTCTTGAATAGATAGTTTACAATTTAAAAGAGAACAAAATTGATCAAAAGAAGGAGAGACTAGAGGGGGGAAATCAATTTTCCAAGGTGCTCAAGAAAGCATTAATTTTAAGTTAATTCAGTATCCAATCTAATCTGGGTTTTAACCCTGAAGCACATGGGAAGTATTTTATGTCCATAAAGAACAGACATGAGAATTTGCACTGAAGTATTAAGGGTCTAAGCCTCAACCTTTAAAATTTAGCATAACTTTTGTAATGAATAGTTATTACACTGTGATCATGATTGATTCTATTGACTATTTTATTGGGAGCATTTTACTGGGAATTGTTGTTTTAATGCTATTCTAGGGTGGGAGGGAGATAGGGAATTAGAATTTGATATGTTTTGCTATGTTTTTACTTGTGGCTTGCTGTGTAGTATTTTTATTGTTCCTTTGTTTGTTGTTACCCGCCTCGATCCAATACAGGGAGAGGCAGGATACAAATTATTATTATTATTGTTGTTGTTGTTGTTGTTGTTGTTGTTGTTATTTAAAAATCAGTCTATGGAAACTTTTTAGGACTGCCAAAAATAGTCAGTTTAGGACTGATTTCCCACAAATTCAGTTGATCTGCAAATTATTTACTGGAACAGAACATTATTTCTAGTGCTAAATGTATCCTACATACATTTTGAAAGTCATGCAATTCAACTTCCTACAGCATCCTCTCCTTTCCATGTCACAGCTCTATGTGCTGTTTTATGCTTGTGAAGGAAAGAATGGGCAGAAGATTGAAGTTTTCCTTCCTGCTGCCACCAAAGAAGAATGGGAGAAATTCATCATCTTCAAAATCCTAAGAAAAAGACTCAGGAAAGAAGAAACATGGGAAAACAATTCATTGATCAGAAATTAAGGGAGCTGCAAAACAAAATGATAATATAGAAATGACAACTGTGCATTTTTGTTGCTGTTGTTGTGCTGTGTCTTCAAGTTGTTTCTGTCTTGTGGCAACTCTAAGGCAACCCTATGACAGGGTTTTCTTAGCAAGGATTTCTTCAGAAGAGGTTTGTCTTTGCCTTCATCTCTGGCTTAGAGAGTATGACTTGCCCAAGATCACCTAATAGGCTTCCATGGCTGAGCAGGATCTTGAACCCTAATCTCCAGAGTCCTAGTCCAGCATCTTAGCCACTATACCACACTTACTCTTTTTTGAAAGAATAATACTTTAATACCTTGATTTTTTAAATTGCAATTTTGAAAGTATGGTTTCAGTGGGGCCATTTTAAAAGGATAATAGATGGGGACAACCTGAAGAGATGGATAATAGATCGGGGTGAAACTGAAGAGTACTTTTACATGTAGAACCTGGATCCCAGTAGATTTAATAGGCTGACAGAACAAAGGCATCAAACATTTTGGCTTTTGTTTTCATCAGTAATGTCAGTTGGAACAGGAGAGAGAAAGAGCATCCAGTGGCACTTAAAGAATTCCAAAGATCTAAGAATGGAATTAAGTGGGTGGTACAAGAGATAAGGACGTATGCATCCAGAGATGCATTCACATTACACAGTTATAGTGCTATATTCCACCTTAACTGCCATGGCTGGATCCTATGCTATCCTGAGGTTGGTAGACTGGTGTTGCACTAGAGGGGCTAAACTGCCAAACTCAGTACTCCATAAAACAGAACCATGGAAGTTAAACTAGATTAATAGCACTATAATTCTGTAATGTGAATGAGCCCCAGGCATCAAGTCAGTAGAGCCAGAAGAATTTCTCTATTGGACATATAGCAATGTTGGAAAGGTTTTTGTCCCTCAGAATTAAAATGCTCAGGGGGAAAAAAGGTTGTCCTAGCATTGTGGTGGTGACTCTTGATTTCTGAATTTTGTGTGAAGATCTATAATGTCCTCCCCCAGTATTTCATGTTGCACTCAGGGTGCAGGCATTCAGTCACATGCAAGACATTAGTGGGATTGCAAGTCATATTTTCTTTACTGTGATAGATGTTACCTGTGTTTCATCTTTTAAAAGTTGTGTGTGTGTGTGTGTTTTTTTGTTTTGTTTTTTTTTTGTTTTGTTTTTTAGATATGCACAAACAATGCAATGTTTGGATGCAATTGATGTGGTCCTAGGTCTTCAGTTGCTATTTTTATTGCAGGTCTCACCAGCAGCTTACTAGGTGGTTGGCAGAAAGCAAGAATAGGGGGCTTATTGGTAGATTTATCAAGACATGGTGAATTAGATATCAAGGCCTATTTATCAAGGGAGATGATGTTAAGGGCATGGGGAGGAGGGATGCTGTAATCTGTATAGATGCTAAAGTGACACTCCTGGAAGCTTCCAGAAGCAATCCATTTTTCTTTTGACAGAAAAAGAGGAACATGGTGGCAGGGGGATTTGAGAGGCTTCTGGAGCTGCAGTAACAGCCATACTCTGGCCTCTCCTAGTGTGATCACTTGCAGGATCTTGTGTAACTTTTAGTGCAGTTTTAAAACAGATAGGTTTCTTCAGCTAACAGTCAGGGTTGGAAGAAATTTCTGTTTAACTTCTCATCTTGACAAAAATGCATTGTGTAGCTTTAATAAAACATTTACTTAACATAATACAATCTATGAATTTTTCAACATAAGCTTATTTTTGAAGCAATGACATGGAAATCTACAAAATTTGATTAAGGAAAGGAACATAAAATTTTGGTTGCAACCCTGTTTAGGCTTCGCATCCCTTTGACTCTAGATTCATGTAATAGTTTTAGCTATATTTGTTATTGGGAATGTGGTAACACCTGATACTAGAGGTCCTTAACATTCTGGTCTACAGATGTTTTGGACCTTGTTATACAGAATCCCTATTTTTTTGCTATGGTGGCTTGGACTTCTAGGAGATGAAGGCCAAAGTACTAGACTGTCGTCGTGTTTTTTACCTTTCAGATTCCCACTGAGGCACAGTGGTGGGGAATCTAGTGTCTCCATGCTTTGTGACACTGGGGGTGGGGGGATCAAAATTGCATGGTGTTCATAATTAATTAACAGGCAATCTTGGGTCAATTCCCGGTTGTGATCTTCAGTAGCAAAGACCTAGTAAACCATGCACAGGCTGCAGCTGCACTGCAGAAATAATCCATTTCGACACCACTTTAAGCACAATGGCTTGTTGCTATGGACTTCTGGGAACTGTAGTTTGGTGGGACACCAGAGGTCTCTGTCAGAGAAGTCTAAATGTTTCACAAAACTACAATTCCCAGAAGTCCATAGCATTGAGCCATAGCAATTAAAGTGGTGTCAAACTGGATTATTTCTGCATTGTGGATGCAGCCATAAAGATGCACTTATGAAATAGTGAAGTATGATAGCCAGCTGGTGCAAGATCTGGTGCAAGATGGCCAGAATCTTCTATGGCATTTACAAACGTGTAATCTAGAGTTACATACTTGTGACTGTTATGTATTCATGGTCCCTATGTAACCACTAGTTTCGGAGTTACATAGAAAATGTCAACGTCTCCCAATCCCCACAAACCAGGCAGCAGCTGCTGAAATCAATGGGGGCTTGTTCCCCTGTCAGCTGGTAAACAACTGATTGATATTCCCATCCTCTTTCATGTAAGCAATTTCTATCATGAGGAGAAATTACCCCACCTTCTCATGGGTGGGAAGGAAAAGATCCCGCTGCTGCCTGTCACCCCAGAGATTGCTCACCAGAGGGATGGAAATGGTAGTCAGATAGTTCCTGAGTGACAGACGAACAAACAGTGGTGGCTGCCTAATAGGTACAGATTGGGAGTGCCAGGCTTAGATTTACTGTGTAGCATCATATCTACAGTGCTTACACATGTGTAAGGATTCTGACCAAGATTCTGGCCAGTAATGCTAAAATACTAACAATGCCATTATAAACAGCACATATTTATTAGGTGCTCCCTATGTCTAAAGAAGATTGGCTGGCATTCAAAAGAAGCCACCTTTGATATTAGCAGATAGCTAATTTACTTATCACCATATTTCTTCATGTTCAATCAAAACTTCATACTCAGAGTAAAAGATTTATTGCCTATTTCTCCCCAATATGCATTTTCATTTGTATAACTGACAGGTTAAGAGGCTGAAAAGACCATGTGAGTGGGTTTTTTTTTTCAATCAAGGTACCCATCTTGGTGACATTTATTATGAGTTTATTACTTCCATACTCATAACAAGCACAGCTCTGTGGGAGTATCTTAAACAGTTTTTCATTACCTGTGACTTCTCATTAATGTTATCCTAACTTTTCATTTAGAGCAGCTCTTTCAAAAACAACCAGGACTTATAAACTGCCTGTGCCAATTAAGCAGTGTGTGTGTGTGTGTTTGTCTAAGTCTAGTAGAAAAGGGATAATATGCATACCCACATCATACTATATACAATATGAATTATTTGCTTTCTTCAACATTCTATTGATGTTTTAAAATCTCAAACACAACAAGGTTATTTCTTAGGGGGGGGGAAATCTAAAGTGAAAAGCAAGAAATTGAAATTCTAATATCAAACTTTTAACAGCAGCACAGGGAACAGATTTGTGTGGCTGTGTTGATATGAGATGTGAAAGAGATGTTTCTCTGAAGGCATGCGATTTAGAACAATTGCCTGGCCAGAGGGAGATGGGAAAGGAGAAATGGTCTTCTGTGGTTTGTGCCTGTGTGGGGAGGGGAGAGCAAGATAGTAAGTTATGATAATCACAGCTGGGGGAACCAGAAGGCTTTTTTCTGTACAGTACTTTTCAATACAGTAATTACAATACAGTAACAGTAACAGTAATCAAGTTACTTTTTGGATTGCAGCAACAGCAAGAAGCAATATTGCTGTATGATGAGTGATGTAACCTAAAAAAAATAACATTCTAAGTTCTGTATTTAGTGAACCTTTTCAGAGGCTGAAAATGAACTGAAAAAGAAGA
Source organism: Sceloporus undulatus (assembly GCF_019175285.1). Taxonomy (NCBI): domain Eukaryota; kingdom Metazoa; phylum Chordata; class Lepidosauria; order Squamata; family Phrynosomatidae; genus Sceloporus; species Sceloporus undulatus. The sequence continues at coordinate 219,947,200 of NC_056522.1, forward strand.
AGCCATGTTGAAGCCATCCATGAATGACCACTGATGATCAACCATGGAATAACGAGTCCAGACACAGAGTGTTGGGTTAAATAAGGGCCCCTTTATTAACCTTGAACCTATTTAAATTGTGATGAACCTTGAAAGGAGCAAGAGGGGGAGTAATCTGATGTGGGATCAGCTGAGGCCAGGTGTCACCCCTTGACTCAGACTTCCCTTGGGCAAAACATCTGAATCCTGAGGACAATCCAATAACCGAGTTACTCAACAATCAGTTATCTACTGGAAGGCAAACCCAGGACACTGTCCCCAGCCCCAAGACTTTATGAGAGCAAAATCCCCCAATTTGTCTCAAGGGTGGACTCTGTTCCTGCACCCCAGGACCTAAACAAGCACCCTTCCTTTCACCAAAAGGGTGCCAAGGTGTACACAAAACAAAAACTCTTATACCCTCCCCTTGCTACCTGCTACAGACAAGAAACAGGCATCTGCTTAGTCTGTTTTCTCCAGCAGGCCAACCAATAGGGTCCTCAACCACTGTAGCAGATGTCCTAGGAATAACATACTGTATTTTCTTCTTCAGAAAGAAGGATGCCATCAGCTCTGTGTGGTTCTGTGCACCAAAAAAACAAAAACAAACAAAAAAAAAAACAAAACAAAAAACTATTGTGCCATGTGAAAGAAAGTGGTCCAACTCTCTGTTCAATGCATTATGCATCTCCCTATTTTCCCTTCTCTGGGCAAGATCTAGACATCAGGGATCCCTCTTGCAATGCTAAATTTGGTTTGGCAAATAAGCAGACCATACCATGAGTGCACCCATGCAGAACATTTAAAGCTCTATATTTAGTGAACCTTTTCAGAGTTTGGAAAGTAACATTGGCGAAGAGAAAACAATTCCATCCAGGAACGTCTTTAACCATCATTTTACCACTGTTCTGTTAATGAAATTAAGGGCTGGTACAGACTGCCAAAAGGAGCTGGCTTCCTGGCAGCTTGGGGGCATGGCATCTGCACGTCACATGTTCTGACTCTGCCCCAAGCCAGCATCACGCCACATGCCCAACCAGATGGTGAGCAGCATTGCAGCATTGTGGCAGCGCAGTGTTTAGATACCACAGGCAGCTGAAACACAGAAAAACCACCGTTGCTGTGACAAAGGCACCCTTTTCCCAGCACAGAGGAGCAGCTTTCTGCTACTTCCTTTTGCACTGGGAAAATACCAGATTGGGCCCACAGCATGTGGTTGCTGCGGCCCTGATCCAGAGCTCAAAGGGGTGCCCAGAAGCTGCTTCTTCATGGCGGTCTGTTTCACCCCTAATTTTCCAAGCTTTGCTTGGGTGGCCACCCTATAAGATTTATGAGGTACATTCAGGTCATTAATGTCATCACTGGAGGGTAGTGAAGATTTCCTGCCAGCCATGGAGCTCACTGGGTAATCTAACCTTGGGGCAGTCATTATCAGCTTTAAAAAACCCCAAAAACATAGATTTATGTGAAGATGAAATGGAGGAAGGAAAATTGTATATACAAGAGCCAGCATGGTGTAGTGGTTTGAGTGTCCAACTATGGCTCTGAAGAACAGAGTTCAATTCGCATTCAGCCTTGGAAACCCATTGGGTTACCTTTGGCGAGTCATACACTCTCAGCTCCAGAAAATCCCGTGATAGGGTTACCTTAGAGTTGCTATAAAATGGAAACAACTTGAAGGCACACAACTACAACAAAGTTGTATTGGCTGCCCTGAGTGAGGACGGTTAAGACAAAAATGAATATATATATTTTTGCAGCTCGCTGCCACTTTATCATAAACATTCTGAAGACATTCAAAACTGTCAAGGCACGCCCCCCCTTTATCTAGATGCATATTCCAATGTTGTGTGAACTTGGTCAAGCATAGAGACATTGAGGTTGATGTCAATGAGTTTTGGAAGGTGTAGATATCTAGACACAACACTAATAAAACAACATATTGAAAATAAAATAATTTGGAAATTGTGCTATAAAAATGACAGATGGGACTCACAAAACAGATTAGACTGAGATTTATTCTCATTCTCACCTCACAGACATAACATTTTAGAGTATATGAATAGAAAGAAAATGAATGGCAAGCTAAGGTAATTATAAAAATATTTATATAGTGAGATGGAGATACAATTGTCTCAGTATTCCATTGAGTCATAATTTTAGAAAATCACAAGTGAAATGAAAGGCCAGCTTTAAAAGTCAGTCTTGAAGATCATCATGAATCAAATTTTGAGAAGAAGGAGCCATTTCCTTTAAGATCAATATATATTCCCTGTCATAAGCATTTATGTCACATGCAATAAGATAATTGGTATCATACTCTTGTTCTAATATAGAGATTCCCAAATAAGTTGAAAAAAAGTCTTAAAAGAAAATTTAAATAGTCTTTCTTCATATGTGTTGGAAAACATTTCTTCTTAAAGGCTATGATTTAACTGTGAAATACTCATCTCAAAATTAAGTGAAAGGAGAATGTGTAAAGACAATCGTTTTTTTTAAAAAAAGATATATCTTAAGGCTGCAGTCCTACAAAAAATTATTTGGGAGTAAGTCCAGTTCAATTAACTGAAATTTACTTCAGAGTAGACACGTACACGACTGCACTCTTAGAATGCAATACGACATTCACTTATTTAGGACTAATCCCTGATGAATTTACTTCTGAGTAAATGTGAAGATTTGTGCTTGCTTTCTACAAGAGAGAATTATTTGCAGATCAGAGGATAATGTAGTGTATATTACAATAAATAATTTATGCCAAAATGAAATGGAAAAATTAGAGAGTCTTATTAACAGAGAGGCATCTGATATTGTTTGGAGAGGAAACAGCAACTTCATTATGCCATGTCAATTTTTTAAAAAAAATCAAGCTAAGCCCATTTCTCTCTAATATATTGTCATAGCACAAATCATGCACAGCTGGAACAGAAGAGCTGTGGCATTAGAGAATGGGACAAAATAAACAACAGGTGCTGTAGGTGCATGGTACAGATATATGCTGTGTGTGTGTGTGTGTGTGTGTGCGCGCGTGCGTGTGCGCGCACACATGCATACAAGTACACTGTGCATACAATACCTATGGAACTGGAATAATAATAGTAATAATAATAATGATAGATAGATAGACAGACAGACAGACAGATGTTACAACTCTAAGTAAACAATCCTACTAAATATACTATTAACTATAACCACAAATTACAATACTGCTAAAACTTTAAAAATTGCCTTTGATTCAAGAAGGCAATTATTAAACTGGCTTGGTCCATGAGGGTCATTCTTGAGTTTTACTATGTATAGAGCCCTATACTGCTCAGGCCCAGGCTAACTGATAGCTTGCTATATATGTCTGCTTGTGCTCTAAAATTTTCAGAGGAGGCATTTCTGTCTTTCTCACTGCTTTTACAGGCACATTAGATGGGAATGTGAGGGAGAGCCTTCTCCGTGGTTGCTCCCAGACATTAGAACTGCCTCCCTAGGGAGGTTAGAATGCAGTGATGCCCCTTGTCACCCGTGTGTCTGTGGGCTCCAGAGGGTGGGGCTTCTGTGGGCAGCACTCTCAGCCTCCCCCAGTGCCACCTAATCCCCCTCATGAGTAGAAGGATGGGCTGGCATGGGGAAGGGAGCACGCTCAGACTTCCTCAGGGCAGCCTTGTCCTTCTCCTCAGGAGGAGAAAGACAGGATGGCATGAGGAGGAGAGCCCAACTGGGTGTCAGCTTCTTCTGGGATGTCACCCAGTCAGTCCACACCACCGCACTCCCCTAGTGCACTATTAGGATGGCTACTTCTTTGCTGTCTTCAGCAGCAGGTGAAGACCTTTCTATTCCAGGAAGCCTTTAGGAACTGATTGGTTTTTTTTTAAAAAAAGGACTTTTTTTAATGATTGAGTAGTGTAATATGTTAACCATTTTATGGTTTTAATTGTGTTCTTAGGCCCTGTCCATACCAGCCTGAAAGGCCTCCAAACAGCACGTGGCATCATGATGTGGCTCTGGCATTGCACTCAGATGATGCAGTGCTGAAGGGGTATAGTACTGACCTCTGTCCTGAGGCCAGTACTGTTCAACATCTTTATCAATGACCTGGATGACAGAATTGGGGGCATACTTATCAAATTTGCAGATGACACCAAATTAGGAGGAATAGCAAATACTCCAGAGGACAGGATCAACATTCAAAATTACCTGAATAGACTAGAAAGCTGGGCCAGAGCTAACAAAATGAAATTCAACAGGGAGGTACTGTACTTAGGGCGGAAAAATGAAATGCACAGATATAGGATGAGGGACACCTGGCTTAAGGAGACAACATGTGAAAATGATCTAGAAGTCCAAGTAGACTACAAGTCAAACATGAGTCAACAGTGCGAGGCAGCAGCTAACAAGGCCAATGCAATTTTAGGCTGCATCAATAGAAGTATAGTGTCTAGATCAAGGGAAGTAATATTGCCACTATATTCTGCTCTGGTCAGGCCCACCTGGAATATTGTGTCCAGTTCTGGGCACCACAATTCAAAAAGGACATTGAGAAACTGGAGCATGTCCAAAGGAGGGTGACTAAAATGGTGAAAGGTCTGGAAACCTTGCCCTATGAGGAACGCCTTAGGGAGCTGGGTATGTTTAGCCTGGAGAAGAGAAGGTTAAGAGGTGATATGATAGCCCTGTTTAAATATTTGAAGGGATGTCATATTGAGGAGGGAGCAAGCTTGTTTTCTGCTGCTCCAGAGACTAGGACCCGGAGCAATGGATGCAAGCTCCAGGAAAAGAGATTCCACCTCAACATTAGGAGGAACTTCCTGACAGTAAGGGCTGTTCAACAGTGGAAGAAACTCCCTTGGAGTGCAGTGGAGTCTCCCTCCTTGGAGTTCTTGAAGCAGAGTCTGGATGGCCATCTGTTGGGGATGCTTTGATTTGGATTTCCTGCATGGCAGGGGGTTGGACTGGATGGCCCTTGCAGTCTCTTCCAACTCTATGATTCTATGATTCTACCCTTTTGAGGGCACAAAAAGGAACCACTTTTTGTGGCTCCTTTTTGCATCTCAAAAGGCCACGTTGGGGGCACAGTGTGAGGTTGCCACGGCCCTGACCCAGCTGAAGAAGGGGCAGCTGGAAGCCACTCCTTTGGGGCTGTTTGTACAGCCCCTCAGTTTAAAACAGTTTTAATCTCAACATATGTTATATGTTTAACTGTCTTTAATTTTATGTGGGTTTTTGGTTTTGTAATTCCCTGTCTTTTGTAAGTAGCTTTGAGTCTCAGGGTGCATGTATATTTGTAAAAACCATGCAGTTTGGCACCATGTTAATGGACATGGCCCCATCCTACAGAAACCTGGGATTTGTAGTTTTGTGAGTCACCAGCGTTCTTTGGCAGAGACGTATAAAGGTCTCCTAAAACTACAAATCCTAGGATTCCATGGGAAGGAGCTACAGCATTTTGAGTGGTGTCAAATCACATTATTTGTACAGTGTACACCTCTAGTTGAGTGCGGGGAAGTTAGAGTATAAAGGGAGGGATGGGCGAGAGGCTCTCTTCAAAACTAGATTATTTGGGGAGAAAGATACTTAGCCAGTCAGACCTATAAAGGGTGCAGTTGCCCATTTGGGGCTGCTTGGAGCTTCAAACCTTTGGGATCTACTCAGATCATGAGGGTTTGGAGGGGTGTGTGGCCCTCTGATATCCTGGGGGATAGAAGGCAGCCCAGAGGCCTCTAGATGCTGGTCACTTCTGGACTATAACTTCCACTAGCATGATCAGCAGGTGTGCATTCTGAGTTTATGGTATTTGTAGTCTAGCACATATGACACCAGGTTGGAGAAAGATGGTGTTTATGTTAATAGACTTAGCTCCTAAAGGTCTGATGGCACAGAAAACATTTTACCTGGTCTCTAAAGAACAGAAGCTACCTGATTGTCTTGATGGATCTGATGCAACACATTTTGATGTTAATAGACATGACAGACTATGTTATAATTATCTGCCAAATTCTAAAATGCATTTTGGAGACATTTCAATTAGAAACAAAATGAATCTGGGGAGAGGAGGGGGGTGGAATTAATTGCAATAACCTTTAGCATCTCTTTTGTGATGGTGAAGAATATCTGCCCTAGTGTTATGGCATCTTTATATTTTGTATAGCCGTAATCTATAAACAGATGTAGGGGCAGCAGTGCAGGTTCCTTTTGGGCTTTAATCTAATCATGTAATTGCTGCCCAGAAAATAATGTTCTTTAAGGTTCATTTCTTTGTTATGTCTAACATAAATCAACCTAATTCCCTGCCCCATGGCCTTAATCTTTTCTGGGAGGCTTACTTGTGTTTTTCGTTGTTGTTGTCTAATGCTCTCATTTGTTAGCTGCCTGAGAGGTGTGAAGAAAAGAGAGATTATTCTTGTATCCCTTTGCAAATGTTTCAAACAATTGGCTGCCATAATACACACATGCGCGCACACACACACACACACACACACACACACACATATACACACACACACACACATACACACACACACACACACACACACAGAGAGAGAGAGAGAGAGAGAGAGAGAGAGAGAGAGAGAGATATGGGCAAGATAAACCACTGCTTGCAATACTTGAATAGCTGATCTGTTCTTGAGCTCAAAAGGAAGAAGTATTTGCTTCCATGGCTCAATAATTGTAGTTTTGTGAGACATTTAGCTTTCTCTGTTAGGGAGCTCTGATGATACAACAAGCTACTGTTCCCAGAATTCCATAACACTGAGCCATGCTGGTTAAAGTGGTGTCAAACTGGATTATTTCTGCAATGCCTATGCAGCCTTGGATGTCAAAGATTGATCAGAGGCATGAGGACTATTCTTGCCCAGGAAAAGTTTTAGCATTTCCTGGAAGGTTTTTTTTTTTTTAAACTTTCTCTAAACCACATGGAGACTGTTTCTGAACAGGGTAGGAGGAGTCCTTTCAGAGCCTAGGACCACTTCAGTGCTCAGGAAACACTCCAACCTGCAAGCCTGGAGATTTACAACATGACAGCAGAACCATAGATCTACATGTTCCCATTATAATTCAGAGCTGGGGAACATGAAGCCTTCCAGATATTGTTGGTATTCAGTTTCCATCAGATCTAAGCCAGTGGCATTAAACAACGAAGGTAGCATCTGGGGAGGCAAACTTTTCTTATACCTTGGCTTGTTCCAGAAATCTTTTCTCCTAAAAGAGAATAGTGTGTCCTTGTGTCATGAAAGGAAACAAGGAGGGATTCAGGTTGCAGCTAGAGTTTCTCTGTCAAACTCTGTAGAGTTTCTCCTTACCCTTCAATAGCTGGGCTTGTATTCTTATCACAAGAGAGGCTTCAACATCTCTAGATCCTGAGCTCAGTGTTGGATACAGTCAAAGTAAAAGGAAAGAAATGTGCACACACAGTGAGAGTCAAGATAATAGCTTTTGTTTGCAATAATCACACTTCTGAGATCTTATCTTTAAAAACAATGAACTTTTGTAGTGTAGCCAAAAAAGGAAGAAAAAGTGGGAGTTAGGATACCTTCCTTTTTTCTTTTTCTTTTTTTTAAATGCATCTTCTAGTTTTGGTCCCATATCATTAGACTACAAAAGGTAATAAATTCCATCAAAATGGTCTTGAGTTACTTGCTTTGCCAATTCTCAGGCAGATCCACTTCCCCATAATTTCTGGCCCTAAAATGGAGAAGTGATTTCCCCCCCCCCCTTTCTTTTAATGCACTGAAAAAGAAAAAGAATGTGGAGAAAAGCCAAGCAAGGGAGTCAGTTTAGTAAAAGTGCAATTAGAAGATTGATGTACTCCTTGTAACCATTTAAAGTAAAGAAATTTCTCAAGATAAGGGAGCTGTAATTGATTCCACACCACATTCAACTCCCCTCCCCACCTCCAGATGTCATTATGTATAAATCTTCCATTTGGTCATCAGCCATGCATTAGAGCACAAAAAGTAACTTTAATTCCACATATGACGGTTCTTGAAAATGCAACAGTATACTTTTAGAATGACACTGTAAAGGTACATTGGTGCATGGCACTGGACTCATCTCTTGAAGGGTGCACTTTTTATGGGACTAACTGTAACATCCAGTACAACAAAATGAAATATATATATATTTCACAGGTCCTTTTGTGCTTTGCATGATGTGAACCTACTTTGCTGACCAGTAACCAAAATGGACTTTTTTAAAAAAATATTTTTCATTTTGTTGTGACATTTAGGTATTGGTGGGTTGGGCTGTTGAGCTGAGTTATGAGATAAATGTCAGAGATGTAATATTTGCTTCCTTACATGCCTGTGAAAAGTAAATTGGAAAAAATGAAATATATGTTTAACATTTGAGCCACAAATAAGCAAAAATATTAAATAAATATATGACATTAGATTCAGCAAACCTTCTCTGAACAAATCTTGCTAAGAAAAGCCCTGTGATTAAGTACATCTTAGGGTCTCCATAAGTCAGAAATGACTTGAAGGCACACAACAACAAAGATCCTTAAGTAAGTCAATGTCATGCCCATGATCTTTTAAGATGTATTTTTCATTATGGTGGCTCTTTAAAAATATTTAATATTTATTTTTGTTTTAGTTAATTGTATTTTATATTTTATTGTTTCAAATATTTACTTTGTTAACCAGCTTTGCTTCCACAGGTGGTATACAAATTTTTTTTCTAGGTCTGCCTTCAGTCCTTGACAAATCTCAACAGACTTCTGCCAGCCCTCAGACTTATTGTCAGTGGACCTTTGCCACAATGTTGCTTGAGGCTGAACACATGTTTTCTGTCCCCATATTCATACCACAGATCTTTACTAAGCTACTGTCTTATAATGGCCACTAGCTAGTTGGATGTAATATGCTGTTTTATATTCCAATCCAAGTTCATTCCCTGTTGCCTCAGGCAAGAATATATTGTTCAACTGAAGCAACTATCAGAATCAGCTACAAAATTCCTAACTGTAACTATGCAATTGACTCTATAGAGGCAGGAGGAACATCCAGAGCATACTGAGAGAGGCATCACTTCTTCACTGTTTCCCATGTGCAGTGGTATTTGTCGGCTCCAGTGTCTGTAGGCTGGTGAATCTATCACTGGAGCTGTTCAAGGTACTGAGTATATAAAGGAGATAGTCAAAGTGACGAACCTTTTCTAGAGAGAGAGAGTTCAGCACCATGGATAGTCCCTTTCAAGGAGGAGATTCTCTAGCCCAGGGGTTCTCAAACTGTGAGGCTGCCCCCTCCCCATAAGGGGTACAAGAGTTGCTCAAAGGAAGCTCAAAATATGGAGGCTCTGATCCCCAACTCCTCCTCCTCCTCCTCCTCCTCCTCTGCTTTCCAAACTTCTTCTGTCCTGGAGGGGAAAAGAAAGGCAAGGAGGGTGCTTGGAGCCTCTGCCTGAGATGGGGAAAAGGAGAGCTATTTCCTTATAAAATGTTAGCATCAGGGCTGGCCTGAAGAAGGAGGCTCCTCCCTCCCTAACTGTCATCGTTCGGCCTCTGAGGGAGAGAGAAGGCTGGCCCAGTACCATCAGGGGCTAGCCTGAAGAAAGAGGCCCCTCCTTCCCTAACTGCCCGCCCACGTGCTTTCCACCTGGGCAGGAGCGGCCCAGAGAGACTCTTCCTTGCCGCCGGAGCGGCGTTTCTCCAGGGGGAGGGGCCGGTGAGAGCGGCCTCCATAAAGCCGGCTTGCCTGGGCAGGAGCGGCCCAGAGGACTCTGTTTTTCATTTTGTTTTGTAAACTGCCATGATCATAGGAACAGCAGTATATAAATAAAATTTCAATCAATTCAATCAATATATATAAATGTGTGAATGACAATATGCACACTAAAGGAAAAATATTTATATATTATGTTGAGCAAGGGGAGTATGACAGACACATGTCATTGTAAAGGGACTCACAAGGGCAACAGTTTGAGAGCCACTGCTCTAATCCACAAACATGGAAGCCATCAGTTTGCATCTCTGTCACTGTATGAGATTTTCTGAAGTGTGACAGAGAGACAATAATGGGATCAGGTGATAAATCACCATCAGCTGAGCAGTAGTCATTCCTGGAAGATGGGACAGCTCTCCTGGCAAATGTATGTGGCAGGGAGAGACTTTGCACCATCTTGTTCCTGCTCATCTATTGCTCTGGGCTTTGAAAAGTACTTTTTTGAACTACAACACAAAGAATTCCCCAGCTAGCATTGCACCATGTCCCTCCAAATCACTTGGCAGCATTTCCCATTTGGTATCAATTGCCCTTTTTTCAGCAGATATGGGAATGAAGTGACCCTTCAGATGTTTTTGAGGCTGTCCTCTAACAGACCTAGCCATCCTCAATGTTGAAGCATAATGGGAATTGCAGATCATAAAGACTTTCAGGGCCACACAATTCCTACCCCTGTTTTATGGTTTGAGGGGAGAGAATTCATGCAAAATGCTTATGATGGGTACACCTTACAGCAGCAAGAGATAGATCCCATTACTTCTTCTTTCCATTAAAAAGAAAAAAGGCCCATTAAGAAGCCAATCTCCAGGAAGTCCTTAAAAGAAAGTACTTTTAAAGTTATTTGTTTAGAAAGAGGAAAAAATTGCAGCTGAAGAGCAAAGCAAGATAAAATACTACATATTGCTGAAGCAAAGTTGCTGCAATTTTATAAAAAAAAAAAGAAAAAAAACAAGGATGGAGGTTGACTAATCCCACATCTTTCAGTTAATTGCTACAGTTAAGTTTAAGATATTTTGCTTGTCAATGCCAAAAAATGAGACTTGGCTGAGGCAAGTAGGAGTTTTGATTTGCTAGAAGCTTTATGCCATTTGTGTATGTGTGCATCCGCATGAACACAAATACACAGAGAGAGAGACATTTCTTTTGTACTTCTGTTGAGTTTGGTTAAATGGCTATAGTACATTTTGCATTGGACTATGACTCTGGAGAGCAGGGTTCAAATTCCTGCTTGAGCATAAAAACCTACTGGGTGAGGTGACTTTGGGCAAATCACACTCCCAGTCTCAGTGGATGATAATGGCAAATCCCTTCTGGAGAAACTTGCCAAGAAAACCCATTGATAGGGTTGCCTTAGGATTGACATAAGTCAGATACGACTTGGAGGAACACAACGACAACAAAAAGAACATGTAAACATGTAGAAATCTATCAGATGTAGCACTGGGATGAGATACCAGAGACTGAACCTGGTACCTTCTGCCTACAAGCCATATGCTCTGCCATGGAGGAATAACCATTACAAAAGTAATATTTTCTAGTTAACTTTTAAAGGCATTTTTGGAGATATTTCACATATAAATAAATTAATAAGGAACACAAACATACATATAGAGTTCTGTCCCCCATGCTATTTAACATTTACATGAAACCGCTGGGAGAGATCATCTGGAGGCATGGGGTGCGGTGTTATCAGTACGCTGATGACACCCAAATATGTTTCTCTGTGTCTCCAACTGATGCAGTGACCAGGGATGGCATCTCTCCTCTAGATGCCTGTCTGGAGTCAGTAATGGGCTGGATGAGGGAAAACAGACTCAGTTTGAATCCAGAGAAAACGGAAGTACTCATGATAGGTTCCCCAGGCCCGGGGATGGAAATATGTCCACCTGTCCTGAACGGGGTCACGCTCCCCCTGAAGGACTCTGTTCGCAGTCTGGGGGTGCTCCTGGACTCGTCGCTCCACCTTACATCTCAGGTGGATGCGACTGTCAGGAGCACTTGTTATCAGCTTCAGCTGATACGCAAGCTGTGACCCTACCTGGGTCGGGGGCATCTTGAAACGGTGGTACATGCTCTGGTAACTTCTCGGTTGGATTTCTGTAACACGCTCTACATGGGGCAACCCTTGTACCAAACCCAGAAGCTTCAACTGGTGCAGAACATGGCAGCCAGGCTGGCCACTGGATGCCCCAGGACCAGCCATATAACACCTGTTTTACAAGCTCTACATTGGCTGCCTATTCGCTTCCGGGTGCAATACAAGGTGTTGGTTATTGCCTATAAAGCCCTAAATGGCTTGGGCCCAGGGTACTTGGAGGACCGCCTCTCCCCATATAATCCGCCCCGCACTCTCAGGTTGGCCGGGAAGCAACTGTTTAGAGTTCCAAATATGAAACATTCTGTGTCTGCACAAAGGGCATTTTCTAGCTCGGCCCCGCAGCTCTGGAACTCTCTTCCCGATGAGCTCTGCTCGGCTACCTCCCTCGACATATTCAGGAAGAGGTTAAAAACCTTCCTCTTCAAACAGGTTTTCACCCAGACAATGTAACATCCGCTCTCCCCCGATGTATTGATGCACCTGCACTTTCGCTAGCTATTGTTATGGTTTTCATCGGTAGTATTTTTAGCTGTTTTTAATCTGTTTGATTGTACCGCTTGCGTCTTTTACATGTGTATGCTGTTTGGGATGTTTTGTGCACTGCCGTGCTGCTGTAACCCACTTTGATCTGGAAAGGAAAAGTGGGATACAAATAAACAGTATTATTCTCTCTCTCTCTCTCTCTCTCTCTCTCTCTCTGGCTTTGCTTTGCGAACGAAGATTCAGGAAGGACTCATTCTGCGCTTTGTACAAGTGTGTTGGTGACTAAAAAGGCTAAATTATTATTATTATTATTATTATTATTATTATTATTATTATTATTATTACGGCTGTTGACTGGCCCCTATCCCCCCTCCAAATGTACAGGTACAAATTACAGATCCAGGAAAATGCCAAGGTATAGACATACAGTAACAGAAACATAGGTCCGAACACACACACTGCAGAAATAATCCAGTCTGAGACCAATTTAACTGCCCTGGCTTAATACTAGGGAATTCTGGGAACTGTCATTTAGTGAGACATTTAGCCTTCTCTGTCAGAGAGCTCTGGTGACACAATAAACTATACTTCCCAGGATCCCTAGCGCTGAGCCAGGGCAGTTAAAGCAGTCTCAGATTTGAATATTTCTGTAGTATGTTTTGGACCATAGCTGTTTTCAGTGAGGAAGGTATTCGATCTTATTTGTACTGATAAAAATTATGTAGAGGCTCCAACCAGTGGATTTCTATCAAAGAAACCGAAACAACGTTTTTCCACCTTTTATGTAATTTCACTGATGGAGTTTGAAAGGTAAAGGTGTAGAATAAAAACAGATTTCCCTGGAAAATGTGCTAAAATTGGGGTAGCATATTAAAAGCAGATGCCTTATTATACAGACACTAGAGACGCACATGTTCAACTGTTTTAACCATGCTCAACTGACAAGTGCAAGCACTTTGGGATACCTATTTCCCCTTTAAAAGGGCTGATAGTAAAGCATTAAAATGACCCAAGGTGAAGGCTATACAGTATGTAATGAGCTCTAGGAACTAAAGATACAATTGGATGAGACAAATTTTTGCTATAATTCCTAGCTGCTGAATAGCTTGAAATCCATGCCCTATTTTACTGAGAAGGTACATCTCAGATCTGTTGTTTGTTTTTCTCTTTTGCTCTTGAGAATCCCAGTTGTTGCAGAGTCAGGAAGAAGTGGGGGCCCATACTGCTGTACTTGGTCCATAAGTCTTTTTGCAGCTCTTGAAAGCATAGGAACACTGTTAATCTGTGTGCCTGCACATCTGATCACTCTAGTTCACATCCAAATGGTGATAACTGTGTTGATAATCTAATTTTTGTGTGAGGGTAGCCTCTGTGTCTGAAGGGAAGAAGAAAAATATGCTTTAATAAAATTCTATTGATGGTCTTTGCACTTTCCAAACAAATCCTATTTAGCTATGTCTCTCTGAATATCAGGCAAGTAATAATCTTGGTTATAAACTGCTAACCTAAGCAAATAGATATGGGATTTTCTACCAAGCTTTTGAGCTAATGCCAAAGATGAACACACTGTGCTGGACTTCCACAAGCTGAAATGTGCCAATCCCAAACAAGCCAAACAAATGAGATAGTTAAAATGTGAGAAATTAAGTTAAATGTGCAATAAGCTTAGGCCTTATCATTTTGCTGCAGACACAACTGTGGAAATTTTATTATAAAATAAATCAGAACAATAAGGCTGTGCTCAACACTCAGGCAGTAAAAGATGAGAGTTCCACATCATGCTGTCACCTCAATAGATTTCTTTTTTCAGAAAACCATTTATATGCTGTGGTTTTTAATGTAGTTTCAAAGGATACAGCACTCATTCTGCATCATGCAAAGCAGTTATTAGTTCATCAAGTACATGACACAATAAATAAATTAATGACAAGCAGACATTCTTGCATGGAACACTCTAATTTTTATATGATCAAGAATTCTATAACCTGGACCACATAAGAGATAGAAAGGTCAATTTTTCATGTCAATACAATGTACAGTAGCTTTGTTCAGTTCTATGGAATTCTGGAGTTTGTAGTTTTGTAAGATATACAGCCTTACCCAAATTCTAAAAAGTGAGGTCAAAACTGCAATAAGAGAAATAGTGAAAAGCAAATCACCAGTAACAGATGATATTCCAATTGAACTGCTAGAATCCACATTGACAGAGTCAACTCTAGTGCTAACCAACGTATGTCAACAGATATAGAAAATAAAATGATGGCCAACACATTGGAAGTGATCAATATATATCCCCATCCACAAAAAGGGAGACACAAGAGACTGCAGCAAAATCACGCTAAAAAATTTGCAACATAGAGTTCAACCGTACATGGTGAGAGAAATCCCACAGGTTCAAACAAGGTTCAGGAAAGGAAGAGGCACTAGGGATCACACTGGAAACATATGATGGCTTATGGAGTGCACCAGGGAATTCTAAAAGAAAATCAACATGTGTTTTATAGACTATATAAAAGCCTTTGAATGCATAGATCATGAAAGGCCATGAAATATCCTGAAAGACATGGGAGTGCCAACACATCTGATAGTCCTGATGAGGAATCTGTACTCAGGACAAGAGGCTACCGTTAAAACAGAACACAGAGAAACAGAATGGTTCCCAATTGCCAAAGGGGTCAGACAAGGCTGCATTTATCACCCTACCTGTTCAACTTATATGCAGAACATATTGTAAGAAAAGCAGACCTGGACACAGAAAAAGGAGGAGTGAAAACAGGTGGAAGGAATATCAACAATCTAAGATATACAGATAACACCACAATACTAGCAGAATACCTCACACACCTGGAACACCTACTAAGGAAGTTATTATTATTATTATTAACCTTTATTTGTAAAGCGCTGTAAATTTACACAGTGCTGTACATACAATCTTTTAGTTAGACGGTTCCCTGCCCTCAGGCTTACAATCTAAAAAGACACGACACAAAAGGAGAAGAAATGGTTGTGGGGAAGGGGATCAGGTCCAGCAGTTTTTCTCCACCTCAGAGGCCTGGACCAAGGCAGATGGACTGGAGGAAGGGCTTGGCTTCTTAATGGATGGTTAAAAGGAGGCTTCCTGGGTCAGAGAGGGCTTGCCCCTGGGAACGCTTCTCCAAACAATATAGTCTTTAACTCAGTTTTGAAACTGGGTAGAGAAGTGATGAGGTGTGCATGTGGGGGAAGAAGGTTCCAGGAGTAAGGGGCAGCAAGTGAGAAGGGACGAATTCAGGAGGGGGCAGTGGTAATCCTACACTGGGACAGGACACCTTGACTACCAGAGCGGAGGGTCGAGTAGGAATGTAAGGAGAAAGAAGGTCAGATAAGTAAGGGGGGGGCCAATCCATGGAGGGCTTTGAAAGTCAATAACAAAAGCTTATACCGGATGCGGAAGGGGAAGGGAAGCCAATGAAGGGAGAATAAAACAGGAGAAACATGGTCAAAGCGGCGAGCGGATGTGACAATACGGGCAGCTGAATGCTGGACAGAGATTAAAGGATGGAGGTGTGAAAGAGGAAGCCCTGTCAGAAGAAGGTTACAATAATCTAGTCGCAAAACCACTAGGGCATGGACCAGAGTTTTGGCAGTTCAAAGTTCAAAGAAGAAAGTGCAAAGGCAGGCTTAATGTTGATCATAAAGAAAACAAAAATAATTACCACTGAGGGCCTTCACAAGTTCAACTTAGACAATGAAGAAATAGAAATAGTAAAAGAATTCCCATACCTGGGATTTGATAGAAATTTGATAGACACATTGATAGAAATGAAGACTGCAGTCAGGAGATAGAAGATTAAGAATGGGGAAGGTGGCTATGAAAGAACAAGAAAAGATTCTAAAATGCAAAGATATACAACTCAACACAAAATAATTATACAAGCCATAGTATTCCCTACTACCATGTATGAATGTGAGAGCTGGACAGTTACGAAGATAGAAAGAAAATCCATTCATTTGAGATGTGGTGCTGGAGAAGAGTGTTGAGGATTCCATGGACTGCCAAAAGGACAAACAAATGAGTCCTAGAGCAGATCGAGCCGGAAATCTCCCTGGAAGCCAAGTTGACCAAACTGAGGCTGTTGTACTTCAGGTACATCATGAGAAGGAAGGACTCATTGGAAAAGACAATAATTCTGGGAAAGATGGAGGGAAGTAGGAAGAGAGGAAGGCCACATGCCAGATGGATGAACTTTATTAAGGAGGTCATGGGTATGGGGTTGCAGGAATTAAGCAGAGCAATGGAGGACAGAGGGTCTTGGAGAGGTCTCATCCATAGGGTCACCATGAGTCAAGAGCAACTTGAGGGCAGTTAACAACAACAACTGTCAGAACTCTGGTGCCACAACAAACCACAAATCTCAGAATTCCATAACATTGAGCCATGGCAGTTAGTCATGTTAAATTGGATTATTTCTGACCCTCTCACAGCCGTAGGAGTTTACCACATACCATGCAGCTGTGGACAAGTCTACATAGGGACCACCAAATGCAGTGTTCAGCACAAATCAAGGAACATGAGAGACACTGCAGATTGAGTCAGCCAGAAAAATCAGCAGTAGCAGAACACGTTATAAACCATCCTGGGCATAAAATGCTGTTTGAAAACACTGAAATTCTGGACCATGCCAACAACTATCAGGTCAGAATGCACAGGGAAGCCACTGAAATCCACAAGCACTTGGACAACTGCAACAGGAAAGAAGAAACACTTAAAGTTAGCAAAGTTTGGCTACCAGTCCTCAAAAACACTAAAATCAAGATCCAGGAAATGCAAATGAAAAATACCCAGGATCAAGGTTTCCCAGCAGACAATGGATCTCTAATTAAACAGACCCAAATCCTCTTTGCATATCCTCCCACCCTCAGGCCTTGCCATTCAACAACAGAACAATACATAGATTAACATGGTCACACAGTGTATACATATCACTTCCATGCCAACATTCTCTGAAGATGCCAGCCACAGATGCTGGTGAAACGTCAGGAACAAACTCTTCTAGAACATGACTACTTAACCTGAAAAACCCACAAAAAACTTCAACAACATGGCTTATCCCATTGCAAATATATAATGGTGGTAATTTATTCTGATTATAGAAATCAGAAATTTGGAATTTTGGAATGAAAGTATATACAACCATCCCTCCATATTTGCGGTTTTGATATTTGCGACTTTGATTATTCACGGATTTAATTAATATGTTCTCTCTAGGACTGTCTAGGTCCTCCACTGCAACTCTGTGGTCAACTTTAACTAAAAGTTGCACTGAAAGACCATTTGTAGCTACTCCAGTGCCATTCTATGGTCAGTGTATGTTGGACATTGACCACAGAGTTGCACTGGAGGACCTAGAGATTCCTAGAGAGGTGTCCTCTCAGGTAAAAACAGTATTTTTGTTATTTGTGGTTTTTCCATATTCATGGGGGTCTTGTTCCCCTAACCCGAGCGAATATGGAGGGACAACTGTACAACTTTACATATGGTCTATACAGAACTGCTGGATGTCATTTAGACATTATATCTTTGTAACTCAGTACCTAGAATGTCCTGCCTCTAGATTTTTTTTTATTTTACTTAGTTTTATTTGATACTCTGAACCAACACTTTTCTGCTGAGATTACTTTTTATGACACTACATCAAGGTTTGCATAGCATCATGTTTTACAATTCACCGGCTTGATATTTCCTATTTTCTACACTTATCTGCTGAAGCAGCAAATCTGAAGACTGTGCTATTGGGCATACAAAGAAGATAATATCTGATGCAAAACATATTGAACATATTGGAATACATCCTAATGAATTTCAGTTGGCCTTGGGCCACACAAGTCTTTCAGTGCAGTGTCAGTTAATAATATGTATGATGAGAAACGACAACAAAAGGAATGTTTAAATGCATCATAATTTGTGCTTTACAGCTATTGATTGAAAGACACTTACCAAAAATATGTGTGTGTGATACTGATGCCTGGTTGAACATATAAAAAATTAGTGATAGAGCTTCTAGTTCATGGAGGTTCCACCTCTGGCCTGCTACTTCGTCTCCCACACCTTATAGTGCTGAGCACTATACAAAAGTCTGCCTCTCTGGAATATGGAACTTTGCCCAAGAATGGGATGTTAGAAACTGGCTAATAGTTATTCAGAATGGTGGGATCCAGGGAGGCCTTTTTCAATAACAGCCTCACCAAAACCTCCTTTAAACAGGATGGAAATTTCCCTTCTTGCGGTGAGGCATTCACTACTCCCTTTACCCACTCGGCCAATCCCCCTCTAGCTGCTTTCAGAAGCCAGGAAGGGCAAGGATCCAGTATGCATGTGGTGGCCCTCACCTCTCCAAGGAATCTGTCCACATCTCAGGCTGCACAAATTGAAACATATCCAATAATACAGGACAAGCAGGCACCAAGATTACATCCACTGGACCTGTGCCAACTAAAACGTCCAAGCCATTTTCAGGCACAATCACCCAAAAAGCATATCCAACCCTTCCATACATCCATTATTTATTTAAATATTTCCTTTGTTTCTCCCAACACAGGATTCAAGACAATTTATAAGCATGTATGAAAAAAATGCCCTTCCAAACCCCTGCTGGAAGCAAAGAGGCATCAACATCTGTACAGAGCATTTAGTATCAGAACAGATTCTAGAGGTGAAAGAAAGTATTTTGGTACATTTGAATGGCTATGCCCTGCAGGACAGGTGAGGAGGAAACCAGCATATTTCCCCCCGCACAGTTGCCCACAACTTTTCTAGAGCCACTACAAACACAAAAAACAAAACTCATTTCTCTGTGATGTGGAGCAGTACTTCTTAAGCTATTTGATGTTGAGTACTGGTTTTCTTTTTTAACCAATGTGCCAGGGACCAGTACAATATTTGTGCACATTGGTTACAACTATTTCTTCTCTGGAAGCTTTTTAGGGTCTGGTAGCAAACAGTTCAGGGACCAGCACCAGTCCACAGACTACCACTGTGAGTAGGACTGATTAAGAAAACAAGTGTCTGTGCTGATTTGTGTGGTCCTAGAAGCCTGTCTGTAGAACATGTGCCAAGCTGAGTTTTGTCTTGTAAGTTAGATGGGCTGCATGTTTCACCACAGAAGGACAGCCCTCTGAAGCAGTACTCAAAAGCAATGCCAATTATGGCAGGCAATTTCAGAAGAATAAGGACGGAACACTGCACAGTTCAGTTTAGCTATTAGCAGCTCTGACGAAGTATCTGTGCTGAATCAAACATGATGTCAAAGAAGAGAGACTTTCCTTGAAAGGTGAATGCATTTACATTCTCCTCACATGTTAAACAAGATGGAAATGAAGACAAACAAAAATGTAAACAGTCCTTGATTTATGCAATGGCTACAGGGGCCTGACAAACAGACATCAAAGCTGAAAACTCTTGTTGTTCTGCTGCATATTGAGGAAATAGTGTAAGAGATAGATAACTGTGCCTGAAGCTAGCAAACAAGAGCTTCTTCCAGGACAAGCACTATTGAAGTTAGAGAACACTTTAAGGATCCTGGTGGTAGGAAGATAGGAATTCTAGCAATGGAGACTACAGTGCCTGGTGAAGGCAATGGGGGTTGCCAAATGGTTCATAGCTGAATGACATTTCTGACATGCAAAAGCAATTCTAGTGGTCTTAATATGTCATCCAAAATATCCCCAAAATCAGACAACATACATTCCTGCACATTTGCAGGGCATTGATTTTCCTGAATCCTCATTTTTCTGGAGCCCTCCTCCCTCAACAAAGAATAATTGTCACTCCTAGAAGATTCCAGGAGCAGTAATTCTTGTGTACAAGGTATAGGGTTTCCTGAACCTTATCTCCCTAGCTGAAATGTATATTATGCTATTTGTACATACTGTACAAGTTGATCTCATGTATAAGTCAAAGGTTTCAGGGCAAAATCCTGGGTTTTGATATGACCCTTGGATAAGTTGAGGGTAAAACTTAGGGGGCTATAAGGAAGGATGGAAAGGGAAAAATACGACTTCCGTCCCTCCTTCTCCTTCTCTGGACCTCTCCCAACTGATTCCCAGGTACTGGAGGAGAGATTTTAACACTGGATTGAGAAAGGAAGCAAGTGGATTTAAATGGAGAGTTGTTTCCATAAGAAGCCAGATCTTACAAAAGGGAGCAGAGAGATAAGCAAGTGATTTTAAATGGAGAGTTGTTTCCATAGGAAGCCAGGATTTGCAAAAGGGAGCAGACAGAGAAACAAGTGATTTTAAATGGAGAGTTGTTTCCATAGGAAGCCCAGTCTTGCAAAAGGGAGCAGAGAGAAGAGCAAGTGGTTTTAAATGGAGAGGGTTTTTTTGATAGGAAGCAAGGTCTTGCAAAAGGGAGCAGAGAGAGAAGCAAGTGGATTTAAATGGAGACTTGTTTCCATAGGAAGCCAGGTCTTGCAAAACGAAGCAGAGAAAGAAGCAAGTGGATTTAAAAGGAGAGATATTCCCATAGGAAACCAGGTTTTGCAAAACAGAGCAGAGAGAGAAGGAAGTGGATTTAAATGGTGACTTGTTTCCATAGGAAGCCAGGGCTTGAAAAATGGAGCAGAGAAAAAAAGCAAGTGGATTTAAAAGAGGAGTTTTTCCAGTTGGAAGCAAAGGCTTGCAAAACAGACTGGAGGGGGAAGGAATTGGTGTTCACTGGAGATTGGAGCATCAAGCTTGCTTGCTTTAGAACGCTTCTAAGCACAACTGATGTATTGACTCTTACATAAGTCTACCCAAAATTTTAGGAGTAATTTTGGGGCATAAATTTCTTGACTTATAGTTGTCCCATGAAGACAAGGATTATTCTGCATGAAGCAAAGCATACCTAAGTCCACCAAATATATGCCACAGTAATTGATTAACGAGTAGGAGGGTGGTATATTCATCATAGACTTTTCAAGGTAAAAGGTTCAGGAATGGTTTACCATTGCCTTCTTCTCCACAGCTTGTTGTTAACTGTTGTCAAGTTGACTTCGACTAATGGTGACCATATGAATGAGTGACCAAGTCAACAGCCCTGCTCAGGTCTTGCAGATTCAGAACTGTGACTTCCTTGACTGAATTTATCCTTCCAGAATGTGGTCTTCCTCATTTCCTACTGCCTTCAACCTTATGAAGCATTATTCTCTTTTCTAGTGAGTCATGTCTTTTCATGATATGCCAAAGTATGACAGTCTCAGTTTAGTCATTGTTCATTCTTGGTTTGTTCTAAGACCCATTTATTTGCGTGTGTGTTTTAGCAGTTCATGATGTCCATAGAACTATCCAGCACTACATCTTAAATGAGTTGATTTTCTTCCTGTCAGCTTTCGTCACTGTCCAGTTTTCACACCATACATAGAAATGGAAAATGTGCTGGAACGGACAATCTTAACTTTAGTATTCAATGATACTTCTTTCTTCCATTCCAATCCTGCTTCACATATATGTTTAGCATATAAATTAAACAAATAGGGTGATAAAATGCATCCTTCCCTCATGCCTTTTGCCAATTAGAAACAATTCTGCTTCTCTATATTCTGCTCTGATGGTGGCCTCTTGTCCTGGATTGGTCTGCTGAAAGAGAAATGATGTTTTAACTTTGGACAGAATATCCAGCAGTCACATCTCTTCTGGCAGGTCATTCCACAGTTTAGAGGCAGCTAAAGAAAAAGTCCTCTGGCTGACAATTGCCAACTTAGTCCTGGCTGACTGGAGAAAATGTCCACCAAAGGACCTGAGTATACAGGGTGGATTATATGGGAAGAGGTTATCCTGTAGATAACCTGGACACAAACCTTGTAAGGCTTTAAAGGTAATAACCAACACTTTGTAGCTTATCCAGAAACTAATTGGCAGGCAGTGGAGTGACTTCAATACTGATGTAATGTGATCATTCCCGGATGTCCCAATAATCAATCTGGTTGCCATGTTTTGAACTAGCTGAAGTTTTCAAACTTCGCATAGAGATAGCCCAGTGTACATACAGTGCATTGCAGAAAACCAGCCTTGAGGTTACTAGTGTATGCACTACAATCTTTAGGTCCTCTAACACAGCCGGTGTATCCGCTGAAGCTAATAGTAAGCACTCCTGACTGTCACATCTATCTGAGCTGTCATTTGGTGCAATGGATCCAGAAGCATCCCCAAGCTGGGAGTGTAACCCCATCCAGGACTGGTTGACACACCTCCAAACCCAGGTTAAGAGCATCTCTGTATTTTCTGGATTTAGCTTCAATTTGTTTTTCCTCATCCAGCTCATTACCTCCTCCAGGCATTCATTCAGAGGAGACATAGTATCCTTAGCTGGGGTTGTTTTTGAAGGCATGGAGAAATATATTTGGGTGTCATCAGCATACCGATAGTACCCCATTCCATGCCTCTGGAGGATCTGTCCCAGCGGCAGGGGACAGTTGATATTCAATAGCATTAGGGACAGGATGGAACCTTGTGTTATACCATAGAACAGCTCCTTTTTTGAGGAGCAGCTATCCTCAAGCACCACAATCTGGAACCTGCCTAAGAGATAGGAGTGGAACCACTGAATGACACTGCCTCTGATTCCCAAATTCCCCAGGAGTTCCAGAAGGATATCATGGTTGATTGGTATTAACATTCTTAAAAAGAAAGAGGAGGCGAGAACAGTGAAGTTTTAAGTTGAGAACGGGTGGATAGGTGGGTATAAAATAGGTAAATAATGAATTCAGCAAGTGAAGAAAGGTGGAAATATGGGAGGGGGTGTCTGACCTTGTGTGAATTGTATCTCTGATCAGCCAACGATAGGACAAACGTGTCTCCCTAAGAGATAACAAGAGATCAAGAAGCAAGGAAAATGAAAAGGGATGTCCCAAACCACCTGACCTAGACAGAAAAGGTAAGAATACTAATGAACTGGTGTGTGTTGGGGGTGGTGGTGGAGATTAAAAGCAAAAGCTGTTCATTTTGTTTGATTTATCATTCTAGAGCTGTAGAAGTTGTTATATTGCTTCAAAAACATGGCTTTATCAGAGCATT
Organism: Sceloporus undulatus; assembly: GCF_019175285.1. Classification (NCBI taxonomy): domain Eukaryota; kingdom Metazoa; phylum Chordata; class Lepidosauria; order Squamata; family Phrynosomatidae; genus Sceloporus; species Sceloporus undulatus. Next base: position 219,970,543 of record NC_056522.1, read on the forward strand.
ATTTGACCTCCAAATCCACAGCACACAGTGCAAGTTTAAAAGCAACTACGGACACAGATGATAAACTAGTACAAGTGGCACATTTGGAACATGGGATCAGGAAAAGGATTCTCATCCTTAAAGTCATGATGCAGAAAGAAAGAAAGAAAGATTAACCCACCCATCCATGCCCACAAAGAAAGACTGCATTGTGCATATGCATATTACAGGGATGAATATACTGTACTGAATGTATTTGTAAAAGATTTTTTTAATGGGTCAGGAACAATTATAGTTGGATTAATTTTTAGGCAGGCAGTTTGGAATGTCATAAAATGGTAGCAAATGGTTAGTTATTTACTTTGTTACTTTTACATGTCAGAAAAGGTGAGAGGTGCTCATGAGATTCTCAAAAATAACTTGCCTAGCTTTGGATGCACTTTTCTGGTGTTACTCTTCCTCAGTGAGTAAAGTGTATTGGATCAGCCTAGGTAGCATGCTCAGATGGACAATTCATTGGCCTGTTACAGACTGCCAAAATAAAGCTGCTTCAGGTCTCTTTGGAGGTATACTATTTAAATGATGCCTGGGGCCCAAGAGTCCGGAGGTCGTGCCAAAGCCACACTCCATTCCTAAGCACTGGAGTGCAGCTTTGGTGCAGTTTCTGGATTCTTACGATGCATGCATCATTTAAATAGCATACCTCCAAAGAGACCCGAAGCAGCTTTATTTTGGCAGTCTGTAACAGGCCATTGTGACCTTGTCTGTGATGGGAAAATATCATCCAGCAACCCAAAAGAACATAGAAAAGTGTTCTAGGAAAGATATCATTGTATTTAATGGTCTTCATTGTAAATGACTATACAAGACTGAGGCCTTCTACAATGTCGTGGGTTTGCCTGACCAACAGGTCTTGCTTGGAAGAATTAGGAATGTCCCCTAATGAAATTTGGAGCCAAAACTACTCCAGACTCACTTGTGGAAAACTACATAATTTCTTCATAAGAAAGGCTGGCAGCCAATGAAAAACTTTCATTACTCTGTACCACCTTGGGTATTTGTTGTTACTTTTTCATAATGTAAGTCACTGTGAGAAGAGGTGATGGAGGAAAAGGGCCATTGTCACCACAACCAGCCATCATTTGACAAGATCATGTTTCTTGACAACTTCTTCAGAACCTCCTATCTTATTTTGTCAAGCCAGATCCCTTCTTATTGCTCTGAAGCGATTATCAAATTCATATACACTGCAGAGGATTCCTTCCTCTCCTATAAAGTGATACTGATGGGTCATTCCAGTCTAATCCCAATCTGACTGTATACAGAAACAAACTTATTGGGAAGCATCTCCCATTAAACCCAATGGGACTAATGTTAAGGAAAATGCAACATGGGACATACAGTAGTAGAAATAAAACATGTATGTGAAAGTCACAATGACTAAGCAAGAGCAATTAAGAAGCTACACAGGTGAAAAAGCTAATGTAATTTAGAAGTCTTGAAAGTCAAGGACAGAATTATAGAATGTACAATTGGAAACACCTGAGATTCATTAAGAGTACAGTGGTACCTCGGGATACGAAATACCCAGGTTACGAAATTTCCGGGATACGAAAAAATCCCATAGGAAATAATTGTTCCGGGTTACGAATGTTTTTTCGGGTTACGAAAAATTTTTTGGTGCTTTTCGGCGCTATTTCACACGGAATCGCGACTTTTCCCCATTAGCGCCTATGGCATTTCGGCTTACGAAGGCTTTTCGGGTTACGAAAGCGGCCGCGGAACGAATTAATTTCGTAACCCGAGGGAGCACTGTACAAGGTAAAATGATGAAATACTTGGGTTGGTCTTAAGTATGGGTTGAACTATGTGAACCAATCAAAATGAATGTACACACCCACTGGGTGGAAACTGACTAGTGGGTGGTGATTAACAATGGCTATAATAATTGCAATGTTTGCCAATGTATTTTGTAGGTAGTTGTGGATAGTTGGAGTGTTTTGGAGATATTGGAGATTGTAGAGATTGTTGAGGGCATTAGTATTTGTATATAGTAGAATAAAGTAGATCTTTTATATAAGACTACTGAGTTGTCTGGTGTCTTGAGTGAAGATACAAGAGCCAGCAGGATCCTGGAGAAGTTTGGAGACATCTCAGGAAGAAGAGTGAGAAGGCTTGGAGAGTTTGTCAGGGTCTTCAGCCTATTCTCTGAAACTCTGCTGCTTTGGAGCAAAGCATTAACCACTGACCAAAGCTGGTCAGCGCCGCTGCATAACAAGGTGGTGAGTTAGAGCCAGAGGTGAAGAGCTACAACTCCCATCATCCCTGACAACTAATTCATAAGAGTCCTGCTTAGTTAGTGCAATGTAAATAGATGTAAATAGATGTAAATAGATGTAAATAGATCTAATAATAATAATAATAATAATAATAATAGTTGTTGTTGTTGTTATTATTATTATTTATATTTCCTGCCTCTCCCTGCAGATCGAGGTGGGATTACAACAGATAAAATCAAACAATACAGTTACAAAATGTCAATAAAAGCACACAAAAATACATGCACAGTCATTTAAATAGCCAAATCGTCATCTGTTTCTGTACTATTGAATCAAGTGTGGAAGATTCTTTAAGATCAGTTATAGAAGATCAGATGGGTAGGTCCGCTGGAAGAGATCCGTTTTAAGTGCCTTCTTGAAGGCATCTAAGGTGGTGATAAGACGGATCTCTTCCGATAAGTTGTTCCAAAGTGTGGAGGCCACTGCTGGGAACACTTTATGGGAAGTTGTGATTAGTCTGGTCTTTGTATATTCCAGTATTTTCTTCCCCGATTATTATTATTATTATTATTAAACTTTATTTCTATAGCACTGTAATTATACACAGCGCTGTACAAAGTCGGTAAAATTAGGAGTAAATAAAAGCCTGCCCAAGGCGTACATTCTAAGATAATAACAATTAAAAGAGGAATAGATAAAATTACCATATAGAAAGGAAAAAACAGATTAAAAACATCAAATGTTCTGAGAGTGCGGGGAGGATTGTGTAGGGAGAGGCAATGTAGGGCTTTAAAGGTAATGACCAACACTTTGTATTGGGCCCAGAAGCTGATCGGCAGCCAGTGTAAGGATTTTAATATTGGAGTGATATGGTCAGATCTGGATGTACCTGTGACCAATCTGGCTGAAGCGTTTTGGATCAACTGAAGCTTCCAAACTTGGCACAAAGGGAGCCCCATGTAGAGCACATTGCAGAAATCTAAACGAGAGGTTACCAGGGTGTGTACCACTGTTTCAAGGTCCCCCTGGGCCAGGTAGGGGCGCAGTTGGTGTATCAATCGAAGTTGGTACCAAGTGCTCCTGGCCACCAGCACTCCCAAACTGTGAACTTCGTCCTTTAGGGGAAATGTGACCCCGTCCAGGACTGGTTGACAAATCTCCATCCCTGAACCAGGGGTCCCTATCGCAAGCACCTCCATTTTCTCTGGAGTCAACCCTCATCCAGACCATTACCGACTCAAGACAAGCATTTAGAGGAGAGATGCCATCCTTAGTCACTGCAACAGTCGGAGACATAGAGAAGTGGATTTGGGTGTCATCAGCATACTGCGCCCCATGTCTCTGGATGATCTCTCCCAGTGGCTTCATATAAATGTTAAACAGCATGGGAGACAGAATGGCGCCCTGAGGGACGCCAGATGTCAGCTCTCTTTTATGACAGAAACTGTCTCCCAGCATCACCATCTGGAATCTACCCAAGAGGTAGGAACGGAACCACTGGAGCGCAGTGTCCCCGATACCCAACTCTAGTTCTGTAGATACAAGTAAGAGAGGCTGCACTCAGGAAGGGTAATGAAAATTATTTTCTTTTTCTAGCTGATGTGTTTCATTTTAGCATTAGTTTCTGACAACATCTAGGACCTAATTAAACAAGGTCTACTATCTCATGGAAAAGTAGCAGCTATATGGTGGGGGGAGGGAAGGGATTGGGACTACAACACTACAAAGTTGTACAAGATTGTACAGTGTTGGGGAGATGGAGTAGATCTGAACTAAACAACAACACTGGGTATAAATGCAGGGGAATGCTTTTTTAAGATACTGAAAATTAACCTGAAAGCCACTCAAAATAATTGTTTCATGTGTACTGACCTTCTAATGTAATCTACACCTGTTCATATGTATTGATGGTATAATGTGCTTCTACTAAAATGCAGACTTCCCCACTAATGATTTACACTGTGATTTAAATAATTAATTTTGAATCTATCAGAGAGACCATTTAAATCAGGGGTAGGCAACCTGCGGCCCGCGGGCCGAATGCGGCCCGGCAAGGCCTTGGGACCGGCCCCAGCCCAGTTCTGCCGCCGATTGCCACCAGGGCCTTTGGCGTCTCACGCGAGGGGCATGGTGGGGCAACTGTCTATAGAAGCCTCAGAAACATGCATTTATCTAAACATTTTTTTAAAAATCAGCAAAAATTTTTGCATGTCCTCCATTTTTTATTTAAAAAGTGCCCTCCATTTGAAAATTTTGTCCTACATTTGTCCCGGTTTATTTATTTATTTAATTTTTTAAAAATTATTTAATTATTTATTTTTTGGCTTCGGGCCCCCAGTTGTCTGAGGGACAGCAACCCGGCCCCCGGCTCAAAAGGGTTGCCTACCCCTGATTTAAATCATGATTCATACCAGTACTGTTCTACAGGTTATCTAGCATCATTTTTGTTAACTATTTTCTTCCTATACTGTATGTAAAACAATTTCATATAGGTTACAGTAAGCTACTCTGAGACCCTTGTGGTTGAAGGGGGGGATAAATATTCTAATAAATAAATAAATAAATAAATAAATAAGCAAGCAAGCAAGCAAGCAAGCAAGCAAGCAAGCAAGCAAGCTGACAACTGGGGTGATTCACTAGCAATTTGACCTATCAATAGACCTCTATGTGACCAATTGCATTTGCTACCCAGGAGCACTGGAAGTGTAAGAAACAGCATGCTGGACAGATATGGATTCTGTCACAACCTGCCATACTCAGTTCCTCACTAATAACATTGCATTACCTGTAACCTAGTGAGTGTGTGACTGAGCTCCAAACACACATTAGAATCAACACAGCAATTAAAAATAATAACGAAGATATCATAATGATGAGCACAAAAATGATGGACTCTGCTCATGTGGCCACTTATAAACTCTGCATATATCTTTTCTTTTACATTGTAACATCCCTCTGGTGGATTTCTGGGGAAGGTCAGCTGTCAGGTTCAATTGCCATTTCAGATCTTAGGCAATGGCATTTCTTCGTGCAGAATATTCACTACTTATTAGTATATATGGTTTGTTTTCTGTCACACAAGCTTGTTCTGACATGGTGGTCTCCCAAATAAAATTGTCCATGCCCTGTTTTCATTAAAAACGAAGAGCTGAAGCATCAAAACAGTGTTTTTCAGGCTGCATCCCATTAGTGTTGGTTAGATGAAAAAGAGGGAAAGATCCCTGCACCTTTAATATGTGTGTCATTGTGAGAATTTCAGCAGATGCAGCTTGTCATGCAGTTAAATGTTGTTGTTGTTGTTGTTGTTGTTGTTGTTGTGTGCCTTCAAGTGATTTGAGACTTATGGTGACCCTAAAGCAACCCCATCAGAAGGTTTTATGGGGCTCAGAGTGTGTGACATGCCCAAGGTCACCCAATGGGTTTCCATGGCCGAGTGGAGAGTTGAGCCCTGATCTCCAGAATTTGTGGTCTGATATTCAAACCACTGCACCATGCTGGCTCTTGCAATCAAACTACAGTGGGCCAACTACATCAGCAGCCTAGTGATCAGTGGATTTGACCACCAACAAATTGCCACACTTTTTTTATTCAGTGAAGGTGTACATATGTAAATATGCTGAAACAGGTGAACACGTCACTGCCCATTGTGTCTGTGTTTTTTCCCCATTTGAGAGGGCAGGGCTGGATGGGAAGGGTCCACTGTACCTCTACTGAAACAAATTCTTCTATGCAGTTATAAATGGTGCAGGTCCCCTGCCTGCTTTTTCACTCATAAGTGTTGTTCTTCATATTGTCCATGCAAGGATTTCAGTCACAGCATTAGCTGGTCCTCCTACAATATAATGCCTTTGGGGTTTGATCCTATTCAGCAGCTTTCCCAAGTAACTCCAGATGAATTTGAGTACAACTCCCAACACACTATCTTTTCAAGCACTGCCCTTGTAGAATAAGACACGTGAAAGACATCACTAGGGTAGACTTTTTCTGGTAGTTGTCAAGTGTGACATTCTTGACAAATGCAGCCTTTGCACATGCTCCAAGACTCATTGTGGGAAAATCTGCACCTTGCCTTGAGCCTTGACATATTCTCAAGGCTACAGGACTTTAATATATATATAGAGAGAGAGAAATTAAGAAATTGTAAAAAATGTGCATAACTGAGTAACAGACAAAAATGGACTGAATCTAGCCAAGAATGCAAAGGAAAGTTACAATATGTCAAGGATGCATAGGAAATCTACAACATGAACCAATGTTAGTTCCACAGTACTTCTTTAACATCTTATTACAAAGTATAAGTACACAATGCAGTACCTATTCCATGGACTGGATTTAGCTTTAGACATATACAGTACTGTAATTAATTATTCAGATCCATAGATTCAACCATCCTCTATGGCTTGAAAGTATTTTCTCTCCCGCCCCCATCACCACAAAGAAAATCCTAAAAGTAAACCTTGATTTTGCCATTTTATATAAGAGATATCATTATACCACTGCATTGTATATAATGGGACTTGAGCATATGCATATCCTGGAACCAAACCACAGTAGATACCAAGGGCCTACTAATCCAGTGAGGTCAGTAGGACTTTAATTCAAGGTTAGAAATCATGCATCCCTCTAAATGTTATTTATAACATTTATATAAAACTAGTGGTGATGAATGATAGGAGCTGCTATCCAAGAACAACATGAGGGATGTATGATTCTCTACTTAGTTACAATTAACTTAGCCCCTCCATTTCAATTTATCTGCTGTAAAGGATTCAATTTATTGTGTCAAATGCACCTCAGAATTTTTTAAAAGGGATCATAGGAAATACTTAAGTATGCATAGTTCCTTAGAAGTAACTGTGTTAATCTCAGCAGTCTAGTAAAGTCAAAAATTATCCGTATTGTACCTTGTATGAAATTACAATGTTGGACAGGGTAGCACAACAAGATTATGGTGCCAGATTTCACAATGGGAACAAACAAAACTGAATTTTGCTCAAGCATCACAAGTTGGTTTAATCTGTTTAGGAGCATTCATTAACCTGGTAATGATAAACCATAGTTTGAATTTCAACTATATGCAGTTTTTGGCTGTATCTGAATTGGAAACTTCTGACTAATTTTAACTACGGTTTATCTGAAAAAGCTCAGAACATAAACTATGGTATGAAATTGGCTTGTTTGAATGAAAAGAACAATTGTAGTAAATGGAAACAAAGGTGGATGTTTTTGATTTTTGTCCTCAAGGCCAAGCAAAGGAAAGTGGGGAGCACATAAGCGAGAGGCTCATTTTGATAGTACTGAGCTATGTATTTCCATATTACTAAATTCTCTGAGTTTAGCAAATGCCCTCAAAATAGACAAAGTGACCTAAAGCCCACACAATGCCTACATCATATGTTGTATAAGACCAATTATTTTAACTTCCCTGGAAAAAACATATCTCTTTAGATGGTGGGGGAGAGTCAATCACAGAAAATACTTCTGAAATTATATTTCTCTCAGCCTTTACACCTTTTAATAATATGTAGCAAATGATATCCTGCTCTGAAGTAGAATTGGAAGAAATTATAATTTCATCAAATTTAAAGAGTGTTTGTGAACTAGGGCATTCCATAAAAAACCCTGATGTTCACATCAGACACCCTTCTCACTTGGAAATGGTGCAATAAGTTGTTGTCCATCTCTTTCCATTTCTTTTCTCTTTGCTCCATGACCTCCTGCCTGAACCTACCTTTGCTATAGAGCAGAATAATGAATTGCTGCCATTTAGCTCCAGGCTCAGGAATAGCGAATGAATCTTTGTAACGAAGACACCATAAGACATACACAAAAGAGGGCCAAGAATAGAAGAATCTTTGACATTTTGCGCAGCTCTCAAATCAAATTACAGGAAAGCTCCTTTCCACTTTAACTATTTTGCCAAAAGAGATTTATTTCATTTTCCTGCCCCTTGAGTAGCTCTCCCCCCCCCCCCATGTTTTTCCTTATATATTTTACATCAGAAATCAACTTGGAATGTAGTAGTTGTTATTTTTGCTGCTTTCCTCTAGTACTGCAGTCTTGTTTCTGCTGGAGGGAGTGCATGTATTTCAGACTGCAGCCAAGGGACACTACAGCTTTCTCTGCCTCCCACTTCCATACTGCTGTCATAGGCTCTCTCTAACTGTGCAAGTGAGATGATAAGAATTTTTCAGTAGCAAGATGGGCTGCATAACTTCAGAATGGAAAAGAAGGAATCATGTTTGTCCCTCATGGAAAATCTCCCACGTGTAGAAAGCTACAAAGCAGGCTGGGCTGGAACCTTTCTTCTGGACCAAAATCTCCCTGATTTACTAGGGTTATCTTCTGACTGTGTTCAGCTTGTACTCACAAACATAGCCATGCTAGTCAGGAATATCAATATACAAAGGGTTAAAAAGTGAAGAGAAGTGGGCCTGCCACTGCGAAGAAGTAATTTGATTATCAATAGGATCATGTACATTTCTTGTCCCTTTTGCTACCAGGGCTCAGAATCTAATTGAATCCCTTTGAATGAATGCCTGGCCTAGCTCCATCCAAGTCTGATGTATATATTCTGCCAATCCAGGGGGCTTTTAATTTAATTTATATTAATGATGATTTCATATTTTTGTATATTTTTGCATCACTTGCTTGTTACCTGTATTCTATTTTAAATGTGTTACTGTTATGAATATGCAAAGCACCTCTGAGACTGACAGAGCAAATGAAGTTGTAGCATAAGCTTTCATAGACTTGGGGTGTATTCACAGTGTAGAATTAAAGAAGCATGACACCACTTTAACTTGTCAGGATGCTAGCCTACAGAATCCTGGGATTTGTAGTTTGGTGAGGTAGTCAGTCTGGTTTGTCTGAGAGCTCTGGTGCCCCACCAAACTACAGATCCTAGGATTCTATAGGATAGGGTCATGACAGTTAAAGTGGTGTCAAACTGTTTTAATTCTGGAGTTCGGATACACCCTTGGTCTACTTCATCAGATGCATACTTACTCAGATGTATCTGGGGAATTAAACCAAGTAGATTACCACACTACACTCTTATAGTGCTGCTATTCTGCTTTTACTGCTCTGGCTGCCTCCTGTTGCATTCTGGGGCTTGTAGTTTAGTGAGTACTAAGGGTTCTCTGGCTGAATATTCCTAAATGCTCCTCCCTTAACTGTAGATCTCAGAATGTAACAGGAGGCAGCCAGAGCAGTAAAAATGGCACTATAAGAGCGTAATGTGGTAATGCAATTTGTCTGCAAAATCTTATGCTACAACTTCACTTGCTCAGGGCTTGCCTACACTGGCCAGAATACACCACAGTGTTCCTGTAGACTTGGAGTTGTTCTGGATTCCCCCTGTTCCCTCTAGTGACACCTGGTGGCACATGTGTCCCCGCTTTGTCATCCAGCCCTGCTGCCACCGGGCGTTTTGCTCCCTTTGAGGTCAGAATCAAGGCACCCAGCATTGATCACCTGACTGGGAGTCTTGTTGTGATGTCAGGGAGAACAACTCTTGCCAGCAGCGGTGGTGCCAGGATTTAGACAGCCACCCAACATCATTACAGAGTTCTCTCAGTTTTGCTGAAAAATCTGGAGCAAAAGATAAGTTTATAAAAATGTTTTAAGGAAAAGATAGGGCAGATTTGGTGTCAAACAGGCCATCTGCACATGAATCAGGGATTTGGCCCTGCAAGCATGAAGACAGGTCACTGTGAGGGCAGGATGAAACTGTGTCATTTAGCTTGTGTAGATGAGCTGTTTGTTAGTCTCAAAGGCGGGATACAAACCGCCACTTTGCGGCGTTCCCCCGCCGGCGCCATTTGCTCCGCGAGGGAGCCGCAGCATCCAAACCGCGCGGCTCCCGCGCGGAGCTTCTTTCTGCGGCGCACGGATGACGTAGCGAAGCGCCAAGGGCGCATTCGCTACGTCATTAGCACCGCGACACGTCTGGACGCTATGCGTCCAGTACGTAAAGATGGCGCCGGCCATGTAGAAGGGCCGGCGCTATCTTGTACATATTCAATACGTACTATATGGCGGTGTGTATCCCGCCAAAGATACTACGAGATCCCTTTCCATACTTTTGGGAGATTATCACACCCAGGAATCCTGGTGGGAGATCTAAAAGATGAAAATGGATGTTATCGCATTTATCATGTCTTGGCTGTAGGCAGCCTGTATCTACTCAGGCAGCCTGTCTGTAACCTGGACTTCTCCCGCACTTTTTTTAAGAATGGGAAAATCCCGTTCTTGAAAAAGCCATGGGAGATGTCTGGGTTGCAGACAGGCTGTTCGAGTGGATATGGGCTGCCTACAGCCCAGACACATGTAAATGCAATAACACCCATTTTTGTTTTTTAGATCCCTCATCTCTCCCACTGGGATTTCTGGGTGCAATAATCTCCTGTATCTCAAGTTATTCACATCTGCCTTGTAGTCACCCAAGCCCTTTCCTCTCAGTTTTTTTGAGGTAAGGAATATTTACTAGGGAATAAAATATGTGCACTATATTATGAAGAAGCTCTGTATTTTTTAAAAATAACATTTTAATTGGTTTTTTTTCTTTGTTTTGAATAACTGATAACTGTCCTTAAGCTACCATGTTCACATATTTTCAGTAGCACTCAAGTATGTCTAAAAACATCCTCCTAGATCTGTTGCTGGGGCTTTTTTCTTAGAAAGGTCCTTCAGCTGCCTCCATTACTTAGGCTCTCCCCCTCCCTAGCTTACCAGCAAGGATTCAGAGATCTGATTAAGATAATTATATTATTTTTTTTAAAAAAAATCCAAAGCATTAATGCCTATTTTGTCCAGAGCATGAAAAACCAAGGAAACATGTGACCTACATTCCATAACCTTTTACTTCAAAATCTCTGTCCGTTTAAAATGAACCTGATGTTAGCATCAACTGAAGCTTCCTTTTCTATGTAAATATCAATGGGGCACACAATTCTTTGGTTGCAACAACTCTACTGACTGTTTTGTTTCCAGGAACAGTTCAAAGGAGATGACAAGTGAAGTCCTGTACAGTTTGGGTCCAGGCTATTTAAAGCCTATCTCAGTTTATGAGCCTGTTAGATCTTCTGGAGAGGTCCTTCTCTCTGTCTCACCAACTTCTCAGGTTCATTTGCTGGGAACAAGGGAGAATGCCTTCTTGGTAGCTGCTCTCAGACCTTGGAAAACTCTCCCTAGAGAGGCCGAGATGGCTTCATCCCTGCTTTCTTTACTTGCAAGTTTAAATATTCTTAATCTATCAGGCCTTTGGAAGCCAACTGAGAAGGGCTTTAAATGATGTGCTGTGCTGATTTATGGTGTGCATATTTAATAAATTTAAATGTTTTTAAATTCGTAAATTGTTTGACTTTTAAAAAAGCCCTAAATGGCTTGGGCCCAGGGTACCTGGAGGACCGCCTCTCTCCGTACAATCCGCCCCGCGCACTTCGATCTTCAGGGCAGCTATTGTTAAGTGTTCCAGAGGCGAAATATAATTCCACCTCTAGGAGGGCCTTTTCCATCTCAGCCCCCAACCTCTGGAACGCGCTGCCCTTCGAGCTCCGCATCAGCCACACCCCCCTCCCTACCTCCATCCACGGACCTCCTCCCTACCTCAATCGGAAGGGGTTAAAAACCCATTTTGAGCAAGCTTCCCTGACCAGTAAATCTTCCCCCCCCCCCCCATGTCAGCATCGTGCTGCCGACATGTTATTTTTATTATTTTATGACTGTTTAAGTATTTTTTTGGTTTTGTGTAATGTATTGTAATTTCTTGTTGTTCACCGCCCTGATTTTTAGAAGGGCGGTGGTATATAAATAAAATTTTATTATATTATTATTATTATTATTATTATTATTATTACTTTTGTATATTAATTTGTCTAGTGAAGCTTTTGTATAGTTTTTAACCTGTATTGTTTTTAAATATGTTGTAAGTCCCATTTTTGGGAGAAGGGTGGGATATAAATGAATAAAATCATCATCACCACCACCACCACCATGTCATTTTAATTGGAATTCTGGGATGGATTTGTATTTGCCTTGGCTGTGATGCTTCAGAGGAATACTTCCATGCTCCTTGTGTTTTTCTTAGGGTGTTTTGGGCATCTATGAAATCTAGATGGTGCCATCTGTTAAACAGTAGTTCTGACTAGAAGACTCAGTTGCATTTTGACAGAATGTTTCATAAAGACTGTAACAAAAATCCTTTATGGTCAGAATTTACACCTCCCCACAGTATTATAGCATAGCTACAGCCCTAGTATTATTGGGCTAACTGTAAGCATCCAGAGTTTCAGATGCTTCACCTGGCATAGCTGTGTGGCATTAAAGTAACCAAAATTACAGGGCAATAGATCAACAACAAGATAACAATGTAAAATACTGACAAAAGTCCCAAGGATTACTATTTTTAAGTGCACTTTATTGGACAATGTACAACTTAGTCAATTTATAGTTTTGTTTTAGAATTCCAACAAACAACTGTACTATTAGACTGTATTGCTGTAACAATACAAATATTATATATACAATGTCATTTATCATAACATACACTGAAAGGCCTAGGGAGGGAGGAAATTCCTCCAGCTTCTGATGATAATATAAGTGCTTTAAAAAAATCCTACACTGTATAACAGTATAAATGTAGAATACCTGAAAAGCACAGACATACAATGCTGCAGTTTCAGCTGTCATAGTTGAGGTGGATGCTGGATTTTCCGCCCCTGCCATTCAAGTAAGCCAACATACTCCAAAACAAAATAATGTACGAATGGACTATGTTTGTGCCTTTCCAAATGAGGTTATTGATCAACTGTGGAAAGGGAGGAGGAGTTGGACAAAAATGTCTGAGCTTTTGATTGGATTACTAGAGTTTAATCTTCTGAGGTTTGAAAGCTTTTTGCCACATGTTTAACAAACACTGCCTCATTCCATGGAAATCACAGTGTTGTTGCCTATTTTCTGGCCCTCATTGTGTGCAACCAACACAGTTCAAGATCCCAATCTTCAACAAAGCATAAATGAACACTTTAAAAAGAAACCCAACCCTTAACTGACAAGCCCTTGTGGAACTAAGATTCTGTGTCAGCTGTCAGACGTAATTAGCTTCCAACCATCTGGCGGTATAATTCCTCTGTGAATGGAAGACTTTTGTAAACATTGGACTGTGATTGGATTCCTGTATGGTCTTTACATATGTGTAAACACTGTACATACAGTGCTATGCAGTGAATTCCAGCTCAACATCCCCTTAATTCCTAGTTACCAGGAAGCAACTGCTGCGATTGATGGGGCCTGTTCCCTTGGAAGCATCTGGCTGTAGTTTCTGCCCACTCCCATGAGTGATTGACATTGTGACCAGTGGAAAAACTGTCATGGTCACAATTCCTACTCAGACTGAAGATTGCTTGCACAAGAAGGATGGGATCATGAGACAGCTGTGTGGGGATAGGGGGACCTTCACAGTTTCTAAATAGCTACTAAACTAGCTTGCACTGAGGGGACCAGAATCAGGTTAAAACAATGCCAGAAGCTCCTAGGACTAATGATATACCTATAGGAAGAGTGGGTCAAAATGTCAGAAGGAAAAATTGTGCAGTGAAATTTATCTAGCTATTTCACTTCACGTTTGGATCAGAGATCTGGCAATTCCACACAGCCAATCAAATGTAGGAATAGGGAATATTCTTAGTCTCAGTCTTGTGTTTCTCCACATACCAACTGCATTCTTGTCTTATCTCTTTTGTGCACATTTAATTTCCTCTGGAATAACTCCACAATCCTCACAAAAGTGCAACTTTCTGAGGCAACAAGTCACCAGAAAGAATCTCAACCAAACTTAGGAATCATTGAATAAAATTTTGTTGGTCCTATACAGGAATTTCACAATTAAATCCAGCTTTAGTCTCAAGCACTAAATTTATTGTCCTTTTATTTTGTACGTTGTGCAAGACTTCCAAACATGATTTATAACGAAACATGACACAGAGTTATGCATTCCCATTTTAACTTTTTGTGCACAATTGTGAAACAACAGGAAACAGTTTCAGCAAAAAGAACAACAGGAGTGTATGCAAGATTTTCCTGCTACCAATATTTCATTTTCTTGATCCCATGTGCATAGACAGAGAATTAAGACAGACTGTGAATTAGCATAGTGTGGCACTGTAGACTGGGGCTGCATCTACACTGCAGAATTAATGGTATGGAATTCTGGGATTTGTAGTTTTGTGAGATATTTCGCTTTCTCTGTCAGAGAGCCTTGGTGTTACAACAAAGTACAAATCCCAGGATTCCATAAAATGGAGCCATGACAGTTGTAGTGTCAAGTGCATTAATTCTGCAGTGGCGGCAGCATTAGCTGACTGAACCAGCAAACTAAGACACATACCTGCTTACAAACTTCTATGAGAAAGTGGCTTTAGATACCAGTTTTCACCATCCTTACAGCTAGCTCTGTTAAAGTTAGGGTAATAGGTAAAACCACAAACAGCAACTTAAGAATTTGTTGTGAAATCTGGCGTAAACCACAAACATGTTTGGCTGCTTTTGACTAGGCACTTTATGCCTCAGTCACTACCAGCAACATGAAAATAGTGGCACACATTACAGGTTAATGAGACCACAAGGATGGTGCACTTTGGAAGATGGTATCCCACACATTAGGATGAGGAACCTGTTGCCATACAGATGAACTACCACTCACTTCATACTTCACCACTTGGCAGCCTGGTTAAACCAAAAGGGAACAGGAGCCCTACAACACTGCTACAGGTTCCCTTCCCTGCTGTACACTTTTTCCTAGGAGTGTATCTGTTTGAACTCAGTGAGCCTTACTTTTCAGTTCAGATACAAAGGACTGTGGTATAAATGCTACATCCTATTATTATTATGACTGATTTCATTATTTACAGCCATTTCCATTCTGTATACAACTGACCTTGTTCTAGACATGGAAACAGATGTTGGCATGTGAACACATTTTCTTCTTAGCTAGTTAAAGATAAGACAGAATTCCCCCTCCCCTTTTTAAGGCACATGAGGCAACTGAAATCTCATCAAAAGTAAGCACTGAGATTACAGCACAGCCTTAACACATAATAGTATTTCTCTTCTCTTTCTGTCTCTCACCTATGGTCTTTTTCTGACTATTTCTGTTCTGTCTCAATGAGTCGAAGAATGACCCTCCCACCTGCCATGAATATCTCTGTGCCCTTGCTTTGTTCATAGATTGAGGAACTACTATTCTTCATTCAGACTATGAACAGCTCATTTTATAGGTTCTGACCTCTTTTACATTACTGTTCTTCAGTACTCTGGAGGTACTGTACTAATAAAGTTCAGGCTGACCTACATTTTTCACCTTATGCCTCCTTGTTTCAGGGAGTGGAGAGATCTAAGCTGGGAAGAGGCAATTTTCAGTTCAGATTGATGCACACTAATTTATACAGTACTCTGAATTATATTAGAGAATGGACCGGGGGAAGGGATAACATGACATTCATTTCGATTGCCCGGGTTATGTTTAAGATGAACAATGCTTTTACTGTATTTCTGATCCTATCAGAAAGCACCATTGTAGGAGTTCCTATTTCTGAGAAAAGCTTTGCTAATTAATAAATTCTTCTCAAATCGTGCATAGCCACATCCATCTTGAAGTGGCATCCATGTAACCTCTTAATCAAAAGCCCATTTTGGACTTCACAACCTTACAAACAGAATCCACTTTTCAACATGTGCTTCTGGTTGCATTTTCCAAAGAGCTTGGCAATATAGCTTTAGGTACTACAGGTGAAAACACGTGGATTTTCTCACCCTCCAATGAGGATAAGATGAGAAGAGATTGGAGAAGCAGAAGTCAGGGAAGCAGGTCAAAAAGAGAGATTATATCTATGTTTCTCTGCTTTTAAGGTCTTTCTAAGGGGCAGTACAGACCGGCACTTTGTGCCGGACTGACTGCATGCTAGGGAGCCCTAGTTCTGCCACACATGCGCCATTATGGCATGCACCCATCCACATGGGACATGTCATTATGATGCACAGGCAATGCAGTATGCAAACAGCACTGGCTGGAAGGGGCGTCATCATGGCATGAGAGCCTTCTGCTCCCGAGAGGGAGCGGATCATTGCTGCGGCATGTGGTTGCCACGACAATGATCTGAGGTTAAAAGGAGCAGCGTTTAGCCTCTAACTTGGGGGCTGGTCTCCTGAGAGTGAAGGGAATGCCTCTGGGTGGAGCAAATATAACCTCAACACGTGCTTGCAAAAGGTTCTGATAATGGCTCTTAAGCAGTCTGAGCAACCAAAGCAATGGAGTTGGGTATACACAGGGCAGAGCCAATCAGATATGAGATTTACTTTTTTTTGAAATCCAAAAGTGTTTGCCAGCCTCGCTGAAGGCTGCAGGATACCTCACCATGGGACATGTTCCAGTCTGAGCCAGTTTGCCAGGGTCTCCATTCAGCAGGGCTAGACAAGACAATTAAATACTGCTAACTCTCAATCAATGCAACCATTTCCTTGCTGGGGGTGGGGTGGGTTTGAGGGAAATTTGCAGTTTGCAGTTTGGCTTGGTTTTCCAAGCTGGACAAAGGATCCAGGCCTGCATCAGCAGCCCTAGTTTGTCCACTGTGAAATCTTTAGACTCTGGCAACTTACAGCTTTCTTGTCTCATGCATCAAAGTCTAATATTGATATTTATTGACCAGACCTCATAACAAGGAGAAAGGGCTGCATTTGGTGATAGAGAACATGATTCAATTTCCACGTTTTTGCCCCCAATGGCGGGTAAAAGGCCCTTGGAGTGCAGCTGTTGTTTGTCAGTGTGGGTACAATTGGGTGAGGCGGTGAAGGGAAACTAAAATGGCTTCTATATATTTTAAATTGTATGCCTTTAGGTGCATCTGCACTGCAGAAATCATGTGGTTTGACACTGCTTTAACTGCCACTGTTCAAAGCTATGGAATTCTGGAATCTGTAGTTTTGTGAGATATTTAGCCTCCTCTGAGAGCACAACAAACTACAAATCCCAGGATTCCATAGCATTGAGCCACTGGCAGTTAAAGTAGTATTAATCTGCATTATGTCGACAGTGAAGATGCAGCCTTGGTCCTTGGAAATTTCTTCAACCCCCCCCCCCCCCCCCCCAAAAAAACAGGCAAATACTATGAAATTACATGGTATATGTTTTTCACTATGAAGCTAAGGGACTGAGGAAAATTACTTCACAAAGACTAGGTAACAGTTGTTTGCCTTGAAAGAGGGTGTATATGACCAGCTGATGCCTAGCCTGTGGCCAAGCTTCTATCAGTTTTCCCAGCACATGCACACTGCAGTAGTAACTTGGCTGGCAAACTTGACAAACTATTGCCTGGTACATACCTCTTGGTAAGTCCAGGCTGGCAGCGGCCTAATTTCCTCCAGAGGGAAGCTGCAGCTGCCAAACCGCGCGGCTTCACTCCGGAGGAAAAAGTACCCAGAAAAAACGGGTTCTTTTTCCGCCACCATAGTTATGTCACCAGTGCCCCAATGGTGCACTCGTGATGTAACTGGCGAGGTGTGATGTGCGGACACTATGTGTCTGTTACGTCATAATGGCAGCGCCCATGTATACAGGGTGCCACCATTGTAGCGCCACCAGTACATGCTAGGGTTAGGGACTGTGTGGTTTCCGCATGGTTCCCAACCCTAGTTGCGCTGCCGCCACCACACCACAAAGGGCCTGTCTGTCCTGGGCCTATATTAAAATGTAAGGATGCTGAACTCAGGACCCTATTCTATTCAGATTCTGTTCTATCAGGCTGTGGGACAGGATGACATTTCCTTCACTAGTTGGATCCTCAATTCACCAAACCTGGTCTTCCAACTTCTCCTAGAGTTACTGGTGAAAGAAATTCCTCTTCAGACAACTAATGCTCTGAAGCAGCAGAAGGCAGGTTGCTGAAGCATATTTTATCATTCCCTCCAGAGGAACTTGAGATGCCTTCTGCCCTACTTCTGACCTTTGAGGCCCATGGGAAGCATGGAAACTTTTTCTACAGCAGTGGTTCCCAAGCCAGGGTCTCCAAGGGTGCTTTCAAAGTACTCCATTTTAAGTCCATGTTAACTGCAGGATTCCATCGGATGGAGCCATGGCAGCTGAAGTGGAATTGTGTCAGTTATAACTGTGTGGTGTGAAAAGGCCTCAGGAATGTTGTTTGAATATAGCTCTCTGGCTAAGCATTTGCGTTCCTGCTTGGGGCTTCTGGGTGCTGCACTGTGCAACACCATTTGGTGATCCAAGAATTAGAAGCACTAGTCTAGTGCACTGAACACTGTTCTTGAGGAGTGGAATTGAAGCAGTCCATAGCACAGGAAGACAATCAAAGCTGTTGTTCATGAAATACATGGAACAATTGTAGCCAAGAGTCTGTAGGGGAATTTTATTATTGTAGTTTAGCTCAAATATTGCAAGAGGGGCTGGCTACAAGAGCCCACCAAGATCGTCTCCCGATGTGTATACGGAGAAGACCAGGGGATCCCAATAAATAAAGCTGAGACGGATATTAATAACTAGATGTCTAATTTATTGAAATAGGGGAAAAACACATGCGTTGCGCATACACTCACACACACACTCAGGACTCAGGAAAATCAGGGTTGGAAAATAGGAACAGATTTCAGGCGTTACTAAGGGTGATGCTTACCAGAATGTAGATTCCCTCCGAGAAGCGAATGGAGTGGTGATGGACAGTGAGACAACTCTGCTCCGCAACCTGGGTTTGAGCAGAAATGCCGGCTACCAGAACAGAGGTCTGACTGACGTGGAGTAAGTAGACCTTGCAAATGGCGCGCTGAGCAGCCAAAGTTGGGACCTTTTAAGGGCGAAATCTCGCCTGAGGGCAGAGAGTTTTGGTGATTGGAACAAAAGTGTTTAATTGCTTTCTTTCACCTGGATGTCTGGGTCTGATAATATCTAGGACTTAAGCTGTTCGGACAACAGACTCGAGGAGGGGTGATAGCTTCAGGGAAGGCAAATATTTTACTCTTCCTGGCTTAAGATAATCCCTTCATGCGACTTCCCAGACCTTCTAAAATGTTAATGTGAGAACTCCCTTAGGAGGGGCGTACATGTCTTATCTGTAATGGAGGACAGGCTTGGAGTCTGGCCAGGGGTCATCCAAGGGTTATCATTGATTCCAAAATTTATATAAAACCAGCATGGGTAACACAATCCAGCTCAATTAATTTCATAAGGGAGAGGGATGAGAAACAATTGGCACTGAATTTTCTAGTGACAATAATATGCCAGGACTGTTTTCTGAAAGCGAGATTCACTTTGACTAACCAATTTAAATAAATAAATAAATAAATAAATAAAATTAAAGGATGGGATTCAAAGTGGGAGATATGATTCTGAACTCCTGCTGCATGGAATTTAGAAATGCAGACTAAACCTATGATTTGACATTATTAAATATTCATCAAGTTTCTCGGGACTGCAAATATGGGTTTCAATATTTCTTATTAGGCACAACCATGGCAACTTGATTAGCCAAGTTAAAAAGCCCTCTTAGCTCTTTGTGCTAATGTAAATATCAAGTTATGCAAAAGCATCCAATCAATAGCATTTTAGTCACTCTAAGCCATAAAGGTTTTCAAAAGAGTGAGGCAGCTTTTTCATGTTTGCTGTCTCCTCTGACTGTAATTACAGCCTCTCTCCAGCATCTTTCCTTTCAAAAGATTAGCTATTTATGATTGATCAAACTGTGATGAAAACAATCTCTTTCATTTGAACAGCAACAGCATCAAAGTAAATCAAGGGGGGACAAAAAGAGATGTTACTTGAAGATGTGATGATTAACAAGTTCTGTTTAAGCAAATCACTTTAAGCTTTTCTTCACTACATTACTACAGTACCTGGAATTGCAATGCTGTGGTACAATGCAATTAAACTATATAAAGTATATATGAAAGAACAGAAACATTAGCATGCCAGCAAAACTGATCTGGTGGTGGAAACTGGTACAGGATCAACTCCTAGATTTCCCATGTTGCCTGCACCATCTTCATTGTGATCTCACATTTGTTATTTATTGTTATGTGCCTGCAAGTCGTTTCCAACTTACAGAGGCCCTAAGGTGAACCTATCATACAGTTTTCTTGGCAAGTTTCTTCAGAGGGTGTTTGCCATTGCCATCCTCTGAGGCTGAGAGAGTGTGTGACTTGCCCAAGGTCACCCAGTGTGTTTCCATGGCTGAGCTGAGATTTGAAACCTGGTCTCCCAGTGTCCTAGTCTAATGCTCAAACCACGACACCACACTGGCCCACATATTGAATTCAAGAAGATGCCTTGTCATCTTTTGGAACAGCATTAGGATAGGGCAGAGGCAGCCAATTTTATGGGTGACAAATCCATTCTTGGTTTTATGGCTATTACTTTTGTAATTGCGCTGGGTCATATAGGAGGCTTCCCAGTACTGGACCTCTCTTGGGTCCAGCACCCCAAGATCTCTTACACAACCTGGATGAGTTCTGTGAATAACAGCTGTAAAACCAATAGATCTACCCCTGCCCCCACTATCTAGGGCAGAGTTGGGAATTGTGGTGCTCTTCAAGTGTTATTGCAGCTCTCATCAACTCTAGGTAGCATAGCCAATGGTAAAGGATGCTGGGATTTATAGCCCAATGACATCCAGAAGGCCACAGGTTGCTCATCCCTGGGATTGGGAATGGACATAGGTACTGGGTGCCTTTTATTTATTTATATTGCAATCCCATCCCATCTTTCCACTACAAACTAATGCTCTAGGACACTAACAATAAAAAGTATAGAATTATAGTTAAACCATTTTTTAAAAACCCCAGTCCATCTCCCTTGTCCTTCACATACCAAAGGCAAAGACATTTTCATTCAAGCAGTCTCTGGCATATCAGCTTATCTACTGTTTAAGTCTGTGCTGGGGAGGGGAGCTAACCAGTTGCGTACTAGATGCATCATTCATTGTTATATTTTCCAGTTTCTTTTTCTATAAAGAAAATCTTCGGATTTTGTTATTGTTAGCCACCTTGAACCACCTTTTGAGGGTAGAAATGTTGATTATATCTGAAGGAAAGAAGCAGCAGCCACCTGGTACAGACCTGCTTCAGCAGCCAAGCTAGTCTGAAATCCAACAGCCTGACTGAATTGCAGTGTCTTTCCTTGTTGGTGGAAGGACAAAGAGGTGGATCTAGCTTGCCTGCCACTGACAAGTTGCAGAGACCTTTAAAGCAAGCCATCAAGAAGCCCTTGTTCTCCCAGCCTGCAAATGTTGGTTAATATAGCTTACAGTGGCATTCCTTCTTTCATACGGGAAGATTATCTCCAAAAGTTATGTGCAGAGATTTCTGGAATGGGCTTTCTGTTTTGGACTGTCTCATGCCCCAAATAAAAAGGATCTTCTAGTTAACCTAGAAAATAATTTCTTTCTGGAACTGATCACAATAGATAGTTTTTTAAAAAATAAGTATGATCACTGATTCCCAGCATCCCAATCCTTTTGTTTTCCTAATAGAAATATGGGGTGCAATCCTGAACAAACTGACAACATACTGGGTGAGTAAATTGCACTGAATTCAGTAGGGGTGACTTCTGATCCCAGTTTTACTAGTAGGCTGTGAGAGGCATGAGAAGGATGGAGGCAGCCAGCTCTTAGTTCTTTAACGTGCTCTTACTTTCATGAACAGAGAGAAGCCACTGCAAGAGCTTTTGTTCTCTGTTATGGCCAGATGGATTTTGTGCACCTTGACTGGGAGAGAGAAAGCAAGCTGTTTAGTGTTGTGCCCCAAGCTGTAAAATGTCCTGGGAGAGATTTTGGTCTAGAGCAGTGATTCCCAAACTTTGGTCTTTCATATGTTTTTCACTTCAGCACCCAGAATTCCTGACAGTTGGCCAAGCTGGCTGGGGCTTCTGGGAGTTGAAATCCAAAACATCTGGAGGACCAAAGTTGGGAACCATTGCTCTAGATGATTTTGCAGCTATCTGATATTTACAGGCTTTATTTTTGTTTAAATTGTATGGGTTACACTCTCTCCATTCACTTCAAAGTAAGTAGTGAATTTAAGTAGTGAATTTCACTTTAGGTAGGGGTGGGCAACTGTGGAAGACTAAGGGACTGCATTATTGCCCTGGGAGTTCATGGAAGGCCTCACCTGCTCCCACAAAAAAAAAATGCCCAATGCTTATAGGGGCAGGGAGGTTCACTACATTTTGGGTTTCAACATGGTCTCTTCTGGGTCTGTATTAGCAGAAATTCTACCACCACTACCTTCTTGCTGTTGCCAGACATTTTGGAGCATTTGGGGACAAAAAAATGGGAGGAGAATTTTTGCAAAAACAAAACCTTAGAGTGCATTTGGGGGCAAAAAACATTTTTGTATTCTGGAGGCCCCTGTGGACCACAAAAAGAGACCTGAGGGGTCTTCATGCTGCTCATGAGACGCACTTTGCCCATCCCTGATTTAAAGGTAGGAGCAAAACATGGATTGTCATTATTTTGGAAGCCTCAAGTAAACAATACATGATTTATGACTTAGTCCTAAGTGTTCCCATATAATTTTTTTTATAAAATGTATGAATTCTGACTCCAGTTTGAGTCCCCCTTATCCAAAATGCTTGGGACCAGAAGTGTTTTAGGTTGGGGGGTGGGGTGAATTTTGGAATAGAATCATAAAGTAATAAGAGACTATAAGGGTCATTCAATCCAACCGCCTGCCATGCAGGAATACACTGTCAAAGCACCCCTGACAGATGGCCATCCAGCCTCTGTTTAAAAACCTCCAAAGGAGGAGACTCCAGATCCTGAGGGGGCATATGCCACTAATTTGATGTCATCTGAAAATGTGATAAGCATGCCCTCTATTCCTTTATCATTGATAAAGATTTTGAATAGCACTGGGCCCAGGACAGAAACCTGTGTGACCCCACTGGTCACTTCTTTCCAAGATGAAGATGAAGTGGAGCCATTGCTGAGCACCCTTTGGGTTTGGCCAATCAGCCAAGTGCAATTTCACCTAATCATTGCATTTTCTAGCTCACATTTTACTAGCATAATCTTGGAGATGGGACCCAAATCCACAAATTTTGGTATCCACAAGTGATCCTGGAACCAAACCCCAGTGGATACCAAGAACCCACTGTAATGGGAAGAATGTAAACAAAAGTGTGGTTGTATTTTTATTGTTGATTGTTTGGTTATTGATTGTTCATAATTTTTAGTGTTAAAAGAGAAATAAAAAATATTTGCAAAAAGAAATAATTTTGTTAATTTTGGCCCAGCTTTCAAATCTATTAAGATCATTTCAAAGTTTCATCTTATAGCCTGAAGATAATTTTATACAACATTTTTAATAATTTTGTGCATGAAACAAAGTTTCTGTACATTGAACGACCAGAAAGCAAAGATGTCACTGTTTCAGTCATCCATGCTTTTTGAAATATTTCATATTTCAGAATTCTACATAAGGGAGACTCAACTTGTATTATCATGGTATGAGCCAGTGTGGTGTAGTGGTTTGATTGTTTGACTATGACTCTAGAGGCCAGGTTTCAATTCCCACCTCAGCCATGAAACCCACTGGATGACCTTGGGTAAGCCACATGCACTCAGCCTCAGAGGAAGGCAATTGCAAACTTCCTCTGAACAAATCTTGCCAAGAAACCCCCATGATAGGGTCATCTTAAGGTTGACTTGAAGGCACACAATAACAATGAGCTGTCAAGGAGCAAATGAACAATTTATTTATTTACATGTTAATACTGTATAGACTCATGTATAAGTCTAGAAATTTAGGTCAAAAATTGACTCAAAAACACTGAGTCGACTTATCCATGGATCAGTGTAAGTACTGTATCTTAACTCTTATTTAAAAGAGAGAACCATCCCCTGGTGAAAAGCAAAAGTATAATCTGTCCTGGAAGCACTGACTCGCTTTACTCTCTCATCCATCCAGCCTTAAGACTAAGCACATAGAGTTATGTCTGCTGGAATTTTGCAAATTCTTTGACATTGTTTTACTGTGCTTCATCCTTTAAATCCTTTGCTATATGCCCCTACGTTTTACCCTTGACTTATCCATGGGTCATAGCAAAATCCATAATTTTTGCTCCAAAACTTGTCCTCGACTTATGCATGAGGTTGACTTATAGTCGAGTATATATGGTAAATACAGTGGGCCCTTGCTATCTGCTGAGGTTTGGTTCCAGGATCCCTCGTGGATAACAAAATCCATGGATGCTCAAGTGCCATTCAATCCAATGGCATAACAAAATGGTGTCTCTTATATAAAATGGGAAATCAAGGTTTGCTATTTGGAATTTATGCTTTTTCTGAATATTTTGAAGCATGGATGCTCGAATCCGTGGATAAAATATCTGTGGATAAAGAGGGCCAAGTGTATTCAGTTGGATCATCCAAACAATATCAGTAGGCTGGGTTCAGACATATTTAAAGCAGAGTGGACCTATATATATACAATGGTATATCCACTTGCAAGAAAGTAAGCCCACTATAATTAAATGAAACTTACTTTTGGGTAGATATGAAGAAAATCACACTGTTAATTTATACTAGGCTTTTGTATCCTATAGTGCCTTTCCAGGTGACTCCAATCAGGGATTCGGGCACCGAGACACAGATATTTCACTTCCTGTACCACTGGAATAGCTCACAAACTGAAGAAATTATTGGCTTGTGTTATCACCTATATAATAACTAGTGAGGATACTGCTTATCAGTACTTAGCCAAATCAGGTAACCTGAGGCTCCAATAGAGGCTGCTTGTCTCTATAAGACTTGCTATAGTCTGAACGGTTTGGTCACAGAGTGGTCTTGCTTCACCTCCTGAAATATACATCCCAGTCTACCTGTTCTAAGCTGTTTAATTTGCTTTGGGCATTTTAAACTTGGTCTGCCCATAACAGAGCAGAAATACATCTGTGGCCTGTCTCAGAACTTAGTAAAAGCATGACAGAATGAAAGACAGAATTGGTGACAAGGGGGAAAATGTGAACTAATAGAAAAGATAGCCACTCAGTTCACACAGTATTTGAGCAGCACCTTCATTTATATACTGTAGTAAGTATAGCAAACCTAAGATTAAGATACTTGCCTTGCAACCTAGCAAAAAAAGAAAGGGGAAAAAAAGAATGAATTATTCTATCCTAAATATGTTTTACATAATAAAACTGCTTGGTGATTAACCAAGCAACAAGGCAAAACTGTCCCATAGACAGATGATTTCATTCATGAGCCTATAAATATTCAAAAAATGACCTCAAAGAAATTCTGTTAAGAAGTTAGAAAAGTAATCCTCTGATTTGGTGACCTACTTAATATCACAGATGAACAATGAAACAGATGGAGAATAATCCAGTAAAATCTTATACTCAGAAGTGTAATTCAGCTCTGAGGAGTAAAATTTCGATATGGATGGGAAAGGGATTATTAATTTGTTAAACATGCTCATTTGATGGATCTTACCTTCTACTTACTTCCACTAGGATATATCCTGTTACTAGAAGGTCAAAGTGTGCCTCACCTGCAAAATACTGACTTACAATTAAGAAATTTTATCATCTTCAATGTGATCACCACAGCACCCAAATTTGCAAATGCTAAATAGATACTAAGACAGCCCTTTCAATGTGTAAGTATGATCATGAGATGCTTACAAAAGTTGCACAGACCTCCTTCAGGGCTGCAATGAATCGGTACATTCATGATAAAACTTGCTTACATTGTCTGAAATAGTCCAAAAGTTCTTCTTGTGGCAAATTACTGCAATAGCGTTGAGTTGCCTGTAGAAGTTGTCCATACAGAAGCAAGTCTGGAGCGTTTTGATGGTGTAGAAAGGGAAATAATCTTAGGCAAAATGATGAGTTAGGAGTAAAGAGGTTGCCATATTTTTCATAATGGTGGCATTGGCTCTGTGCATTTAGATGAAACATGTTATTATTATGAAGTAAGAACATATAATTAACTAGGTGCTGTGTAATAATGCACAAATCAATCTGAACTTTTTTTCTCCTCATCTCTTTTTTTCTTATCCAATTCGTTCACAGCCATAAGTATTGATATTTCATTAACTTTTCTGCTTTGTACTTTCCTGCTTCTTTTTTGAAGAAGCGGGTCTGAATAGAATGATCCAAAGACAGGAACAGAATCCACTGATTTATAAAACATTAGCACAATTGTCCAACAAATTCCTGACTATACAGGACCTCTATAGCTATTTTCAAGTGACTTCAGATGACCTATGAGCCAAATCAAAACCGCTGTTTATTAAGTAGAGAGATCTTGTAGCACCTTTGAGACTAACTGAAAGAGAGAAATTGGCAGCATGAGCGTTTGTAGACCTCAGTATATTTCCTCAAATGCATCTGTGGAAGTAGACTGAAGTCTATGAAAGCTCATGCTGCCAATTTCTTTCTTTCAGTTAGTCTCAAAGGTGCTACAAGATCTTGCTACATAGTGATTCTACAGACTAACATGGCTATATTTTTGAATTCTACAGCTATTTGTTACATTGTCTTTTGCATTTTATTTTGCAGCATGCGTGTTATTCTAAAGGCACCAGATCCCAGCTGATCTTGGAAGCCAAGCAGTGTCAGCCCTGCTGAATATTTGGCTGGGAGATCACTAATGAATATCAGGTGTTGTAGATGCTATATTTCAAAGGAAGGAAGTGGCAAAACCTTAGTATTCCTTGCCAAAGAAAACCCCATGAAATTCGTGGAGTTGCTGTACGTCTACAGGCAAACTGAAGAAACATGCATACACGCACACATACATGTTTCTTACATCTCAGTAATGTATAGAAGGCAGACTCTGCTTAGACTAATAGCTTTTGTTTTCTAGACAGCAACTGACAGTGTGTTTTTCTTGACAAAGCAGAAGACAAGTGCTGCCAATTTTTTTAAAAAAGAGCAAACAAATGAGTTTATGTAATACAAATGAATAAAAGATTCATCTTCCCCCAACTTCCATTGTAGAATGCATGATGTAAACCCTCACCATGGAGCCATACACACATCAATTCAGAAATGCATCCATTCCATCCACAGGGAATTGCTTCTGTTCCCAGTTAAGTGTGTGTAAGTCTGAAGTTTCAAGTTGCTTTCAGATGGAGAAATCTTCACATTGCTCAGTCAACAAAACAGCTATTCTGTTATGTTTTCCTTAATGGATTTTCTGTGGAGAGAAAAAAGGTTGAAGTAGTTTTGGGAAAACATGAAATTACAAATGGAAGATAAGGTTGAATGAACTGTGCCCCTCTGCAAAAAAGGTTCTGTGCATGAAGTTTAGTGAGTATCTTGCAGGTATGATCATGGCAGAATGAACACCACTTTCTTCTACCTTCTACCTTGGTCTCTGGCATCTAGCATATAACATATAAAACTAATCATATCTCAGCTTTAGTGTTACTACTTAATCCTCCACCCAGTGTGTGGCTCTATGTGTTTGCATGCAGAAATAATGTATATGGTTTCAAAAACAGAGGTCTGTTCCAGGTAGTTACCATATAAAACAGGACTATTTCTGCTAGTAGACTATAGGATGCATGAGATTGGCAAGGATATCTGACACCACTGTGCTTAACAATGTTGACAACAAAATGACCCCCCCCTTTACAAATCATACTGCTGAAATAAGTAAAGTTGGAGTGAGATTTTGTGTGAAAGGATTGTGAACTCTCTTTAGATCTGGTGTGCAAAACAAATTCCTAAACTCATTAATTCTAAGTTTATGCATTTTACATGAAGCTCAAGTTGGTGGATTTGGGGGCTGAAGTAATAAAACAAATAAAGCATGCAAAATTGAAGGCCACCCACCACTGATCTAAATCTAAACAAGTGATGCTGATAATACACAACAAGAGGAGGATTAGGGGAAGTAGACACTGAAATTATATAAACAAGACTATAAAGAAATGATATTGTCCATGCACTTTGTGAATAGCGTTGGTTTCTGCCAGATGCAGTATTTGTTTACAATGCATACAGAATATCTGTGTCTATTAGCTGCTCTTTCAAACAATATTGTACTGATCTGTTATCATATTCGGAGGCAACTAAGCTGCCCTTAGAAAAGAATGCACACTATTTGTTTGTTTGTTTTTTTAATTTGAAATATTACAATGATCCCATGAAACTGGTATAATTACACATTAATAAAGTGCCATTGTACTCCCAATCCAGTAGAAAGTGGGAAGGACAAGTGCTACAATTTCTGAAAAAGCAACTTACATCTGCTGTAAATCCTACTGTGAGTACCAAGGCTTATCATTGGATTTGATTTCCCCAAGTTTAAGTTTTATCTTGCAGAAGTGGAAGTTGAGAACATCAGTCTTGGGATGAAATGGTAGTGTGGGGAAGACCCGCAAAGAAGCAAAGCCATTGATAGAATTAAATGAATAAAATTATATATAAGTCTAAGTTCAGCCTAATTCCTAATGGAACAATTTCTGTCAGGGGGGAAATCTCCCCTTCCCATTGCAACTCCCTGTGCACCTCAAAGCATTCTCTGGAGGGCAGAGAAAACTCAATAAATTGCTTGACTCTAAATGGCCAAGAAAGTGGATAACAGTCATAGAAATGAATTGATAAAAGGTGCAATGTGACAATTGTAATATTTGGAATTGTAGTCGGAGACATAAATTCAAATTTTTGTTCTGTGAAATTGCACAACTGGTTGAATTAAATACATGCCTTCAATTTACTTCCTCTCATCTCCCCATTATTTCACCTTCTTAGACAAGACCACCCAGTTTTTAATTTGCCTCCAAAACATTATGATTAGTAGGCTGGTTCAGCAGCACTCTCAAGCTGGAGATTTCTAGGTGTCACACAACAAAAACATGGCATTCAACTCAAATGCATATGAAACACATAGACCCAACTATTGGGAATCCCTTCTGGAGCATGGCTTAAACCTTGGTCTGAACCACAAGGAAACTAATATAGAAGATTCAGTTGTGCCTCAAGCCAGAAGAACTTCCATTCCAATCTATAACACATAATTTCATTCAATTAGGCATGACTGACAATTTCTTTCCAAGAAGAAATGAGAACCTCCTTGGTAAGGAGAACGAATAACTTTTCTCACATAGCAAAGACAGCTTTCCCCAGGGCAAAAGTGAGTTAATTAGTTGAGCAAAATTTGGACAATGAAGTAGATACTGCTGCTGTCAGTTGCTGCCACTTCCTTTATTATCATAAATGGAAGGATATCCCCACAATATGAAATGGCACAAAGATACATAAAATTGGTCTTTTCAATTTATTTTAATTGGATAGGATTTATGTCTCAAGATTTCCAGGTTGACACTCCAAATGTCAATCAGGTCCTTACAGCTAATGAAATTGATCTCTTCGGTTTCAGATAAATGGGAAATACCAAGCCATTAGAAAGCTTTCTCCTCTTTTTCTGGTCTGATGCTGCCAACATGAAATGGAGATTTATTGCCTAAAAGGTATAGGAAAGCTTATGTTAACAAAAAAAAAGTCTTCTGTGACATCAGGACCCCATATATTCTGGCATAGTTACATATAGGCACTAAGACAGTGGTCTGCAGTGTGTATTGCTATCTATATTGTAGGATGGCAGCAGCCACATTTTGGTATCAGTGGAGTTCATTGCATTGCCCTTTCCTGTCCTTTGCTCCCAGGCTAGGCACAGGGTGAAAACTTTTAAGCATGGATGTTATTGTGTGCCCAGGCAGAAGGCATCCTGTACCCAATCCAGATTTCTCCCAGACCTTGCAAAGAACGGGAAAATCTTTTTCTTTCAAAAAGTGCTGGAGAAGTCTGGATCGGCTATGGGATGCCTCCTGCCTGGACACAGGGGTGTGTAACAACACCCATGTTTAAATGTTTTCATATCGTGCGTAGCTTGGGAGGAAAGGATGGGAAAGGGTAGTGCAATAAACTGCCATATTGTAGGACAGCAGCAGCCACATATTAGTACAGTATCACTGGATGCTATACAATTCAATGGATACCACTAGAAACTTTTGTGTACATTGTCTGTACATGGTTTTCAAACTTGCAAAGACCCCTTGCTGCTTCTGTATGGTTGCTTCCAAACCATATCTTTCTTCTGTATTGATTATATGAGCTTTCTTTGTGTATATGTACTCATACAACAAATGTTAACTGGTTGATTGCAGATATGGGAATAATGAAGAGGAGGAGGAGACTTGTCCTTGAACAAATGAAAACAAAAATGAGCATGGGGAGGATAGATCTTTATTTCATTCTTGCATACAAGAATCTCAATGCACCATATGATTTGTCCTTGCTGGATGAGATTATGTGTGCATCCAGACTCGTTAAAAAGACTAGAAAGTCGCAGGTTTTGCTCTTGTTCTAATTTTATTTTGGAGATTAAAACACGTTTTGTTTATCTCAGAATATTTTCTGTCAGCTTCCATCACAATCCAGTACAATCAGAGACTTTTTAATACCAGCAACTCAGGCCAGTTTATGTTCCCTAAGAAGAGTTTTGTGCACTTTTTGTGGTCATTTTTCACATTTTCACATTTTTGTGAAAATTTCATGAGGGGAGGGTGGTGCAAAAAACAAATTTTTGTTCATTTTTGTAACATTCTGTACAAAATTAGTGGATTTTGTGCAAAATATTTTTTTGTTAACTGCCCTCAAGTCGATCTCGACTCATGGTGACCCTATGGATGAGACATCTCCAAGACTCTCTGTCCTCCACTGCTCTGCTTAATTCCTGCAACCCCATACCCATGACCTCCTTAATAGAGTCCATCCATCTGGCATGTGGCCTTCTTCTCTTCCTCTTTCCCTCCACCTTTCTCAGCATATTGTCTTTTCCAATGAGGCCTTCCTTCTCATGATGTGTCCAAAGTATGACAATGTACGACAGCCTCAGTTTGGTCATTGTGGCTTACAGGGAGGTTTCCGGCCTGATCTCCTCTAGGACCCATTTGTTTGTCCTTTTGCCTGTCCATGGAATGCACAACACTCTTTTCCAGCAACACATCTCAAATGAATGGATTTTCCTCCAATTTTCTTTCTTAACTGTCCAGATCTCACATCCATACATGGTAATAGGGAATGCTATTGTATGATTCTAACTTTTGTGCTGAGTTGTATATCTTTGCATTTTAGAATCTTTTCTTGTTCTTTCATAGCCACCTTCCCCATTCTTAATCTTCTTCTATCTCCTGACTGCAGTACCCATTTCTATCAATGTTTGATCCCAGCTATGGGAAATCTTTTACTACTTCTATTTCTTCATTGTCTAAGCTGAACTTGTGAAGGTTCTCGGTGGTAATTATTTTTGTTTTCTTTATGATCAACATTAAGCCTGCCTATGCACTTTCTTCTTTGATCTTCCTTAGTACGTATTCTAGGTCTGTGAAGTTTTCTGCTAGTGCTATGGTGTCATCTGCATATCTTAGATTGTTGATATTCCTACCTCCTATTTTCAGTCCTCTTTCTTCTATATCCAAGCCTGCTTTTCTTATATGTTCTGCATACAAGTTGAACAGATAGGGTGAAAGGATACAGCCTTCCCTGACCCCTTTGCCAATTGGGAACCATTCTGTTTCTCCATGTTCTGTTATGACAGTAGCCCCTTGTCCTGAGTATGGATTCCTCATCATGACTATCGGATGTATTGGCACTCACATGTCTTTAAGGGCATTCCAGAGCCTTTCATGATCTATGCAATCAAAGGCTTTGCTAAAGTCTATAAAGCACATGCTGATTTTCTTGTGGAATTCCCTAGCGTGCTCCATTAGCCATCTTATGTTTGCAATGTGGTCCCTAGTGCCTCTTCCTTTCCTGAATCCCACTTGAACTTCTGGGATTTCTCTCTTCATATATGGTTGGCGTCTATGCTTTGTACAAAGATGTATTTTGTAGGGGGAAATGAAAAATTTCATTTCCATGTGGGACAAAAAAAGTCTTACAATGGATGAAAACTAATGAAAAATCTTGGAATAGTTGGAAAAACACCTTTTCCTTCCAGAGACAGAAATGTGTAAATATTATGTGTGTGTGATCTTCCTTTTAAACAGGAGTAGGAAACCACAAGCCCTCCAGATGATTTGTACAACTCCCATGATCCCTTACCATTGGATATGATGGCTGGGGTTTCTGGTGGTTGAAATCCAAAATATCTGGAGGACCAAAGGTTTTTTCATCTCTGCCTCAGAAGAGCTTTAAAATAACATAGTTCTCTGGCACAATAATTTTGA
The DNA here is from genome assembly GCF_019175285.1 of Sceloporus undulatus. Lineage (NCBI taxonomy): Eukaryota > Metazoa > Chordata > Lepidosauria > Squamata > Phrynosomatidae > Sceloporus > Sceloporus undulatus. The sequence continues at coordinate 220,003,047 of NC_056522.1, forward strand.
TCATCTTTCTCTTATTCAGCTTGATCTGATTGTTTAAGATATAGAAATCAAGCCCAGGATGGAATGTGCACATATTGATCAAGGGCAGGAAATCCAAGTTATAAGACATTTAAGCATCTCAGTAATAGACCTGTAATAACAAGTAAAGATTGTACTGAGGAGACATTACACAATTGCAAAGGATCATAGAGGAAAAGAAAGAGGCCAGCAGGCCAGCAAGCAAGACAGGCAGGCTGGGCAGCAACATATAAAACATACAAATTGCCTGGAACTATTCAGTCTGGAAAGAGGTAATAAAATGTACAGAGCTTGGCAGGCAAGCACTAGCAGAGATACAAACCATTTTGTTATTTCAGTGCTTCTCAAATGGGGGCCAGCCAGAAGGAAGGCTCAGTTTTGCATGAGTGTTTCCTATCTGTTATGTTGCAGTGTCCCTGGGATCACTTTAAAAATGGACTAGTCACATTAAATTCCTGATAACTGCAAGTTCAGTACATGAGGCTGGGAGTGGTGGGGGTGGACAACAGAATGCAATAGCATGGGTAGACAGTCAGGTGAGATATTCTGTGCTAGGGGAAGGGGTGCAAGAGCTAGGTAGTAGGGATGGTAATTCTTGATTTTCCTTATCCTGGTGGGTGTTGGGGGGGGAAAAACATCTATTTTTCTTGTCTCCCTGCTTGGAGGTGCTGGAAACCCCCAATATAACAGGAAACTGTGCTGCATTTTCTCTAGAAACTGTGCAGTTTTCATTGAAAAGCACATAGCTTTTCTACCTGACATGTACTATGTACTTTCTGCAATTTCCCCCTCTCTTTCCCTGCAGCCCCAAAATTGTGCAGAAATAGTCAGCTGCTGAAAAATGTTACAGCCGAGGGGGAGGGAAACAGAGGTTGCTGAAATGCTGACAGTTCTTGTTTTATTGCTGTAGCCTATAGCTAGGATTTTGGTGAAAGATTGGGGGAAGATTCATAGAGGGAAGTTTTTTTGGGGGGGAGTTGAAAATCTAGCTTTTGTTTTTCCCATAATTTCCTTCCCTCCAAGCCCCAATGCTGACAAGAGGCTGTGAAAAAATGTTTCAACTATCAGAGTAGCTGGGGGAAAGGAAATTGAAACATCTTTTCACAGCTTCTAGTTAGGATTTCTGTGGAAGAATAGGGCTGGAGAGGAGGGAAGTGGCAGGAAAAACAGAAATTAGATTGCCAGCTGACAAACACCCACAATTTCACCCTCTGTCTTTCACAGAAATCCTGACTGGAGGCTTTGAAAAAAATGCAGCTGTAAAACCAGCATGAGGGTGGATGGGCTGGGGAGAACACTAAAACATCTTTTCACACCTGTCATTCAGGATTTTTGTGGAAGGTGTGTGTGTGTGTGTGTGAAGTTGTAGATGTTTGGCAGGGAAGTTGTGGGAAAAACACAAACTAGATGTTCAACTGTTCAGCACTCACAACTCTTTCCCTCATTTCTTTCCCACAGAAATACTGACTAGAGGCTTCAGCTATCAAACATGTTTCTCTGTTGGGGAGGAGAAAACTGAAATATATTTTCATAGCCTCAAGTCAGGATTGGAGCTTGGCTGGAGCTGCAGGGAAACAGAAACCAGATTGTCCAAACAGCTACAACTTCCCTCCACAACTCCCCCTCCTCATCTTCCACAGAAATCCTGGCTAGAGGAAGCAGCTCTCAAAAGAGAGTTGTCAGCTTTTTGACAACTTCTTCCCTCTATCCTTCCCTCTATTCCCTCTATCTGCTAGTTGGTTTGTAGCTGATGAATTCTGTGCACTTTTCAGCTGGGGGAAGGGGAGAAGGGGGGAAGTTGTGGGGAAACCAGTACCCAGTATGTGTCAGCTGGAAAAACTGACCACTCCTTAATGAAAGCTGCACAGCTTTGGGTTGGGAAGAAAAGAACATCCCAGAAAACAATGGGAACTTACTGGGTTTTTTTTCCTTCCTGCACCAGCTTCTGAAGGTGTCAGGAACTCCAGTTTCAACCTCATTTGAACCCATCTCATCCCATCCCTACTAGGTGGGAATGACCATTGAACTTCCCTTTATATTGCTTTGGTGTCCCTTTAGATTGCTTCACCAATACTTTACACTCAGCTTCCAAACAGAACACTAGCTTTTGACTTTTTCTCAGCAAGGACCATGAATGACATCACCCATCCACTCAGATCCAAGTATATAATGAAGTAAAATTTAGCTATGGGTGATAGAAATGGAAGCTTTACTGATTTCAAATAAGTAGGGGGAAATAACAGTGACAGAAATAAAAAGCAAAGAAATTTATTTTACATCTCTTCAGCTGAAACCAGGAAGAGCTGGTGTGTAATTAGTCTCCAGAAATACACAGGATGCTTTATGGCCCTGGAACTACTGGGACTTCTAGACAAGTGCCGCTCAAATTGGTAGTCAATGGAACAGTGACAGCCCATGAGCTATTGGCTGCCAGTTCTTGGCAAGAAAGAAAGAAAGAAAGAAAGAAAGAAAGAAAGAAAGAAAGACTTGTAGGCAATAGGCACGTACATGGTACTGGTCCCATTTAGAGGAAAATACTGGTTCCCCCCACATTCAGATAGCTTGAGATGGTCTGTCTTAAATATAAGATAGGCACTTTCCAGGCTGCCCAAAAAGGCAGTCTGTAAAGCGCCCTCATTTGCTGCATGGAGGAGGCTCAGCAGCCAAACCATGCGACTCCTCCGTGCAACAAAAAGAAGCTGCAAAAAGCGGCTTATTTTTGCTGTACGGTAATGACGCTGCAAGGTGCCAATGGTGCACTTGTGGCACCGTTACCATGCTGCAACATGCGGATGCTAAGCGTCCACTATGTCAAGATGGCGGCGCCCATGTAGAATGGGCTGTCTGATTAAAAATAATTGTAAGCCACCCTGAGAGCCATTAGGGCTGAAGGGCGGGATATAAATACCTAAATAAATAAATAAATAAATAAATAAGTTTTGTGCGTGCTCAGCACGTACTAGGGTTGGGGGCATCTGGAAAGGATGTGGAATGGGCCATAGGTATCCTTTTTCTAAGACTGTGACAAAGTAGTACCCCAATAGGCATGAGCTATAGCTTCCATTTGGACTGGCTTTGTAGAAGCTAGAGTGTTGGGAGAGGAAATGTTACCCCATTCTGTGATCCTTAGGGCTAAGAGAGGAAAGGATTTCTCTCTCCAGGGGAAACATTTTCTTCTTAGTAGAGAAACTGTCATGGCCAAGCACATCTCCACAAATGTTTGAGTTATCTCCATCTTACACAGCTTGTCTGAGGATCCTGCTAAATTCAAGCATAGAGAAAGAGGTCTATCAAATTAACCTATACTGTATATGTAGGCTTGCCATTTGTCCCAGAAAACTGGGGAAGTCCTGAATTAGTCTAAAGATAACCCAGCTAACTAGGCTGGCTGAAACAGCATATTCTGGATTCCTCCCTCACTGCAGAGTGTGGGTGGGAGGAAGCCAAACTCACCCACAAGCCAAGGGCTAGCAAAATGTGAGTGAAGCTCTTCTATGCTTGGCTTTGCCTTGCCTCAGTCCTAGGACAAGCTGTCTCTTATGTGACCTGTCCCTCTGCTTAAGGAGGTAGAAGAAGAGCTTCCCTTCCACAAGTCTCTCTTCCCACCCCACCTACACAGTGGAATAGTCATGTTGTGAAAGTAACACCTTGATACACATCTCCAAGCAACTGAGATAGAGGAGGGAGGAAAAGAGAAGGAGAGAGATTGGGAAAGAGAACTATGCATCACTAGTATGTGACAGATTGGAAGCCCATGACTATGGGTTATGTTCAGAGCAAGAGAAAAACACAAGGACAGAGAAAAGGCTGAATTATTTAACATCTTTGCCTCAATCTTTTCAGTGATTTGATTGGTGAAAATGGAATATATAATGTAGTAAGGGGTCTATAGCCCACAAAAGGTTCAAAAGGCAGTGAAAGAATACCTAGCAACTCTAAATGAATTCAGATTTCCAGGGCCAGATAAGATGTATCCAAGAGTATGCAGGTGTAATCTCAGAGCCACTGTCAATCATCTTGGAGAATTCCCAGCAGACTGGAGATGGGCAAATGTTATCCTCACTTTCCAAAAAAAAGGGGGGGTGGCCTCCACACCCCATGCAACTTCTGATATCAAAACCAGGAAAGCTTCTAGAACACATAAATAAACAGTCAATCTGTGCATGTTTGGAAAGAAATGTCGTGGTTACTAAGAGCCAGCATGGATTACTCACAAACATGACAGGCCAAAATACCTATCTCTTTTTTTGAGAGAGCTAGATCAAGGGAGTGTTGTGAATATAATATATCTTGATTTCAGTAAGAGCTTTTGAGAAGATTCCCCACAATATTCTTGCTGGCAACCTGGTTAATTGTAAGCTAGACAGTTAGAAGATAGAGTAAATTTATTTTCTGCTGCTCCAGGGACTAGGACAACAACCAATGGATTCAAATTACAATAAAAGAGGTTCCTCCTAAACATTGGGAAGATTTTTTAATTATTTTTTTTTATAAAAGCTGTTCAATAGTAGAACAGATTGTATAGGAGGAGGATAACTCTCCATATTTGTGGTCCCTTCCAACTCTAAGATTCTATAATTCTACTCCAGTTGTAAACCGCTTAGAGAGTGCTTAAGTGGACTGATAAGTGGTATAGAAATTAACTTGCTATTGCTATACAGCATCACAGTACAGTACCTTCAGTTTTCCATAAAGGACTCAGGCAACTGCCACTTCTGTATCATACTAACATTTCCAGGAGAAATGTTTTGGATTTGTGAAATGAACAGAAACATCTTGTGTGATCTTTTGTGCAGCATATTCCAAGAGCAGTCCCCTGCCCACAAATAATAATAATAATAATAATAATAATAATAATAATAATAATAATATGCTAGATTTATATACCATGCCACTGAAGTTCAGTCAGGCTTTGGACATCTTTAACAGCAATTCCATGTACACCCTTTGCCTATGTATAGCAACTGAATACATTATTGTAGAGTCTGTGGGAAGGACAGAGAACTCAGTGATCATCTGAATTCATCTGTAGGTCATAATATACCAAACACTTGTCAAGGCACATTATGTCCTGTATAAAAATACACTATATGCTAGTGGAGTGACAGGTTCTTTGACGCATCAGAGGCCATTAGACTGGATTTGAAGTGGCCTTTAAAACCAGCCTTGAGAATGTTGATGCAGTAGAAATGCACATCGCCTCGGGCTTATAGCGTACCTTCATGCAAAATTACCTTCATGCAGAATTAATCTCTCAAACTGACCCCAGAAACTAAAGCCAGGATTGGAAAAATTGTTGGGGGGAGGGGTTAAAAACATTATATTTTAGTTCAGTCTCCTCCTAATTCTCATTCTTGCAGCAATGTATAGTAGCTCCTTATGTCATCTCTGAAACTGGCACTCTTGATACTGCTTGAAAACATATTTCTTTCTCCATAGCTTTTCACAGTGGCAGCTGTTGGTTCCTATGTTCATGGGATGTTAAATCTACTCTTGGTTTTAAGCTGAATGTTAGAGCAGCCATCCCAAGTGCAGAACCTATTTTGAGAACAGGGTTTACTACTTAGGAAAGTTTATTTAAAGTATGAAATAAAACTGAGATTGGATTCACCACTCCACTGATATGGGGGCCACAATCTGCCATTTTAAAATTTTTATGTTTTGCAATATACAGCCTTCCATATCCCCTTCACATCCGCTTTCTTAAAAAGAAATTATTAGCTTCTCCTTCCACTGCAGAAAGCAGAGTTTAGGAATATTGCTCATCTGTGAAACTGTTTGATATATTTACATATGTTTTTAATAGGTCACGAAGGAAGGTGTGACACACATTGCCACTTCTCCAGATGAATACCTTCAAAGTATTCTGTGTAGAATCACAGGTACATCTTCATTGTATTTGGTTACCAATAAAGTATTTTAAAAAAGGTTTTAAAGAACACTAAACAGAAATATTTGCCATTGTAATAGCAAAACAGATTTACTTCTGTCCCACTGACATACCTCCTCCCAACCTTCCCTTATTGCCTTTCTGTGGTTTTGGTGCCAAAGGAGATGAAAACAAAAGAGGTTTAAAGCTATTTTTCATTCTTCATAAACCCCAAACTAAAAGTTTCTAAATCTCTTGCCTAGCAACACCTGTATGTCAAATACCACCTTTATAGAAATTACCTTTAAATATCCACTGGGCAGGTCAGGAAAAGGTTAATCACTTTACACTTGAAATTTGAAGACTTCCACCCAAAATGCTGCATATGTGATCCTACAATTTTTCATTTTCTTAATTAAGGTCATCTCAGTTGTATATATCACTGTGATGATGAGTGCACACACAAAACCTAGAGAGAGAAGCATAACTACTACATTCTCCTTCTCCCCCTCCACTCTCTAAATTGTAAAAATCTGCCCTTGCGCAAAACATCTCACATGCATCTTGTCACATCTCACAGGATTTCAGGAACTCACTTAAAGAAACATTGGATTAGTCATCTTAAAGTCTCTAGAGCACATTCTAAACACAATGTAAAAATTATGTTTTGGGAAATGAGAGAAATGTAATGTTTTTCATCTTGAATCTTTGTACAAGTGTCAAAAGATAAATGTCAAAGTATGCACACTTGTAGTACCTTTCCTACAAAAAAGCAATCAAAACGGTGTGCTGAATTGCTTCATCTTTTCAATTTGGAACATATCCGTTCTCAAGAGTGACTTGAACTGAAGTATTAAATTAATTTGCTTCCCTTATCGTTACTCTTCACCAATATACTGTTGTGGAGTAGCATGTAACAAGATGTTACCATTTCTGAAAGCTGTAAAATACTTTCAACTTAACTGTATTTCACTTCTATAGCTTAATCTCGTCTCTGTAGCAAAATCATACAAAGTACAATGGCATGGCTTCTTTCTCTGACAAAGGGCCTCTTGAAATCCTTGCACAATTGGTATCTTTGAGAACAGCTCAGTCCAGGACAGGTTGGAGGGTACCCAGTTGAGGCAACTGGCATATTTGAAAATGTGAAAGGAACATCCCCAGACTGGCACATGGAGCTTACAGTGATGTCAATTGTGCCTCTGCAGACCAAGGGCTTAAGTTCACACTACAGAAAATGTGGGAATCTAAGGCTTAGGAAGTATCTGTTCTTCACCATTAAATCAGTTTGCTATCATTTTAAATGCTTGGGGCTCCATTCTATGGAATCTGATGATATGTAGTTTGGGTGGGATATTTAGACTTCTCAGCTACAGGGTTGTAGGGGTGCAGTTCAGAACAATGCAGAGAATTAAGCATGACAGTTAAAATCGTGTCAGAGTGATATACATGTATCATCCAGATGCATCCTTAATCTCTGGAATGTTCATTGTCCTCCATTTGAAACCCTCCCTTATTTTCCTAGTATTTTTTCTGACTTGTTTTCTTAGCAGAAAAGTAACCCACTCCTCAAGAGAGGAAGGAGGGCTATCTTCTGAGTGGCACTGCCTATGGAAATCTTTTGAAATTTCTAATTTGGTGACATATTTAGAATTCTCAGCTAAAGTGATGTAGCTCAGAGCAATGCAGAGAATTAAGCACCACATCAAACTAAAAATCTCAGGGATTTGAACCATGGCAGTTAAAGTGGTGTCAAAGTGATATAAATGTATCACCTAGATGCTCCTTTGAATCTCCAGGTCCCTAACACTGCCCTTTGTCACAGAACCACAGGACCAGGATTCACTTGGGAACTTACACCGATGGAAAGTGGACCCTGGGAGACCCAATTTCTCCCAGGGTTCACTGCCCCCCCCCCCCCGACACACAGTGACACACACGTGCAGCCCTTCAATAGTTGCCATGGAGGGCTGACATACCTAACAAAATTATTTTCGATCTAAAATCCCATCTGGTTCTTCATTTTGTGTCAGGCAGTGAAATGTTTTGAATCAGCCTTGCATGGTGACCTAGAAATCTGACATGGAATGGGAACAGGGCTTTAAAGGGCAACACCTAAAAGTTGAATTGTGCTCACAAAATGATCATCAAACACTTAACAGCACATTTTCCAGCTCTAGGGATAACAGTACTATGGGGCTGACATTCTGTAATACAAGTTGATGCCCTACACAGAAGGGTAATGGGAGGGGTGGGGTTTTTGGACATTATCTTGTCTGAAATAGTTCTCCTCAGCCATCTCACATTCTCATATCCGCAATGTGCCTTAATTGCAGGCTACTACACTCTTGGTAGATACAATATGCAGATTTAAAAGCTGTCAGTGAGATTGCTTCCCTTTCTCATCCCTGCCTAACCTATGAAGGTAAGTGAGAAAATGAACCACTTACCATTTATTCAGTTTGACTCCTCTTTTAGAAATTCAGTATTTCAGGCATGAACAATGAAAGAAAAGTGTAAGTATATGTGTGAATGTGTGTGGATTTTCTGGAGTTCAGAGAGCAAGGGCGTTGTGATGACAGAATGTCTCTTACTGCTGTGATGACAGAATGTCTCTTACTGCAACAGGTAGTTTATGCCTGATTTTCTCCTACAGACAGTTGGAAAGGTAATTGTGAGAACAAACCACACAGAAGTGGAATTTATTTTTCTCTGCTTTAAAGGAAACACACACATACACATATTCAGCACTAAATGCTACACTCCCTTACAGTCTGGCTTGCTTCTCTGAAATTGCACTTTGGTGCTAAGGCCATTTACTCAGCCCCATAGCATTTCAGAAACAAAGTGCACCATATTCACCATGTGAAAAGGCACATTAGCAGAAGGTTTATAAGTTCACTCCTAAAATGGATTCTGAATATTTTATATATCTTACCATTTTGTAATAATTTCATTTCTTCAGTAACTAGAGAAGTGCCTAGCCGGAGGTGTGTAGGGAAGAACAGTGTAAAATAGGAAACCAAATTGAACATACAATACAAACATAATTAAAAATCCATCTTCTTAACATTCAAGCAGATAAAAGCAAATTAGAATCTTTGTTCTGATAGAAGAAGCAAAAAGGAAGGAAGGGGAAAGAAATCGATAGGGAGTCCCAGAACTGTATTACAGAAGTTAGTTGTAGAACATCAAATGCCTTGGTATGTGTAAGATCAAATACGCAACTCCATTGTCTGTGTGTTTGTTTGAAATCTTGTAGAACAGTCCAGGATTGTTCACTAATACTGATGGTCCTCTAGTCGTGTTGGCCAGGAGCCTACAGATTGGTTCTATCTGATGGAGTTGGGTAACCCTCTCTCTGTGTGTAGTCCCCTACATCCCAAAAACTTTATCTGGAGGGTTTTCCAGAGGTGACTTAATGGGAATACATGTTGGTGGACAGTGGGGAAAATAGCCCATTGTGCCACCAATCAGGTACTATTTTGCAGTTGAATTTAGGACAAAACCATTTCAGCCTTTTGCTCCAAGGTTAGATACCAAATATACAGGACAAATTTTATTAACCAAGCTCTATAAATTGATGGTGCCTGAAGGTACATCTTGCCTGAAAGAGGCTAGGCTCCTTTTGTCTTCATCCATAAAATATAGGAATCTCCTTTCCACTGTAGGAATCAGAGACCCAGCGTTTGAGTGTTGGACTGTGACTAAGGAGTGGTTTGAGTGTTGGACTGTGACTGAGGAGGCCAGGGTTTGATTCCAAGTTCAGCCACAAAACCACTGGGTGACCTTGGGCAAGTTACATGCTCTCAGCCTCAGGGGAAGTCAATGGCAAACCTCCTCTGAACAAAACTTGCCAAGAAAACCCCATCATAAGTTCACTTTAGGGTTGTCATAAGCCAGAAATGACTTGAAGGCACACAACACACACACAGTACCCAAAGCACTGTATACCAATTTATGTGCAATCCAGCATGGCATAGTGGTCTGAGTGTTGGACTACAACTCTGGAGACCAGGATTTGTTCTGTAGCTTGGCAAATCATATGCTTTCAGCCTCAGGGGAAGGCAACTACAAACTTCCTGTAAACAAATCTTGCCATAGGTTCATTTTAAGGTCACCATAAGTCAGAAACTACCTGAAGGTATACAACAATAACAGCAACAACAACAGCAACAACAACAAGAAGAAACTAATTTATAGCTAGCCATAAATCAGCACAGCTAGCGGAATTACATCTGTGTGTTCCTTTTCAAGGCTTTCCCTACTAATAATAATAAATAATAAAAATTTTATTTGTATACCGCTTTTCCTCCAGATCAAAGCAGTTCACACATGTCACAATACAGCACATCAGCAATTACAGATAATACAATAAAAATTTTAAAACAGCATATTAAAATAGTTGGGCCATCAGATGATCTTAATCTATTAGGGAATACTTTCTCTACAGCGAATCGGGAGGGTATGCTACCCAGAAGAGATAGGTTTTCAATGCCTTCTTGAAGGCTTCCAATGTAGGGCTAAGTCGGATCTCTTCCGGGAGTGCATTCCAGTGGGTTGGAGCTGTCACTGAATAAGCTCTTTGGTGAGTTGCTGCTAATCTCACCTTTGGGTATTCAAGTACATATTTCCCCGTTGTTCTAAGGGTGCGGGGCGAATTATATAGGGAGAGGTGCTCCCTCAAGTAACTTGAGCCCAAGCCATGTAGGGCTTTATAGGTAACGACCAACACTTTGTATTGCGTCCAGAAGCTAATTGGCGGCCAGTGTAAAGATTTTAGTACTGGTGTTATATAGTCGGTTCTTGAAGTTCCCTTGACCAATCTGGCTGCATCATTTTGAACTAGCTGAAGCTTCCAAATCTGGTACAAAGGTAGCCCCATGTAGAGCGCATTACAGAAATCCAAACGAGAGGTTACCAGTGCATGTACTATCGTTTCAAGGTCCTTTTGGTCCAGACAGGGACGCAGCTGGTGGATCAGCCGGAGCTGATACCAAGCACTCCTGGCCATCGCATCCACTTGAGATGATAACTGTAGAGATGGATCCAAGAGTACTCCCAAACTGCGAACCTTGTCCTTTAGGGGGAGTGTAACCCCGTCCAGGACTGGATGGCAAATTTCCCTGTCTAGATTAGGGGCACCTATCCCGAGTACCTCTGTTTTCTCTGGATTCAGCTTGAGTTTGTTTTCCCTCATCCAGTCCATTACTGACCCCAGGCAGACATCCAGAGGAGAGGTGCCATCCTTAGTCACTCTATCAGTCGGAGACATGGAGAGATAGATCTGGGTGTCATCAGCGTACTGATAACACTGTGATCCATGGTTCCGGATGATCTGTCCCAGCGGCTTCATGTAAATGTTGAATAGCATGGGGGACAGAATGGCACCCTGAGGGATGCCAGATGTCAGCTCTCTTTTTCGAGAGCAACTGTCCCCCAGCCTCACCATCTGGAACCTTCCTGAGAGGTAGGATCGGAACCACTGGAGCGCAGTGCCCCCGATACCCAACTCTCCCAGGCGTTCCAGAAGGATACCATGGTCGATGGTATCGAAGGCTGCAGAGATGTCCAAGAGCACCAACAGGGTTACACTTCCCCTGTCAATGCCCAGACAAAGATCATCGACTAAGGCAACCATGGCAGTCTCAACTCCATGTCCCGCTCTGAAGCTAATTTCAGCCTACAACTCTCAAAAGGATGAAATGGCTCAGCATCTGACTCATGTTCTTGAGGAGCGTCAGGAGCTTCAGGAGTTGGTCCAGGCTCTGCTTTCAATAGCCATGACCAAGATAATATGAGTAAAGCATATTATCTTGGTCATCCTTTCCCCCGTTTTTGTGTGAGGAGGCCCTCTTCCTGGTAGGACATGACATCCCCAGGGGTTGAGATAGAGGGACTGGCTTCCTACTCCTTGTACCACTAGGGAAGCTGGTTGAAGGAGTGTGACAGTAAGCTCAAGCCAAGATAATGAAGACTCTGAGCTACTTATTGCTATGAGTAGCTAGCTGGAGATCCCTTGATGCTTTTTGCCACCTCCTCCTTTCCATTTACTCCACTGCTCCAGCTGTTGAGGGCTGGACCTTTTCATCACTCAAGACCAGGACACAGGACCATGAAAACAGAGAATTGCTGATGCTAATTTTGTATTCTTTTTCAATCATTCACATCAGATTCAAGCATTCAGATGACTCATTTGTCATTGATTAATTTCTGCCACACTATTCTTCATCTCTCCTGGGACTGTATATGCCATTTGAGAGGTAAACCCACACTGCTATTCATCATGTTCCAAATGCTTCTGGACTTCTGTTTTCTTTCTTTTCTTTTTTAACTATCCACAAATGGGCAGTGAAGTGACCCTTTCATATTAATTTTTTGTAAGTTTCTTTTTTTTATCCTCTAGCTTTGCAGGATTTGTAGCGTGGGCAATTTGTCAATCTGTCAGCCAAATACTGGAAGCTCTGCTACATCACATCTGACATCTGCCAACAGAATGAATGAAGCTAGTGATCTTTAATATCAACACAGCACTCAAAGGGCAACTAATGAGATTTTTAAATCTTTAGGGTCCCTAGGACTTGAAATAAGACATCAGGAATTATTAAACCCCAACAGAGGGATAATGCTTTGATTCTGGTTTATTGATTTCAGCTGAGTTCTTTAAAAAAAAAAATGACATCTTAACCCCAGAGTGCAGTGTTTTTCTAAGAACAACTCTTAAAGGCTTGCTAACTGGCTGAGTTGTAAAGGTCCTTTAAAGAAAAAGAGCTCTTATTTTCAAAACCACCCAAGCATCTGCCTTCTCTGCTCTTTGTCCCACTATCTCTCTCCCTCTCTTTTATCACTACTTTCAAGTTTATCCTTTCAGTGCAAAATTAGATGGATATTTCAAAGTTCCATACAATAGCATATGAACTGAAGAGAGTATCTGTCACCTGATAGGGAGCTTCATTTAACTTGACCCTGTACACAAAATGCCCTTACAAAGGACAGAGGCACATACTGTACATCTTTAGTAGCATAAAGCGATAAGTGGAAATGTAGACATTAAAGCTAGCTTGTCCACACTGGTCTTAACCAAGAGAAATATAGTTATCCTGGCCAATAGTCGTTCTAGTAATGTTTAGAGTAGAGGTGGGAAACTGGAGAGCCTGCAGATGGCATTGAACTACAACTCCTTTCAGCTGTAACCAGTAAAGTCAATGGTGAGGGATGATGAGAGTAGGAAGCCAAAAACATCTAGAGAGCCCAATTTGTCCAGTCTTGCACCCTTGTTCTAGGAACAAAGCTTTACTTAGACACAAAATGAGGAGTAGCCCATGATTTGAGCACTAGGGGAACTGCATACATCTGAAGAATGTTGAAAGAAAAATAATATTTAAAAAAGAGGGTGTGGTGCAGATCTCCAGATCTATGCCAAGAAATCTCTCTCTCTCTCTTTCATGCTTTCCCGCCAAGCAGTGCAGACTGTAGTGTCCTTGAGCCATATCTCAACATTTGGGGTGTGTGTGTGTGTGTGTGTGTGTGTGTGAAAAGAATAGTAATGTTTATCAGCTCCTAGATCAGAGGTTGAACAACTGTGACAGGCCTTAATTTTGTGTCCCCAGAATGCTCTGGGAAACCACAAAAACAGCCACCCTCCTCAAAACCCCCGAGAATCACAGAGAATCCAATACTTTTTGGAAAATGGCCATTTTAATGGTTAATGTTACCAGAATCTCAGCCTTTTTAAAGGGTGCATTATTATTCCTAGATACTTCCAAAGGAGGCATCTTGCCTCTCCCAAAGAGTGTCCACTGGAGGGGAGAGGGGTAACCCTGGTACTTCTGAGTGCAGTGCAATTCAAGTATTTGATAGCCTCTGAGAGATGCAACTGATTGCCAGCTGGATTATTTATACTATACTCTGGTTTGACTTCCTGATAATGCATAGAATGGTACCTCCTTCAGAACATGATAAGTGGAAGTTTTTGCCTCAGGATGGATGAATCTTACTTTTCCAGCCTTAGAGATTCAAAATTGGGATAGGTCAGACTAAAATAAAGATTAGCACACACACATCTCACTTCATTACTGTAACCCACTCCCCACTTGTAGCCAAAGGTGAATTCCATTTCCTTTCTGCCACCATGTCTGGGAACAGTGCTATGCTACCACACAGCCCCGAATCTATTTTCTAGTTCAAAGTAGAGTAGACCCATTAACTCAATTTCTGAAAAGTAAATCAACACATGTTGAAATCTACTTTAGTTGGGACAAAAATAAATAGATTTAGTGTTATTTCCAGTATGTTGGACATTACTAAAAAGAGTTCTTCTTGATATCACCAGAGCATAACCCACAACTTCACCACTGAAATGGATTGTGAGAGATTACTTTCTTCTTTCTTCTTATTCTCCCAATTTTGTGTCAAAAAATCTTAGCTAGAAGTTTTACCTTTTCTGTAAAGTTTGTTTCTATTAATTATTTCTTTTTTTAAAAAAAAAATAGTGGTCTGCCTATCAGACATTTGGAAGCACAAGGGTATACAAAGTAACATCACAGATTGCCTCTGCTGTGAAAGGATTTTCCCTCTGCTTTGCTATTATGTCATATCTTATTTGCAAGCTATTTGTTTTTATTCCAAGCATGATATCAGTATCTGGCATTGTTGTTGGATCTCAGGGATCTAATTTTAAAAGTGAAAAACAAAAGTTATAAGCTTATTGCCCAGCACTTGGAGGAACAGGAATGGAACAGAATGGAATGGGGGGAAATGTGTGTTACCGTATAGGAAAACACAGCCGATACCACCGGGAGTCCTCAAGCTGTCCCCCAGCTGTTCCATGGCAGCTGATTTTGATGTACAGTTCAAATTGTCCTTCAAAATCAGCTGCCATAGCAGGGATGGAGAACGGCTTGGGGGACTCCTGGTGGCATCAGCAGCATTCTCCTGTGCAGTAACACACATCCCCCCCCGTTCCATTCCCATTCCTCCAAGTGCCATGTGACAAGATTATTAATCTCACAAAGGACAACAATCCTTGCTTATATCAGTCTCATTTGGGGGGGGGGGCATCCTCAATGTTTTCTCACTGCTGGGTAAGACATTGGGAAGCTTTTGAAATATTTGTATGTGTGGAACAAAGTTTTGCCCAAAATGTGCAAACACGTTTAGCACAAATGATGATTGCTGCTGCCTCATTGCACAAATGTAAGCTTTTGGAGGGATTATTTGTGTCTTTTTGATCAATAAACCTATTCTTCCATGCTTGCTGTGTGTGCTATATGCTTTGCTTAATAAAGAAGAAAGGGACTAGCTTTATGCAGAGTCTCCTTGTGTGAATTCTAGGGGAATTCATAGGAGTAACTGCTTGTCATTTTGTTCTCCTGCAGGAGGTGAGAAACCTTGCTGTGGCTGGCAATCTTTTGATAGAGTCTTTCCAAATTTAGCTTCCCTTTCTCATTGAGGGCAAAGGGTTTAATAAACATTTTTTACATCCTGAGATCCCATAAGCCTCTAAAGTCAGCCTGTCAGATCATCATTAATCAGTCTCATTTCCTTCTGTACCATTTTGAAGGGGCACTTGGGGAGAATCTGTTAATATCAGCAGAGGAAAGAATATTTACTAGAAACCTGGTAGCCACAAACACAGATTCAACTAGCTAGAGCACAGCAGTCATGATGCCATGCTGTGCACTTCATGGCGATGTAGTATATCAAGGCTTTAATGATAAGTGTAATGGAAAACACAGCTTGCTAATGTTTCTCAGCCCAGAAAGATCAGAGCTGTCATTGGACACATAAGCATCAGCATGCCGTTTCAGAAGCCTGATGTACAGAGGGAAGCTTCTGCTTTGCCTGCACATTTGATTAGGACACAAAGAATAAGCATTTCACGGATGTGTGCCTGCAACCAAAATAACCCTAGGAAAAAGTATGAGTCTCTAGAATGAGAAGTGAAACACATCTTTGAAAGCAATAACTCTCTCAGTTTGTACTCTTAAATCACACCCAGCAAAGGAGCCAGGAAATTGCACCAACTTTCAAGATTGTAATGTGTGCATAACCATGTTGGACTGTCAGATGGATTAAAAGCAAATACACTTGACTGGGCATGAATCTTAGCTTCGACCATCAGATAGCTCAGGGATGCTCTCTTGAACTCACTTTTCTGGACACTTTTATCCAAGGCTGCTCTAAGAATACAAATGGAATGGGAGAAGGCAATAGACTTGAACTTAAAAAGCAAGGGAGAAAAACCCATCTGACTAAAAGGATCTTGTAGCACCTTTGAGACTACCTGAGAGAAATAAGCTGGTAGTGTGAGCTTTCATACTTGTGTTGACTACCTCAAATGCATGAAGTAGGCTCAAGTCTATGAAAGCTCATGCTACCAGCTTCTCTCTTTCAGTTAGTCTCAAAAGTGCTACAAGATCCTTTGATTCTGATTTTCAGACTAACATGGCCATGTCTTTGAATTCTACCATCTGGCTAAAGTTGCACTTTTCTAGTATGTCTGGATTGATTTTGATTTCAGACTTGAAGAAATATGTAAGAAGAGGCAAAATATGATTAACAAAGCTTGCAAATTAATAGGCAGTTCACAATGGCAAGCTCTTTGGAAATAGTTGCTGCTATACAGATGCTAACACAAACACACACCAGAATCTTGTGGTGATTTGAAGTAGTCATGCTTGTGTGGATGGCCATAGTGTTTAACATTATTACAATTCTATCTGCTTTTCACTTCTTTGGAGGGCGAAACGTCCCATGAGGACTGAGCTTTTTTTTCCCTTTGATTGACAGAACACTGGAAATGTATGGTAATTTCAATGGTATAAAAGGAGTCACAGGTATGAATTTATAGGAATTAAACAGAGCAATGGAGGACAAGGAGTCTTGGAGATGTCTCATCCACAGAGTAGCCATGGACTGAAATCGACTCAAGGGTAGTGAACAACAACAACAACAAAGAACAAATCAAGCTTGAACTCTCCCTTGAACCAAGATAACCAAACTGAGACTGTCATACTTTGGCCATATCATGAGAAGACATAACTCAGTAGAAAAGACAATAATGCTCAGAAAGGCAGAAGGCAGTATTATTATTATTATTATTTTCTTTTATCCTGCCTTTCTCCCAAGGCAGCAGTAGAAAAAGAGGCAGACTGAATTCCAGATGGATATACTCAATCTAGGAAGCCATCACTCTGGATCTCCAAGATGTGAGCAGAGTTGTGGATGACAAGGTGACTTGGAGGTCTCTCATTTATAGGTTTGCTATGAATGAGTTTAAGTTTAAGTCGACTTGAAGGCAGTCAACAAATTTCAAAATAGTTTCATCGCCTTGGAAAAGTCACTGCTACTGAGTATTTCTGGAAACAGCTCTTATTTACATATCTAAAAGCGGCAATTAAGTGGGGGCAGAAGCAGGGAGGGAGATGTAGTGGTTTGAGCATTGGACTATGACTCTGGAGAGCAGGATTAAATCCCCACTCAGCCATGGAAATCTATTGAATAATCTTGGGCAAGTCACACTCTCAGCCTCAGACAAAGGCAAAAGGCAATCTCCCTCTGACCAAATCTTGTAGGAAACCCCCATGATAGGTTTTTTACCATACATCAAAGGAGTCACAAATTTTTATCATATATCAAAGGAGTCACAGACAGAATAGGGAAAGTGGTGAGGAAACACAACATCCAAATGGTTTACAAACCGACCAAGAAAATCCAGCAAATGCTGCGCTCAGCAAAGGACAGGAGAGACTCTCTCACAGCTGCAGGAGTTTACTGCATACCTTGCAGCTGCGGACAAGTCTACATAGGGACCACAAAAAACATGAATCAAGGAGCATGACAGACACTGCAGACTGGGTCAGACAGAACTATCAGCAGTAGCAGAACATGTTATAAGCCATCCTGGGCATAAAATGCTGTTTGAAAACACTGAAATTCTGGACCATGCCAACAACTATCAGGTCAGAACGCACAGGGAAGCCATTGAAATCCACAAGCACTTGGACAGTTTCAACAGGAAAGAAGAAATGCTTAAAGTTAGCAAAGTTTGGCTACCAGTCCTCAAAAACACTAAAATCAAGAGCCAGCAAATGCAAATGAAAACCACCCAGGATCAAGGGTTTTCCCAGCAGACAATGGATCTAATTAAACAGACCCAAATCCTCTTTGCATATCCTCCCACCCTGAGCCTTGCCATATATCCCACTCACCTCCATGCCAGCATCCTCTGAAGATGCCAGCCACAGATGCTGGTGAAATATCAGGAACAAACTCTTTTACAACATGGCCACAGCCCAAAAACACCACACACACACACACACACACACACAAAACTATGGATGCTGGCCATGAAAGCCTTCAACTTCACAAGCCATGATAGGGTTGTTGTTGGGTTGCCATAAGTCAGAAATGACTTGAAGGCATGCAAGAAAAATAAGCATGGACTGGCATAAGCTATCAGAGCTACAGAGAAAGGGAGAATTTCAGCACCTCAAAAATACTTTCAGCCAAGTCATAGGTCTCACTGCCTGCTATTCCAACATACAAAACTGTTGTTTCTTTACACACACACGTGCACACACACACACACTTACTTTACATGTGAGCTATCTCTTCAGCTGAGTAGAGAAACAATCACCATCTTCTTCAAGCTCTGGTGAATATGATCATTCAAACACACAAGTTCTTCACTTAACAGGAAACTGTCTCCTAATCATTAGCTCCCATCAGCCTACCATTCTATTCTATTAACCAGCAATTTGCCTAATGAAGGAAATAGTTGGTTAAGTGGCCAAAGCAATGCTCTTGCAACAAGGTGGAGAGAAACTGATCTTGGGTGAACTGTTTAAAGAGGAAATTGCAATATGATGGAGGGGGTGGTGGTGGTCCAAGAAGAATCAATATAATAATAATAATAATAATAATAATACGCTTTATTTATATACCGCTCTTCCGAAGCAATCAAAGTGGTTCACAGAATCATTTAAAACTTTTACATCATAAAAGCAGCATCTCAATGTATATATCAATAAAAAACAATAAAAAACAATAAAATTGAACATCAAAACATGCAAACAATAAAACAGGCAAGGAATCTATCAATTGTGGTTAATCATTCGTATCAGGGGAAACAGTCTCTATGAGGAGTCCGAAGGAAATGCTAATCGGAAGAGGTAGGTCTTTAAAGCCTTTTTGAAGGTGTCCAATGTAGGGATCATACAAAGCTCTTCTGGAAGTTTATTCCAGTACATTGGTGCAGCTGATGAAAATGCTCTCTGGTGGGTTGCTGTTAGTCTCACCTTAGGGTGTACTAATAAAGTTTTTCCTGATGTTCTGAGAGTGCGGGGCGGACTATATGGGGAGAGGCATTCCTTCAAGTAACTCGGGCCCAAGCCATATAGGGCTTTATAGGTAATAACCAACACTTTATATTGAGCCCGGAAGCTAATAGGCAGTCAGTGTAGAGATTTTAGTACCGGTGTTATATGGTCTGACCAATCTGGCTGCAGCATTATGTACTAGCTGAAGCTTCCGAACCTGGTACAAAGATAGCCCCATGTAGAGCGCATTACAGAAGTCCAAACGAGAGGTTACCAGTGCATGTACTACATTTTCAAGGTCCTTTCGGTCCAGACAGGGACACAGTTGGCGTATCAGCCGAAGCTGGTACCAAGCACTCCTAGCCATCGCATCTACTTGAGATGATAATTGCAGCGATGAATCCAGGAGCACCCCCAAACTGCGGACTTTGTCCTTTAGGGGAAGTGTGACCCCGTCCAGGACTGGATGACAAATTTCCCTGCCTGGGCCTGGGGTACCTATCACGAGTACCTCTGTTTTCTCCGGATTCAACTTGAGTTTGTTTTCCCTCATCCATCCCATTACTGACTCCAGGCAGGCATCCAAAGGAGAGAAGCCATCCTTTGTCACTGTATCAGTCGGAGACATGGAGAGATAAATCTGGGTGTCATCAGCGTACTGATAACACTGCGCTCCATGTCTCCGGATGATCTGTCCCAGCGGCTTCAAGTAAATGTTAAATAGCATGGGGGACAGAATGGCATCTTTTGTGAGAGCAGCTGTCCCCCAGCCTCACCATCTGGAACCTTCCTGAGAGGTAGGATCGGAACCACTGGAGCGCAGTGCCCCCGATACCCAACTCTCCCAGGCGTTCCAGAAGGATACCATGGTCGATGGTATCGAAGGCCGCTGAGATGTCCAAGAGCACCAACAGGGTCACACTTCCCCTGATGATGCCCAGACGAAGATCATTGACTAAGGCGACCATGGCGGTCTCAACTCCATATTCCGCTCTAAAGCCAGTTTGAAATATAATCAAATATCTGTTCTGTTCAGCATTTTACAAAAGGATACCACAAAACCAACAATTCCTAATGTGCTTAGAAGTCAAAATTGGAAGAAAGGAGAGAATTTTCAACAAATAGTAAAAAAAAAAAATAGGGGAAGGATTCGGCTTTGTTTGTTTTTTTAGTATCTTTAATATAATTCCCAAGTGGAACTGGCGACACTGTTTGTTTTTTAAAATGTTTTCCCTTAGAAGTTCTTCTTAATCAACATCTTATTTAAAACAAATTTGCATTAAGAAAGATTTATGTGGCTTTTCTTTCTGTCTAATTAAGAAAGTAAAGCTGTGACACAGTCTGGGAAAATACTAGGATAAGCAATCCTTTCTTCTGCTTCCTGCTGCCATTTACGTAGGCTTCTATATTGACAGACTCATTATTGAGTCAGTGGCAAATACTACTTAATCCTTCCCAACTTATTAAAAAGTCAGACTCTTGTAATCACCAGAAAATAAGAATACTCAGAGAGCTAATTTAATGCAGGTTAACCTCATCAGATGACAAGCTTACAGTCCTTAAACACTGGGGGCTATTGCATGCATGCATGAGGAAGCAACACTCCTAATGGCAGTGGCTGGTATCTTCCAAGTCCGTGGGTTAGTGAATCCATCCAAGATTTATCGTTTTCTCTGGTGCGGGAACACTTAACCTCATTTACCCATCTTCTAATCAAATTCTTCCTTTCCACTGCATGGTGATCAAGCAATGGAAGCTGCTTCAGGGCAGAAGTTAAACAGGAAAAAGACAAGAAAAAAACCCAAAACATACAGCTCCACTTATATCCTAGTCATTATGACCATTGGCCATTCTGGATCCCATTCAGCTCCACTTATATCCTAGCCATCATGATCATTGGCCATTCTGGATCCCATTCAGCTCCGCTTATATCCTAGTCATCATGATCATTGGCCATTCTGGATCCCATTGTAAGTGCCACAGTGACTCTCCTCTGATGCTTCCTAGTGACTCTGATCTGAACCCCCCAATCCCCACTTACTAGCTGCAATTGATGGGGATCTGTTTGCCTGTTGATCAGGAATGATGTTCCCCTCCCCTCCCATGAACAGTCACTGGCGTAATAGGCAGAAGCACGGCCCCTAGTGCAATTTCCTCTTGCACTGGAGATGACCTGCACAAGGGAGGTTGGCACCATCAGCCATCTGCTTTCTGAATTATGGGAACAAACTGTCATCAGTTGCCATGACTGCTGTCTGGTAAGTGTGGATTGGGGGACTTAAATAGTCCCTATGTAGCTCTTAAACTAGGGGCTCCGTAGTTATCATAAATACAAGTCATGAATGCCCAGGGTTGTCATAATTCCCTTCCACAAAACCAGGACAAAATGTAGGACATGATGTAGCACAAAATGTAGGACAAATTTTAGGATGTTCAAGAAAAATGGAGGACAAAAACATTAATAAAAACAGTATAAATTCATGCTTCTCACTCATGCTCAAAATGGAGGACATTTTGACATTCTTCCTGGATTGAAGTTTGGGATGTAGCTTTGTGTGTTGGATTAGGACTCTGGAGACCAGGATTCGATTCCCTGCCTATCAGGTGACCTCAAGCAAGTACATGCTCTCAGCCTCCTCAGCAGAAAGCCATGGCAAACCTCTTCTGAACAAATCTTGCCAAGCAAACCCCAGGATAGGTTTGCTTTAAGGTCTCCATAAGGTAGAAAACAACTTGAAGGTACACAATAACAAATAATAAATAAGTACAGTCGGCCCTTCTTATACACGGATTTTTTATACACGGATTTAAGCATACACGGTTTGAAAATGTACCAAAAAAGTATAAATTTACCTTGATTTTCCATTTTTTATAAGGGACACCGTTTTGCTATGTCATTATATGTAATGGGACTTGAGCATACACGGATTTTGTTATACACGGGAGATCTTGGAACCAAACCCCAGCGTATAACAAGGGTCCACTGTACTGTACTTTTAAGTGCAGTGGAGGGTCCAATATGGTGTAGTGGCCTAGGACAATTTGAACTAGGGTTCAAATCCCAACTCAGCCATACAAACCCACTGGGTGACTTTGGGCAGCAAGTCACACTCTCTCTGCCTCTCAGGGGAAGTACAGGAACCCCCCACTGAAGAAATTTGCCAAGGTAATTTTGCAGAGTTGCCATAAGTCAGAAAGGAGTGTAAGGCACACAATAACAGCAGCAGCAGCAGAGAAGGAAGAGGGGATGAGAGGAGAAAAAAGAAGGAGAAAGAAGAAAAGGAGGAGACAGAAGAAGAATAATAGGAAAAAAGAGGATAAAAAGAAGAGGAGGAGGGGGAGAAAGAGGAAGAGGGGAAGAAAAAGAAGAGGAGGAGGAGAAGAAAAAGAAGAAGAGGAGGAGAAGAAAAAGAAGAAGAGGAGGAGGAGGAGGAGAGGAGGAGGAGGAGGAGGAAAGAAGAAGAGGAGGAGAAAGAAGAAGAGGAAGAGGGAAAGAAAAAGAAGAGGAGGGGGACAAAGAAGAAGGGCCCAGCTAGTCAGCAAGGCCTTCTCCGAGATGGAGGACACACCACGTGGCTCCTCTGCCTTTGAAGAAGGCCTTGCCTGCCGGTTGGGCCCTGAAGAAAGGCTGCGGCGGCAAGGCCTTCTCCAGAGGCAGAGGAGCCACATGGTGCATTCTCTGCCTCTGGAGAAGACCTTGCCATTGTCACAGAGAGAGTGTGACTTTCCTTGGAGCCCAGCTAGCCGGCAAAGCCTTAACCACATGGCGTGTCCTCCGCCTCTAGAGAAGGCCTTGCCGCTGCAGCCTTTCTCTTGGGCCCAGCTGGCCTGCAAAGTCTTCTCAGCGCCAGCTGGCTGAGCTCTGAGGCGAGAGGCCACAGCGGTAAGGCCTTCTCCAGAGGTGGAGGAGCCGCGAGGGGCCTCAGACAGCTGGGCCCCAAGCAGGGAGGCCCCCACAGCAAGGCCTCTCCTCCACCACTGCCTGCCGTGTGGCACAGAGCCTCAGGCAGCCGGCTGGCCCCCACACAAACTCTGCTGCCACTGGAAGAGAGGCCTTGCCAGGGAGGCTTTGCTCCTCAGGGCCCAGGTGAGTGGCTGAGGCTCCGCCCCATGGCAGACGGCGATGGAGGCCCCGCCCTGAGCCCCATGCAAGGTCAGATAGGCCTAGTGAGGCAGCTAGGCCTCACAGGCTGCCGCTATTACATGGTTGCGGTGGCAGTGGTGGCGGGAGGCAGGACTGGGCTTAAACCCAGGCCGGGACATTCAAAACGGCCAAAAACCATAAATGTCCTGGCAGAATCCAGGATATGGCAAGCCTATGAGTGTACAACTTTAGATTATGGATTCGTGATGGCCCAACAGGATTCCAACCTGTTACAGAGATGTAATTAAATAAGGTCTCCTGGCCTTCCCCACCATAACAGCCAGCAGCCAGATGGGGTGAAGGAAGTCTATTCCCATCATAGTACAAAGGGAAATCACATTTCCAGCCCAGTGAGTGAGACTGGCACAAGGAGATGCAATAGGAGTCCTGCTTCTGATTGCCACAGCCTCACTCATTGTCAGAAGGGGTTGGAAACATCATCTCTTTCCACCCCAATCAGAAGCTGAATGGACCACCTTCACTCAGTCTGGTTGTCGTCTGGGTGGTGTGGGGTGACATTATGTAGATGTATAGTAAAGCTATGTAGTCAGGTTGAATACAGATCTGTTACAGATCCACAATACTAGGGATGCATCTACACTGTAGAAATTATTATTATTATTATATATTATATTAATTAGCTTTATTATAAAGCTAATAATATAGAAATAAGCAGTTTGACACCACTTTAAGTTCTATAGCTCCATCTTACAGAACCCTGGGATTTGTAGTTTTACAAGGTCTTTGTCTTCTCTGCCAAAGAGTGATGGTGCCTCACAAACTCCAATCCCAGGATCTGTAGGATGCAGCCATAACAGTTATAGTGGTGTCATACTTCATTATTTCTCAGTGCAGATGCACCCTCGGTTACAAATCTGTAACTGCAGTGCTAGGTAACAGCCAAAGTCTTAAAGCAACCCACTGAATGAAGCTTGAAATTGTTATGTCCTTCTCGTAAATTTTGCTCTTTGCCACTAAACTGAGAAAATCATTGCATATCTGACTCTTATAAATTTTCCATATCAGAAAGTGAAATCAGAGTGAAAGCTTCATTTTTGCTTGCCATTACAACATAGACTAAAGTCTAGTAGATGCTCAAGTGCCTGCCTCTTTATTATTTGGAGGACCTAGTTTTTCATCCTGGCCAAAATGAACTCTGTTCAAACTTAATTCTATTTTGAAACATTTTCTTTTCCATGATTTTTAGTAAGAAAGTTTAAAAGTAAGACTAACTTTTCTGAAAGCTTCCTGGACTTACATTATTCCTTCACCACTCCATGCATTCATTCTGGTCAAAAGGCCAAACAATTTGTGAGCGATATCAAATAAGACAGTTACAAAGAGTACAAATCCTCCCACTTACAAAAAGTAGAGTTGCATTGATTCATTTCATCTGCATTCAAGTTCTCTTAAGATTACTCGAGGCAACTGCCTTAAAAACAGCCACAGAATGAATTTAAGTAGACAAGGTCAAACACAAGAGCTCAGTAACTTGGACTATTTCATTTCATTTGAAATTCCCTAAATTTCAGGAGAAGAGTCAAATGGACACTGCTAGGTGGGTCTCAACTATAAAGCTTTATGTAAGCAAAAAATCCTCTAAAAGATGAACCTTAAATTCAACGAAGCCTTGCCAGGATCAGAAATGCGAATGGGGTCTTTAGGGCACATTTTAATGCACAAGATGGTAACATTAAAATTACAGTACCCATAACAGCTGTAACTCAGTTCACCACTGATATATAAAATCATAAACATGATATATAATATAGTTGGGCTATGGTCCTTGAGGGAACCATAGCTTTTGAATCTCATGATTTTTCTGCATTTAAAATTGGATACTCAGTGGAGTATTATTGTTTACAGCTTGGAGCTTTTGGCAACATCTAACACCCTTTTAGGTCACATTTCCAGTGCTGAAGACTTCCCCTTTATTCTTAATTCCAGTTTCTTGGTCTGCCACCGGGGCTCGCTCAGAAATTTATAAGGGGTCCCTCAGATCTCTTGTTTCAATAGCAACAATATTACTTTGGAATGTTGTCTGTTGCATTTCTGTATTTTTGTTTACAACGATAAATACATTAATGGAGTGATGGATGTATCCTCTGAAGGGTTTCAGTTTAGGAGATCCAGTTTGCAAGAGAAAAGTAAATTGTAAGATTCAAGACATGAGGAAAAGAAACAAGGGACTAAATCAGAATGTTCACTGAGATGAACATTTTGTGAAAATTCCATTAGTGATCATGAATCATAGAATCTAGAATCATAGAGTTGGAAGAGACCGCAAGGGCCACCAGTCACAACCCCTGCCATGCAGGAAATCCAGATCAAAGCATTGTCGACAGATGGCCATCCCAGCCTCTGTTTGAAGACCTCCAAGGAGGGAGCCTCCACTACACTTTGGGGAGTTTGTTCCACTGTGGAACAGCCCTTACTGTCAGGAAATTCCTCCTAATGTTGAGGTGAATCTCTTTTCCTGTAGCTTGCATCCATTGCTCCGGGCTAGTCTCTGGAGCAGCAGAAAACAAGTTTGCTCCTCCTCAATATGACATCCCTTCAAGTATTTAAATAGCTATCATATCACCTCCAACCTTCTCTTCTCCAGGCTACTAAAATCCACAGCTCCCTGAGTCGTTCCTCATTGAGGCAAGTTTCCAGACCTTTCACCATTTTAGTCGCCCTCCTTTGGACACGCTCCAGTTTCTCAATGTCCTTTTGATTTGGCGCCCAGACTGGACACAATATTCCAGGTGGGGCCTGACCAGAGCAGAATATAGTGGCACTATTACTTCCCTGGATCTAGATACGATACTTCTATTGATGCAGCCTAAAATCGCATTGGCCTTGTTAGCTTGCCGCATCACACTGTTGATCGCATTTCAACTTGTGTCTACTTGGACTCCTAGATCCCTTTCACATGTTGTCTCTTAAGCCAGGTGTCTCCCATCCTATTACGTGCATTTCATTTTTTCGCCCTAAGTGCAGTACCTTACCTTTCTCCCTGTTGAAGTTCATTCTGTTAGCTCTGGCCCAGCTTTCTGTCTATTCAGGTCATTTTGAATTTTGATCCTGTCTCTGGAGTTAGCTATTCCTCCTACTTTAGTGTCATCTGCAAATTTGATAAGTATTCCCCCAATTTTGTTCTCCAGTCATTGAAAAGATGTTGAATAGCACTGGGCCCAGGACAGAGCCCTGTGGGACCCCCACGGTTACTTCTCTCCAGGATGAAAAGGTGCCATTGTTGAGCACCGTTTGGGTTCGGCCGGTCACCAATTACAAATCCATGTAACAGTTGCCTTGTCCAGCCCACTTTTACAGCTTGTTTGTGAGAATGTCAGGGGAACCCTGTCAAAGGCCCTACTGAAATCAAGATTACTATATCCACAGCATTCCCTTCATCTACCAAGCTGGTAATTTTTATCAAAGAAAGAGATTAGATTGTCTTGCATGACTTGTTCTCTTTGAACAATGTGACTTTTTGTGATTATGGCATTGGCTTCTAGATGTTCAAAGACTCTCTGTTTAATGATCTGCTCCAGAATCTTTCCTAGTACTGATGTCAGAAACCGACGATAATTGTTGGGATCCCTCTTTCCCTTTTTGAGATGGGGACAACGTTTGCCCTCCGCCGTCGGCTGGGATCTCTCCTGTTTTCCAGGAGTTTTCAAAGATTATTGCCAATGGCTCCGATATTACATTTGCCAGTTCTTTTAATACCCTTGGATGTAGCTCATCTGGTCCTGGAGACTTAAATTCTTAGGTTAAACAGGTATTCCTGTACTATCTCTTTACTTATTTGTGCGTGAAATTCCCCTATCTGTCCTCTGCTCCTTATCCTCAGGTTGGCCCCTTTGCCTTTTCTGAGAAGACTGAGGCAAAGAAGGTGTTGAGTAATTCCGCCTTTTCTCTTTCTTCTGTTAGCATTTTGCCATCGTCTCCACGCAGTGGCCTACCTTTCCTTCTTCTTCCTTTTGCTGCTGACATATCCAAAAAAGCCCTTTTTGTTTTTTAACCTCTCTAGCAAGCCTGAGTTCATTCTGTGCTTTGGCGTTTCTGACCTTATCTCTACACTTGCTAGCTATTTGTTTGAATTCCTCTTTGGGATTTTCCTCATTTTTCCATTTCTTATACATGTTCCGTTTAAAATTTAGCTGAGCTGAAAGTTCCTTTGTCATCCATCCTGGTTCTTGCGACATCTCCCATTTTCTTTCTCACTGGAACTGTTTAATTTTGTGCCTTCAGTATCTCCCTTTTGAGAAACTCCCATCCATCTTGAACTCCCTTCTCTTTTAGTATTCCTGACCATGGGATCGCACCCAGTATTTCTCTAAGTTTACTGAAATCCGCTCTCCTAAAGTCTAGAATGCGTGTCTGACTCTGCCTGGCTTCTCCTTTCCATTGTATAACAAACTAT
The DNA here is from genome assembly GCF_019175285.1 of Sceloporus undulatus. Lineage (NCBI taxonomy): Eukaryota > Metazoa > Chordata > Lepidosauria > Squamata > Phrynosomatidae > Sceloporus > Sceloporus undulatus. Next base: position 220,030,814 of record NC_056522.1, read on the forward strand.
GGTCACTTCCACCATCCCACCACTTGCACTTCATTAACCAAGTCATCCTTGTTGGTTAGGATCAGATCTAAAATAGCTGATCCCCTTGTTGCCTCTTCCACCTTGTGTAGCTTAGAACTGAAATGAGCAATGGTTAAAAAAATTTCCAAGAGCTTTGAGACACTCAGGATGGAATCCTCTTGGTGACATACACAGGTGTAAACACCTGTTACAGTGGGCCCTTGGTATCTGTTGGGGTTTGGTTCCAGGATCCCCGTGGATACCAAAATCCATGGATACGCAAATCCCATTAAATACAATGGCATAATAAAATGGTGTCCCTTATATGAAATGAGAGAATCAAGGTTTGTCTTTTGGAATTTATATTTTTTGGATTTTTTTTTCATCTGTGGATGATTGAATCTGTGGGAAAAAAATACATCGATATGGAGGGTTGAGTGTATTATTTACTAATTTATTTAATTTATATGCTTCTTTGCTTAATAGCAAATTAAATTTAAAAACATTTACAATAACATTTTAAAACAATTAAAATCACCTTATAAAACATTAAAATCATTTTAAAACAACAAAATGTTTAAAAGATAAATCAAAGATCCCTCTCCAACAGCTTTCTTTCTTTCTTTCTTTCTTTCTTTGTTTTTTTGGGGAGTAACATGTTCCGTTCTACATCTTATCATGGATTTTGATCAGGAATCTCAAGAGCATTTAATACCCCCTTTTTTGCTTTACCACAATGAAGATCTTAAAAAGCACTTACTCAGCATCTCTAGTTTAAGGGTGTGGTATTGGTGACCCTCAGAAGTTGTGGACTATATCTCTAGTCAGGCCTAACCACTTTAGCCAGTGCTGAATGCTGATGGGAGCAATAATCCATCAACACATTGTATACCCTTACTGTTGACTTTTGATAAAGGTTAGAAATACCCTGGAATGTTCATTTACAAGGGTCAAAGACTCAAAACAATGCCCGAAGTACACTTTCCCCCATTCCCATACACAAAAGTTTCCACAAATCTTCTCAAAGGAGGCACATCCATATGAAACCAGTTCCTTCCAAGGCCAGTTAATTTTGTTCATCTTAAACCTTTAAGCACAGAATGTTGAGCTAGCAGATTTTCACCATTTTACAGTACTGAAACTGAAAGAGGAATTTTATTGACAGAAAGCCGAGGGGAACCAAGAAAAATCAAAAGTATAGTCAATCGGGAAGAAAACAAAAGATAAAACAAAGGGCTAAATTGTTTATTCTGACTCAACATTGATTGAAGAATGCTACACCTGTCTCTAAAATGAAATAGTATTTTGGCCTATAGATTTGGCATCTGGATTTATGCACAAGCAAGCAAGATTGTTGGGCTGCATCAATGTATCAGCACCATGGACAGGATCTCTTTTTTAAAGAGACAAAAACAGCCAACCTGACCTTTCTTAATAAAAAATTATTTGGAAGCTAGGATATGGAAGGAACTTTGAGATAGAATGAATCTCAACTAATTACACTTGTACTGCAGAGATCAAATTCACCTGCAAATTTTGATCCAGTCAATAGGAGACAGGCTTTGAAGCTGACCCCCTGATGGTTTTTTGAATTAGCTGTCAATAACCAGGCAAGGAAAAAGACAGCAAACAAAAGGATAAGGACCTAGGGAAATCTGCTGTTTAGCTACAAGCATCATTATATATATAGCTCAGGGTGGGATGAGGATATAGGTAGCCACTCTCCTTCATGAAGAATAACCAAAATGAGCCAATCGTTCATTCATTCATTCATTCATTCATTCATTCAATATCTTGCCCTTTCTTCCCAGAGCTGGACCTCAGGAAGGTTTACACAATTAAAACAGAAACAGATTTTTTTAATTAATTATTTTTGTTAAACAAATAAAATTTTAAAATTTTACATTCAAACAATCACATTTAAACCAATTTGTGCATCAAATAAAATATCATAATATCAGTGGAAAGACAAGATACACACACACACACACACACACACACACCTGTATATATTTTAAAACAAAAGCAAACAAGCACAACAAGGATGAGGGCAATTCCTGGGTGAAGGGAATTTCTTGGATTTCTTAGATTAATACTATCCAGCTACCAATCTTCCTAGTATTGTGATTAAACACATTTCTTATTCCAACTTTCTCTTTCGCACTTTATCCTCTCTCTATACTTTCCTTTCTATAATTCCTCTTCCAAAAATCTTTCTCTTCTCTCCATCCTTTCATTCTAAAGCACACTCCTTTACTTCTTTACATCCATCCTTTTCTTAACTTTCTTTCTCCTCTCATCTCAACAACCTTCCTTAAACCATTCCATGCTTATACTACATTAACCCGTCCTCTTCTTTTTCCTTATCCCTCTTTAACAACTAAACACACTTCCCCTCTTCCATTTTCTTCTTCATTCATACCAATCTCCCTTGACTTCCTTCACATCCTTGCTGGATTCTATCTTAATTGATACAGATCTTCTTATTTATATTTCCCCATGTAACTGTTACTAATAATTAAATGGAAATGTTATCTATCAATACTTGATCCATTAGTGTAATTCCCCATATATTTAAATCTAACTTTCGAGTATAGTACCTTCAATTTCTGCATCTACGTTATCTGTTAAGCCAAACTCACATATTTTCTGTTAACATCTTATCCTAGTTTTATTACCTTTCAAATAGGTACAACCTTATTAATTACTTTCAATAAGCAACACTGATTCTATCCAGACTTCTTTTAAATATCGACAACTTTTTGAGTGTGCATATCCCCATCCCTCTCAATCTCTATTTTCTAATAAGATTATCTTCCTTGCTAGTTTTAACTGATTTTCTCCTTCTTTTCCTATTTCTTTCTTCTCCCCCCTCCTTTTCTCTCACCTTCTCATCTTTTACCATTTTCTCCTTTGTGGTTCTCAGAAACTAATTGTAGCTACTTTCCCCCATTCTTTTTCCAAATGGGCCAAGGTCATTGCCCACTCCTTTTTTCCATTGTTTGTCATTTTGGATCTTAAAAATTGTGTTAATTCATCCATTTCAATTGAATCATATGCTTTAGTTAACCATTCTTTTATACTTGGGATATTTTTTTTTGCTTTCCATTTTTGCACCAATGTTATTCTCGCAGTTGTAATCAAGTAAAAGAGAATTTTTCCCAAAATTCTTATCCAGATCATCATCCCACATGTTCAGCAAATAGATCTCTCGATGGAATTGTAACCTCTTTTGAAGAATGGAATTGATAACTTCATTTACCTTTGCCCAATAATTTTAAACTAATTTGCATAAATAGTGGTAAAGTGTACCTGGTTCTTTACCACACTTCCAGCATAGGTTATTTTTCAGCTATTCTTCCAAGCAAAAACAAGTGGTTTTTGTTCCAATTTGTCAAATTTCTTTTGGTTTCGCTCCATGTTTATAAAAGGAGCAGATTTTTAAAAGCAACCTTGATACAAATATACAAAAGATTACTGTCAATACATCTGAGGAAGTAGACTTAAGTCTACGAAAGCTCATGCTGCCAACTTCTTTCTTTAACTAGCCTCAAAGGTGCTGCAACATCTCTCTACATACTGATTATACAGACTAACGACGGTTATATCTTTGAACTGTGTTAAAATCTAAGGTCTAAAACACACTGCAGAAATAACCCAGTTTGAGACTGCTTTAACTGCCCTGGCTCAGTGCTAGGAATTCTGAGAACTGTAGTTTTGTGAGACATTTAGCCTTCTCTGTCAGAGAGCTCTGGTGCCACAATACACTACAATTCCCAGGTTTCCTAGCCCTGAGCCAAGGCAGTTAAAGTGGTCTCAAATTGGATTATTTATGCAGTGTCTTTTGGACCTAAGTTATCCATCTATTATATTAAAAACTATTTAAAACACATAGGTTAAAAAAAGTACCACATCACAGTAGTAAAAGCCATTTCTTAAAAAAAAAATAGCCAATTTGTTATTGAAATTCTATTGAAATAAAATATCCTTAGGGTGTGTGTGTGTGTGTGTGTGTGTGTGTGTGTGTGTGCCTTCAGGTTGCTTGTCAATTTATGGTGTTGCCAGTTATGATCATTAAATATGGATATTAGACTTTGATGCATAAGACAGGAAAGTGGACTGTCACCAGAGTCTGCACAAATTGTTAAGAATGCATACTGGACAAACTAGGGCTGCTGTGGCATCGATCCTGTCCATCTTGGGGGGAAAGCCAAGCCTTATTCTAAAGTGCAAGATGGAAATTCCCTTATGCCACCCCCTTCCTGCTGCCAAGGATATGGTTCATGGATGAGAACTATCAGTGCTTAACTGTCTTGTCTACCTCCACTGAATGGAGACTTGCCAAACTGACTCAGACTGGGACACTCCCATTGGGAGGTATGCTGCAGCCTTCAGAGAAGCTGAGAAACCTATCTGTATTTGAAAAAGGGTAAATACTAATTGGCTTTGTCCTGTGTATGCAACTCCATTATTCATTACTGGCCAGACTACTTAAGAGTCATTATCAGTACTTGAACAATACATTCACCTCTCCCCTTTGCAAACACATGTTTTTGTTTTATTCAACAACATTGAGTCATGTTGTGCCCCACCCAGAGGTATTCCCTTCTCTCTTAGGAGACAGCCCACAAGTCAGGAAGCGGTAAAAATAACAACAACATAGAGACGTAGTCTTTCTCTTAGACCTACCTTCTGCTGTTCCCAACTCCAGTCATCTTCTTTATATCAGAGGGCGAGAAACTCCATGTGTGTGTTTTAGTCTTTAGTTAAATTTAGCTACTCCATCTTAGCTTGATCAGGAATAGAGATTTAGGTTCTATCCCATTTTTTGTTTTCTTTTAATTTGATAAACAGAATAGAATAGAGTTGAGTATAGACTGTTCTGTTGATTTCTGCTAATATCTTTTTCTATCTTTTAAATAAAGAAATAATTGTTTTTGCTGCAAAATCAGTTTGTCCCTCTACCTCATTCACACTTAACCAACTGGCCAATTAAAAAACACAAAACTTCAGCCTATAAGGACCTGCAGAAGGTTAGTGCCTGCAAGAGCTTTCCCCTCAAACCAATAAAACCAGTACACTGCTCTTAACAAAGCAGCCCCATGTAATTCATAAGGTTTTCTTAGGTAAGGAATACTCAGAGGTGGTTTTGCCAGTTCCTGCCCTGATGTATAGCCTACAGTATCTGGTATTCCTTGATGAGCTCCCATCCAAGTACTAACCAGAACTGACCTTCCTTAGTTTCCAAAATCAGACAGGATCTGGTGCCTTTAGGGAATTTAGGCCTGGGACCCATTTAATCTTCTCAGGAAGGACCGTAGCATGTGAACAGTCCCTGAGATGGCCATTTCCAGTTGAGTAATACTTTTATTAGGAGCAACCAAAAGGCCACAAAGGTGTATAAGCTCCTGAGTTCTCCAGAATGCTTCATCAAAGTAGATGGTTAACACACACAGACACAGACACAGACACACACACACACACACAAAGATGGGTAAAACAATTCAGGAAAGTAAGAAATAGCAATCCCTGTGAGGTCTGGAGCTAAATTTAATAACGTAATTCCAAGAAAGAAATTACAGACTGACTAAATGGCTGACTAAACAGGTGTCCATGACATCTTACGATGCATGTTGGGAAGAAACAATGGCTGTTCCTCATTCTTCCAGATGCAAAGCTGGCTGCAGCTTCAGGTTCTGTCCATGGCTTTGTGTCAAACGCACACACACACAGTCCCAAGTGATCACAGAGCAGAATCACAGAGTAATAAGACAGTCCTTAAGTCAGCAAAGGTACCCCTAGCGTCCAGCAGTGATTCAGTTGGTTTGAAGAGTTCTCGAGAACTCAAACCATACAGACTTTTGTTGTATTTTAATAGTACTTAAAAAAATATTGCCCAACCACTGGATTTAGATTCAGAAAAGTTATTCATTTTTAAGGAAAGACAACAGAGATTAGCGGTGGTTGTCAAAGATTTCCATGACAGTAGACCAATGATTCCATTCTGGGTTTTAGTCCAAACTTTAGATGAACTATTCAGGCTAAATATCTTCAGCACCTCAGATTGCTCTCTAAAACTCTTCATAAAAGCATAAATGGCATTACTGCCTTACTGACATGGAGGTCACCATCTGTCACTGAACAAAGTAAGTGATACAGCTCCTTAAAACAAAGAACAGATGGAATTTTGTGTATCCAAAATATATCCTTAACATTTTGTATCACAGCAATCAGTGCAGACTTTTCCCTCACTGAGCGCTGAAACTTGCTGAGTGACCTTCAGCCAGTACTATCTTTCAGTTTAATCTATCCCTAGGGTTTTGATAAAGATAAAATGTGGTGGGAATGACAGCAAGGAAAACTCTGTACCCTGCCCTGAGCAACTTGAAGCAAATGTGTGGGGAAAATTCCTCTACAAAGTAATAAATAACATGCAAGCACAGTTTAATGGATTAGAGAGACAACAGGAGTTACTGCAGCTCTGTGTATTAGTAATGCCTTCTATCTGCCAGTATCTAATGTGCCAGCTATGGTCCCTTTTCCATACCAATATTATTCTACCTTAACTGCCATAGCTGCATAGTATGAAATCCTGGAATTTGCAGTTTAAAAGGAAGCATTTAGAGTAATCAGCCACAGAGCTATCATACTTTATCAAATTTTACCCCTGTAAAGATCTGATATAACTATATTTCCTTAAGCAGTCCTTCTAATCTTTAGGGCATGGATCTTGATTTACATCTTTCTGGATACACATAAATGCACAACTCGTGTGTGTGTGTGTGTGTGTGTGTGTATGCTTTATATCTGAGCATTTATTATCACTTTGTAAACATCCTAAGAAGTGGATTTATATCCATGAAAGCTCATCCAAAAGTTTTTTTTAAAAAAAAGGTTAAAGGTGCTGCTATATTCCTTTACCCCCTCTTCCACTGCCTTCTTCCTTTTCATACTGCAAGAGACTAATGTAACTCCTTCGTTGAAAACAGAGGAGAATTTTCTAAGGGCCCTATTACATGGGGCTTAAAGGAGCGGCTTACCTTCCAACTTCTAAAAGTGGCCATGGAAGTGGCTTAGACGACACTGGCTGCATCCGGGATGGACCTGGGTAGCAATTTAGGTGTGATAAGAACCAGCTGCCTCCCTAATTAATGATCAATTTGGGAAAGATAAGCTGCTCCTTTAAACCCATGCAATAGGGTTCTAAGTCTGCTGTTCACAATTCACTTCACTTGAATATTGTGTTGTTTTCATATCAACCCACATTTTAGAAAAAGAGAGCTGGGTCAATGTGAAGTTGAAGGCTTTCATGGCCGGCATCCATGGGCATAAAATACTGTTTGATAACACTGAAATTCTGGACCATGCCAACCACTACCATGTCAGGATGCACAGAGAAGCCATTGAAATCCACAAACATCTGGATAATTTCAACTGGAAGGAAGAAACTATTAAAGTGAACAAAATTTAGCTACCAGTTCTGAGGAATAGCAAAATAAGGACTCAGCAAATGCAAATGGGAAACCATTCAGAGTCAGGGGCTTTCCCAGCAGAAAATGATCACCAATTAGCAGACATTAATCCTCTTTTGCATTAGCTTCCCAGCCTGAGGCCTGCCATCAGCACAGAACAATACACATGCAAATCACTCCTGCATTCCCAGGCTCACACAGTATATATAGACCCACTTTTTCCAGGCAAGCATTCTCTGAAGATGCCAGCCACAGATGCTGGCGAAACGACAGGAAGAAAATCTTCTAGAACATGGCCACCAAGCCCGAAAAACCCACAAAAAAACAGAGCTGGGTTAATTCTCCATTCTGTTATTCATACCAATTTAACGGTTTGGTTCTGTGTATATAACAATGACTTCAACTAGAGTAACTCAGACACACAGATATGGTGACCTCTGTGGCACCCTGAGCAGGCTATCCCATATCTCAAGGAATGGGCATCTGAAGATTTCAATCACAGTAGTTCTATGTGGCAGTTTATTCCCTCAAGAAACCTTAAAAGAAAGTGAAACGGTCAGTTTGAATGATGGAAAGCACAAGGGAGTTTGAGACAGTGACAGAGAATTCATTGTGAATATTTCCTTGGCTGCAAGCAATATTTGCAGCCTATTTTATATTTTAGAGTGGTGGAAGAGGGAGGGTTTACAACAGTCGAGTAAAGAACATATGAAGAAAAGATGACAAGGAAAATAGCTGGTGCTAAGATTTCAGCTCAATGGAAAGGAGATAGTCAGGTTTAATCTCACATTTAGAGGTAGAAAACAGAGCTGAACAAAGGCAAAAAGACATTAAGTGAGGGAAGAAATGCAATATATGAATCTATTAAAGAGACAAAAAGAGACAACATTCAGTTCTCACAAAAGCAAGAGAAGCACACAAATGAATGTAAAAGCATTTAAGGGGGTGCTGTAACTAAACTTGCAACATATGTAGTACAATAACATCCAAACTCCAGAAAACAGTAATATTTTTTGGACCAACCAAAAATGTAAAGAATATATGATGCAACTTTTTGATACTTAAGGGCCCAAACAGACAGGCCAAAATAAAGCTGCTTTGGGTCACTTTGGGGGGATGCTGTTTAAATGATGCACGTGTCCTAAGAGGCCGGAAGCTGTGCCAAACCCATGCTCCAGTACCTCCAAAGTTTCACTGGCTTCTTCAGCAGGCAAGGGTATTAAAAATCATACAGGAGAAAGAAAGAAAAATGATGATGTTATAATCACAGGCCTTCATTTTGTCAAGATGTTACTTTTGTTATTCTCACTTAAGATGGTACAGAAGGATAGCCATATAGGCAAAGCCTAGACTCCTCCCCTTTGGTCTTATGGGCTCTGAGAGACAGAGCCTCATAAAGTCCAGAAAATACAATTTAAACACCTTTGCTACTGAAGAAGCCAGTGACATTTCAAAAGCTTGCATCATTTATTTTGTGAATTTTGGTTAGTCATAGAATCATAGAGTTTGAAGAGACCACAAGGGCCATCCAGTCCAACCTCCTGCCATGCAGGAACTCTCAATCAAAGCATACCTGACAGTTAGCCATCCAGCCTCTGCTTAAAGACCTCCAAGGAAGGAGACTCCACCACTCTCCAAGGGAGTGTGTTCCACTGTTGAACAGCCTTTACTGTTCAATAAAGGTATCACCATATGGTGGATTTGGGATGTTATTGTATTTTGCTCTATGGCCAACATGGCTACCCCTAGATTTGTTTGCAACATACAACATTCAATTATGCTGTAGCATAATTGTATGTTGCAAAAGCAACATAAAGGACTCCATTGCATTTACAACAATAACATGGCCTCATCAAGCATTCAGACCCACAAATGGTGAAGTGCAACAAGCAAGTGGCTGGCAAACAATGCCATAGCAAACATTGTCAAATCTGATGAATTGGCAACATAGAGGGGGAAACCAGGTGGCCCAATTGAGCTACAAGAGAGCTGGTACAATATTGGGTAGCAATAACACCATGGGAGTCCATGTGATTTCTCCTCTTAAAAAAACCAAAGCCCCCCCCCCCCCCCGGGCTCTTAAAGCTGTTTTCAAATCTCCCTTTGAAGGGACTCCCTTTACTCTCTTGAGGTTGTTTGGAAATGAAGGCGTTTATCAGACAGGGTCTCTGCCACGTGGAACTGGGGCTTTTACGGACAGGGCGATTCGAATTCGCGTGCTAACACGAATGTACTTTCATACCTGGGAGTCCTTCCGCATTGGCAGGATTCGAATTGCCCAATCCGCATTCGCACGAAGTGCATTCAGTGCAGAATGTTTTACCAAACCTGACCTTAACATGCGGATTGGCCGATTCGTATTGGCCGCCTTGCACATGCTCAGTCGTGCCCTGCATGGGTTGCGACCTTAAACGCTTCCGGGGTGAAAAGGGAGGTCACGTCCTTTTCCTGTTTTTCGTGCCTGGCATGACAGCCCGGTAAACAGCTGGAGAGCAAGCTCACGCACATTAACAATGCGATACAACGTGCCCATTACTGTTTCCTCTCTACATTCCTGCTTGGTTTTAATGTAACAATTACCTTCATTTGCAACAAATTAGCAATGCCCAGTTCTCTCTCTCTCTCTGTGTGTGTATGTGTGTGTGTGTGTGTGTATATGTATATGGGCATGGGAATATATATATATATTTCTGTATGTGTGTGTGTGTGTGTGTGTATATATATACACACACACACACATACATATTATTACATATGCTCTGGGTGTGGGTATATATGCACACAAATAGTTGCATTTGTGCGGTGTGTGTATATATATGTATCTTAATATATATATTGATACATAGGTAGATACACCTATAAAATAGCATATGCTCTGTGTGTGTGTGTTTGTGTGTATTTATATATATATGCATATGTATGATTTCACATGCTCTGTGCATGCCTTGGCATGTATATGTATGTATATAATATTGTAACTAAATTTTCTCTGTGTGTCTGTGTGTGTGTGTGTGTATATCACACGCAGAGCTACATATTCCCTGGATCTGTGTGACTGTGTGTGTGTGTGTGTGTGTACACACACACACACATATATATGGAGATATATATTACATTAGCTCTAGGTGTGTGAGTGTGTGTAAGAGTGTGTGTGTATACACAGATATGAAAATTATACACACACATAGAAGTACATATGCTCTGTGTGTGGGTGTGTTTGTATGTATTTATATATGCGCACATATATATGTACATGTTGGCTGTTTGCGTGTCAGTATACACACACACACATATGCATATGCATATATATGTAGTTTCATGTGCTCTGTGGGTTTGCATATATATATGTATGCACATGTATGTCTATAATTTTGTTACTACATGTTCTCTGTGTGTGCGTGGATAGATAGATAGATAGATAGATAGATAGATAGATAGATAGATAGAGATATTTATATATTTATAAACACACACACACCTACTTATTCCCTGGATCTGTTGGGGTCCATGTGTGTGTGAGAGAGTGTGGGTATGGGTGTGAGTGTATGTATGTATGTATGTACACGTAGATACGAAAATATATATATATGTATCTGTATATATATATATATATATATATGGGGAAATATATACAACGTAATTTGCTGTAGGTGTGTGTGTGCATTTCTGAATGTGTATGTATATATTTGTCTAGGTATATATGTGTCCATGTCTCTGTGTATATATATATATATATTTATATATATTCACACATATGAAATCACATATGCTCTGTGTCTGGTGGTGTATATATACATTTATATATGTATGCATGTATATCTGGCAGTTTAGTAAATAGATAGACCAAAAATCATAATTAAAATCTTTTATTTAACGATTGCTTGTCTCCCGGGCTTTTGTACAAGTTGGTGCCGGGGAAGTTCGGAAGAACACACTGAGGATAGACCAGGCAAGATGTTCCCCCAAGCAAGTACAGCAAAAAGCGGGAGTCCCAACTTCAGATGCTGCAGTGTCCAGAAATGTCATCCCCAGCGTGCTGCAGGATCAGAAAAGAAAGGCAAACAAAGAAATATTACTTAATATCATACCCAGAAACACTCATACATGTACAGGAAGGTCTACAGGCGGGTAGATAACTATAGCTAGGAGCAATCATATATATGCACATACTAGCTATGGGAGGATTGTTCACATGGGGTTCACCATTTCCATCCTATGAGGCTGAGAGAGTGTGACTTGTCCAAGGGCTTTCTCTGGGAGGGTTGCAGGTCAAATTAAGGGGGCAGATAGGGGGCCTAGGAGAAGGCAGTGTATGATGGGATCGGTGGCAGGCAGAAGGAGAGGTGTAGAAGGGCCCCTGGGGGAAGGCAGTGGATGATGGGATTGGTGGCAGGTAGAAGGAGAGGTACAGATGGACACCCTGGGAGAAGGCAGTGGATGATGGGATCGGTGGCAGGTAGAAGGAGAGGTTCAGATGGGCCCCTGGGGGAGGCAGTGGATGATGGGACTGGTGGCAGGCAGAAGGAGAGGTGCAGATGGACACCTTGGGAGAAGGCAGTGGATGATGGGATCGGTGGCAGGTAGAAGGAGAGGTTCAGATGGGCCCCTGGGGGAGGCAGTGAATGATGGTACGGGTGGCAGGCAGAAGGAGAGGTGCAGATGGACACATTGGGAGAAGGCAGTGGATGATGGGACTGGTGGCAGGCAGAAGGAGAGGTGCAGATGGACACCTTGGGAGAAGGCAGTGGATGATGGGATCAGTGGCAGGTAGAAGGAGAGGTTCAGATGGGTCCCACGAAGAAGGCAGGGGATGATGGGATGGGTTGCACACCGAAGGAGAGGAGCAGAAAGAACATTGGAAGACCCCCCCCCCCCATCACAAGTGGGTAAATTTAAACCCCACTTTGCAGACAAACCCCTGGAAGGACTGCAAGCTTACCTTCCCTCTGCACCAAGAGCACTCCTCCCCTGGCTTCCCTGGAACCGGCAAGAGGAAAGACCCACCGGAAGGAAAAGTGGGGCAAATTGCAACAGGGCATCATGGGAGAGTTGGAATCTGGGGGTCTTGCGACGGCGTTCAGGACTGGGAATTCACACCAGACCCATTCGCACTGGGATCAAACAGAGCCCCAATCCGGATATTGCCAATCCACTTATTAAGTGCACTCGCCAACACGCGCCAAAAAGAGGAGCCAGTACACACTCAGTTCGGAAGCCCTGCGGAAGGGGCGCACTTTGCACAAATGCGGATTGGGCAATTCGAATCCAGGTATGAAAGTACATTCGCATTAGCACGCGAATTCAAATCGCCCAGTACGCAAAAGCCCCAGTTCCACGCGGCAGAGACCCTGTCTGATAAACACCGAAGTTCCACTATGCTGCCTAGCCCTAGGCTCAAGCTAACACCACAATCATCACACAACACAAGACCATCTCCACTGTTCTCCTTTCTTTCCCACCTTCTGGGCTGGTCAGGAGAAGCAGGAAGAGAATGGAAAAGTAAAGTGGCAATGCTATCCCCAAGCAGTAGCAACTGGAGCCTATGGGATGGGATGAGATTTCTGCCAGTGCTAGTATTCTTGCATGGTTTCCTCCTTCATTGCCACTACTGCATTTTAATTTACCCGTTGACCTGTGACAATAGAGGAATTCAGGATTTACTGCTTCAACTGGCCCAACCAGCCAGGATATTTTTATTCCCTTCAATACTGGATTTTTCAGGTTTTCCGAGACAGATGGCAACCCTACACACAATGCCACACCCACACCAGAAGTCAGAGGGTATCTGGGAGGCTCACAAATTCAGATTGCTTCAGAAATAAGCCACACAGTATCTCACCTTTTAGAAAGTATCTCCACTTAATTCCCTTTCCAGTCCCAATGCAATAGCATTGAAATATGGCAGTTAAAGCAATGTCAAAGTGTGTTATTTCTGGAGAGCAGACACAGCCTTTGTCTCTGGAGCATAAAAAACCAGACATATTCTGTGACATTCTTTCAAATATTTAAAGTTTAAAATTAAAGTATTTAATGTCACCTCTCAGCTGTGTGAGTCTAAGCACTACATGGAAGTATCATTGTAGGACAGTCACCTTTAAGAGAATTCTGACTGGGAGGGCCTAATATATGAAACAAAACATCACTTGCTGATCGTGTACTGTTAGGTATGTGACTGAGTGCAGATGTACAGAGTATAATACAGTGCTACCTCGGGTTACGAAATTAATTCGTTCCGCCGCTCCGTTCGTAACCCGAGTAATTTCGCAACCCGAAAAGGCTTTCCGTTAGCGCTGGAAAGCCGCTAGCCGCGCTTTGCGTTTGAATTTCGCGCCGAAAAAAATTTCGTAACCCGAAAAAAACATCGTATCCCGGAACAGTTTTTTCCAATCTAACTTTTTCGTATCCCGGAAATTTCGTAACGCGATCAATTCGTATCCTGGGGTACCACTGTATGCAAAAATTATAATGCACCTATATACATGCTTCAAGAATCACAAGCCTATAACCTTGACCAGGAAGCTGGAACAATCAGTGGCTACATATTTTAAGATGGAGCACCACAACCTTTCTGATTCACCAGTGTTTGCAACTGACATTCCATCTGTTATTCAATTATTTTTTAGAAATGGAAACATTTGTGGATTCATTGATTAAGAATCTTAAAACCACATGGCTTCAACCTGGTGGATCACACTTATAATATTATCATCCACTTTCAAACACTCCATCTTCTACATTCTTAACTACCACTTTGGATGCTGCTCACATTTATTATCAGCAGCTACAGAAGGCAGAAATACATTTTGCTACAATGCTTTCAGAGTTCTGTCACTCTACTATAGGTACAAGTATAGGCATAGGTATAGATATTGAGAGCCAGTGTGGCATAATGATTTCAGTGTTGCACTGTGACTCTGGACACCAGGGTTCAGTTTCCAGTTCAGCCATGAAATTCACTAGGTGACCCTGGGCAAGTCATATGCTCTCAGCCTCAGGGGAAGGCAATGACAAACCTCCTCTGAACAAATCTTGCCAAGAAAACCCCGTAATAGGTTCACTTAGGGCTTGCCATAAATTGGAAACAACTTGAAGGCACACAACAACTACAAC
>NC_056522.1:220045405-220102602 GCF_019175285.1 Sceloporus undulatus
GAGAGAGAGAGAGAGAGAGAGAGAGAGAGAGAGAGAGAGAGAGAGAGAGATTATGTAGATATATATAGATAGTAAGAGATTAACTGCCTCTTTCTGGCATCTAGAACAGACTTGCCATAAATTCTGTTTGTTTCTTTAAAATCATCAGTGTAAGCATGTGTATGGATATAGATAAGGAGAGGATAGAAACAGAGAGAGAGAGAACAAGGGAGAAAGGGATGGGCATGTGAGAGAGATTTCATATAATGTAGATCTGCATTCTGTCTTTGAGATTATACAAGAAGGAGCGACAAACAGAGAATGGGCAATATCTGCAGTGCAGATAAGAATACACAGTGTTTGGCTTACCAAAGAATTAAGACATCATGTAGGGTTTTATAGAAGCACCCAGAGACAGTCTGCAAAAAGATTACTGTTTGTTAATAAGAGAAAGAGCAAATTATAAGAGCTGCAGAATCTTTAATAATGACAAAGCCATGTTCAGAAAAAGGCAGAGTGTAGTTCTTAAGCTGTGCTTCTAGTCAATATTCTTTCAACCACAGGGACAAGTTTTCATAGAATAAATAAAGTTATTTTTGCTGAGTTCCCTCTTATTCTTCCTAGTATGAACTTCTACACTGTGTTCAAGGGTTACCCAGTCCTTAGAACAGATGTCTAGGGGATGGAGGAGGAAGAGAGAAGAAACAATTATCTTTTCTCTTCTCTCTTTCTCTTCTGTTAGCAGTGATATCTCCTCGATCAAGAGTTCATCCACGACTGGAAAGTTCAGTTTCATGTAACTCAGGATTATATAATATACATGAAGGGATCATCCCCAACTCCTGCAATGGCCAGGCCTAAAATAAGTGCCTACTGTCAACACAGAACCTCGGGTGACATGCATAGAAACCACAAACACAAATGCTCTTATTTCAGAGTTTGTAATGTTCTCTGGTTCACCCATGTAGTCAATTCAGATACTGCACCTTGGAAAGTCTGAGAAAAATGCAGAAAACATTACAAGGTATCCTTTCCCTAAAAAAAAAGTTCCTACCCAGATGTCTGGGACTACAGTCCATTCACACAAGCCAATCGTTCATGGGATTTCTGTCTTTCTAAATTATGCGGTTTCTGTTGGATTTTCAAAATTCCTATTAGGGCTGGTCAACTGATTTTGTTCAATTCTGATTAGTGAAGCAGACTGGGCTGACTTGGACTTCAACTCATAGCAGAATGGCCCAGTTTAGTTCAAGAGTGGAATAGTGGTGCAATTCAAAAAACTGTGATTACCCCCAAAGATATGGACATAAAAAGCAGCTGGGGAGGGGGGAGAAAATGTATCTCCAACACAATCAATAAGGAAAACACTGAGGTAGTGTCGTGCAGAGAGAGAAGACAGTCACTGGGCTGTGCTCATTAACATTCTGCAACCTTGGTCCAAAACTCACTGCAGAAATATTCCAGTTTGAGACCACTTTAACTGCACTGGCTCAATGGAATTCTGGGAACTGAGCTAGGGCAGTTAAAGTGGTCTCAAACTGGATTATTTCTGCAGTATGCTTTAGACCCTAGACAAGAATTTCACCAACACCATTCGGTTCCAGTACTTATGGGAGAAGACTATGTGAGGTCACTGAAGTTGTAGAGTTGATCTTCTCTGGTGTGTCTTCTTGCTATGTGAGTAGCAGGTCATGAAAGGGTCATGGTGGGGCACGCACATTTGTTAACTGTCATCTGAGTTGGTTTCAGAGAGAATTACAATTTTCTCTCCTTTTGCAGCTTAATCTTCTGTTTACTTTTCTTCTTAATTTATTTCTTTTTAATGAGTATAAATGTATTTTAGATAGCAAAACCTATTTTCCTCACTCCTTTCTAATTGCATCCAGGTTTTGTTACTTACATGTTCAATGGAAGGCAGGCAATATGAGTCACCACAGAAAGGAGACAGAATTAGAGAGACCAATCTGAGGAGGAAGCAAATGCCAGGATTACTATCTGCCTTAAATGTAGCAGCATATGAGCTGGAGCAAACCACTTTACAGCACCAGAAGCCAGCTCAACATAAGGCAGCACCAAGCAGGCTTGCTCGAGACATAGAGAGAAAAGTTCCAGCAACCAGGCAGCAGGGACAAGACACATAGGGCAGGAACTAATGGTGATGGCAGCAGAAGTCATGATTCCTCCCACCCACCACATAAGAAGCTTAGGCAGGCAGCTCTGTTGAGAATGGCATGGAAGAGCTTGGGACTGTGGAAGGTTTGTTTCTTAGATCAGCTAAGGTGCACTACAGACCATCCTTAAAGGATGGTCTGACGGCGGTGCCGTTTGTGCCTTCAGCAAGCTGCAGCGGATATACCGCGCGGCTTGGCGGCACCAAGAAAAAGCCGCAAAAAGTGGCTTCTTTCTGCAGTGCACCAGTGATGCCGCCATGCGGCATTGGTGCATTCGCAATGTCACCTGGGCGCCGTGATGTGCGGACGCTAGGCATACATTATGTCAAAATGGCAGCACCCGTGCGAACAAGGTGCTGCCATTTTATACGTACTCTGTACGTACTAGAGTTGCGGGCATCTAAAAGGGACGCCCCCAGGCAACCCTAGTATGTACAGAGTATGTACTTGGGTGCCTGTCTGTAGCGCACCAATGATAATCAAAGGAGAAGGAAAATTGTCAGGGGGATTTCACCAACTGAGCTACTTTTAATAAATAAAGCATGTTCTCATCACCCACTCCAACTTCCTTATACTACATCACTAAATTTCATCAGTTTGCTTGCAGCTAAAAGAAGACTCTTTCTCCATTTTGTTACACACAGTATCTTAAAAGTTTAGGTTATATGATAATGATAATGAAAGTGATCTCTTAAAGTTATCTTTTGAAATTTATCTGAATTAGTTGCTTAATGTGGTGGGAGGGCAGCACCAAAACAAAAACAACATAAAACAAATTTTCAGATCTGAGCAGCCAACAACAGATTTTTAAAAGTATTTTGTTTGGGGGCCAGCAACAAACATTTCAGGTGCCTAACAGAGTTTCCTGTCTGAGATTGGGCAGGATCAATCCCTTTTTTAGACTCTATCATATCTCCAAATGTTATGTGCATGTGTGAAAAAATAAAATAAAAAGCTATAGCCATTTTTGATTTCTCAGGCCCTTATCACATGTGAAACTGGAACTCCAGTGGGGCCCTTCTGCAGCCCTTCCATAGGAAGAGAGAAGCAGGGTCACTTCGAATCCAAGGCAATTCACGTGATGTATTATCACACGTGAAGAATGAAATTCTGGTGATTCCTGAGTCAAAGCAGAGCGAGGACACTTTGAATTACCACACCGGTACATACTATGCGGATTCAACTATTTGAATTGGCACTCTTGCGCATGCTCAGTGGGGGTCTGAACGCATCGAGACCTTTTATGCTTCCGGGGTGAAGAAGGGAGCCACTTCCTGGTTCCACTTTCACATGAATGTAACCCTCACGTGAATTGTTCCTGTCATTTCTTCCCCCAGGCTCCGATGGCCCCCTCCTTTGCTCCCATTTTGCCTCCAGCCTCCTGTTTCATTCCCTTCATCCTTCCCATCTACATCTAAATCTACCCTCCGTTTCATTCCCTCCACCCCTGTCATCTACATCTAAATCTACCCTCCGTTTCATTCCCTTCATCTTTCCATCTAGATCTAAATCTACCCTCCGTTTCATTCCCTTCACCACTGTCATCTACATCTAAATCTACCCTCTGTTTCATTCCCTTCATCCCTGTCAGCTACATCTAAATGTACCCTTCCGAGCACCAGAAGGAAATGGAGCAAAATTGCAGTGCAACATCATGGGAAATGTGGGACCTTGGAGATTTGGGGGGAGAGGGTGTACCAGAATGGAAGCAAAGTTGCATTCCACACCAGGCTTGGCTTGCTACCAAGTTCACCAAAATGAGTCACGTTGGAACAGAGCTGCAAAACCCTCTGTGTGATAAGGCTCTCAGTGTAAATCAATGGGAAAAGAGTGCAGATGCAGATACCCAACTTATGATTTAGGAGATTATCGCACCTGCAAATTCTGCCATGATAGATGCAGGATTGAAAAGTCAAAACTGGGTGTTATCACACACAGCCAAGGCCGAGCAAGTGCAACCCGTCTGCAGCCCGGACCCCAGCTGTGCATATCTAGGAGCTTTTTAAAAATGGCAAGCTCCAGTATTTGAAAAGCTCCTGGATAAGCACGGCTAAGGTCCGGGCTGCAGACAGGTTGCACTCGCCTGGCCTTGGCTGCATGCAATAACACACAGGTTTGACATTTTAAGCTGGCATCTATCCCAATGGGTTTTGCAGGAGCAATAATATTCATAGATTCAGGGTCCAGATCAGAGCTTGTTTGGTTTGGATTGATATAGAATGAAACAGAGCCAAATCCAGATTGTTAGACTGGATTGTAAATTGGAACAGGTGACCAAAGCTAAGTCCTATGATTTTGTATAAACTACTGGACCAACAAAGTAGCCATTTTCTTACCCACCAGTCTCTTTTGTGTTCTCATTCTTCTTTTTTTAGCATCAGCCTCTTTCTTTTTGGAAGAAGAAAGGAAGCCAAAGAAGGGAGGCAAATATTTTATAAGAACATGTTTTCAGTATGTCCCCCATTCTATCCCTTTGCTGCTGGCTCTCCCCCCTCCACCTCCTTTGCTCACCAGGAATTATACAACATCCTACAAAGAGACAGCATGAGACAGCCACACAAGTGAGCATCCCTCCTCAGCAATGAATAACAGGCAGAAACCCAGTAATATCCCACTATAAAGTAGTGATTTACAGCCATGGTCATTAGACAGAGGAACAAAGTAACACAGTTCAGGTTCATTATTGCAAAAAGGAGCAAAGTTATTTGTTAAAAGAAGTTACTTCCTAGCTCTCACAAATTACAGAAGAGTTGCTACATATGGGCTAGGAATACTAACAGCAGATCTCAGTCCATAAAACATATGGCTAAGGGCCTGCATCAGGAAAAGCCACCGTTATGGGTGAAACAGCCCCAAGATCCAGCTAATAACTACCTAAAAAAAACCCCAAACCTTGGCCAATATTCTACAGCTACTTAGTTAACCATACAGAATGGTTACAGATTAATAAAGCTAGGTAACTGTTCTGTATTCAATTACTACATAGTAATAATTAAAATTATAGAATTCTAGGGTTAGAAGATACCCCAAGGACCATCCAGTTGAACCCCCTGCCATGCAGGAAGAAACAATCAAAGCACCCCCAACGGTTGGCCATCCAGCCTCTGTTTAAAAACCTCCAAAGATGGAGACTCCACCACTCTCTGAAGAAGTGTGTTCCACTGTCAAACAGCTCTTACTGCTCTTCCTAAAATTGAGGCAGAATCTCTTTTCCTGTAGATTGCATCCATTGTTCCAGGTCCTAGTCTTTGAAAAAACAGAAAACACACTTGCTCCATCCTCAATATGACACCCCTTCAAATACTTATACAGGGCTATCATATCACCTCTTAACCTTCTCTTTTCCAGGCTAAACATACCCAACTCCCACTATTGCCACAATAATAGTTCACATACACCCAATATATTTTCAGATGCATGAGGAGATCCATTCTGCTGGTGATAAGAGCATGGGTTTGAGGAAGCCAGGCTAGGAGAGGTTACTTAATTAAGTATATTTATATTAAGTAGCTGATGTAGAATGCTAGCTGTTGTAATCTACAAGGTAAAGAGAGGTATATCTAGAGTCCCAGTTGATATTGCATGTCTTTTTATTTAAGTTGCTAATTACCTTTATTGAAAGGGCAGAGCAAAACAAACCTTGAATGAAATTACTTTTTTAAATAATTAACTATCTTCATAGCCAGGGGAGACATAGTGGAAGTTTTTGATTTCTGCTTTTGCTGGTTGTTTTTTAAAATGAAAGCTACAGAAACCTCTACTGTGGTGGGTGGGTGGGGGAGACACACTCACACACACAAATAACTTTATCTGTGACCCAGATTCTGTCACACTGCTAAAGTGGGAACATTTAATGACAACTGGCTCCAGTGAAATTGATTTTTTTGTCATCAAACATTTCGACAGGAGAAAATGGATATAATTTAATTCACTTTAAACCAAAACACTTAACACAGAGTACCTTCTAAGACGACTGAGGAGATCTGGAAAGGCTATACTATTTTTATCTAATAGACGGAAACTTGTTATGTTACACCAAAGGTACATGGAAATCTCAAAGGGTAAAATACATTTTATATGAGTAACTATTTTGGTAACTAGATAACCCAAGTATCTCTAACCACTGAAGTGAGAATTCTGCAACTCATGAGCCACTAGAGATTCTCAAGGCTGTATCCACAACCGCAGTTTTCCATTTTGATTCCTCCTCCCCAAAAATAGAGACTCAATCACACTTCTGGGGGGGCATGCCTCTCCTCTAAAACAAGGGAAAAGGTTTAGAATTCTATAAAAGAAGAAGCAGCTTTTTAGAAAAATCAGAACTGACCTTCCAGACAGTGGCTTTATGTTTCATTGTGAGGAACTGGTGATAGGCATTGATCTACACCTTTTTAATATATCTAAATTATAATCTCTGGCCTGCATCTTGATATCAAAAGTGCATCTTGACCTGAGCAGCTATATGGCCCTAGCATGTGATCTGAAAAGAACAGGTTCCCACTGAAACAAGGGAAGCCATGGGTTTTGATATGTAAACGAATTTCCTTTCCCAGCTTTGATGAGATCATGCAAGGAGCTGCTAAGTGCTATCAGGAAAGATGCTATCAAATGTCTTAAGGAAGTGTCTCTCTTTGTGATTGAGGGGGAACAATTTGAATCAAAGGAATGGCATTTGCATAGCTATTTGGGTCCCTACTCTGGCAGAAACATTTGGGTTAGATCAAAACATTTGGTTAAGATGTGAAATACACTTCAAACAGTTTCCTTTGATTACCCTTTGTCTAGAGACCCTGTTAAACCCTTAAAAAGGTCTCCCAAATTTAGGGAGGGGGGCCAGCCACTCGCTGCTGCCAGCCACTCGCTGGGGCCAGCCATTCACTGCTGGTAGCCTCTCTCACTGCTGGCAGCCAACAGCTATGTCAGTTGAAGTCAGAGTCTCTCTCTGACTTGTCTGCTAAACCAGACCGGCAAACCCACACACAAACTGGACATACCAGGATAGAATCCCTACACCAGGTGAGTATTTCCATTAGCCTAATATCTATCCCACATTTACTACATTATTTCCTGAGTCTTGTATGAATGTATGAGCGTATGTGTCTGCATGTTTGAATCCTTGTTTCCAATAAAAGAGACATTGGTTGTACTTAGAGCCTCTGCCTCATTTCTGGATTTCTAGTTCCTGGTATACAGATCGAAGGGGCGATCCCTGAGCTGTAGTAACAGGCCTCCTCTCGTGACCTTGAGCTAATTAAATTCCCCATTGATAATTTGGTCACTGTTCACTGTTACACTGGTGAAATTCCTCGAGGGTCCTGGGACTGAAATACAGCCCCTGAAGTCCTGGACATTGCCCATAACTGACCTAGAAGTAATCTCCATTGCACTTAATGGGGTTTATGTCTTAGTAGGCATGTACACTTTTTCACTATAAATGGGCTTAATGGCAAGCCTTCCTCTCACCCCGGGCAGTAGCATCACTGGGGGGGGGGGGGGGGGGGGTTCAGACCATACCCAGTGACACCCTAGGAGGGTCACCCAGTACGATGGTATGTCATGAGGGGTGACACTCCCAAGGAAAAGATAGGAACTGCTGCCAGTGCCGCTGCCACCACCACCACCACAATTACAGAGGTGAAGAAGAAGTGGGAGCTTCCTGGCACCTTCATGGGCTCAAGAGGTGGAGTTTCCCTCTCCCACCTGTCCCTCTCCTCACCATGGCACCAAAGCAGTGTGTAAAAGCCTGCAGCGTCTCTAGGCAAATGATCTTCCAGCAATGGCTGCAGGGGCAGATGGCTTGGAGGGAGCGGGTGATGTGCATGGTGATGGGGGGGGGGGGCTTACAGGGTTTCAGCCAGAACCTAGATGACTAGCTGGCCCTGATGCTGTTGGTGCACTCACTCCTACTGTGTCTCTGCAAGGGGGCCCTCAGGCTTCCCACTGGCACCTGCCCACCCCTTCAAGCCTCCTGCACTGCCCCTTTCATTGTGACTCCCTGAGCGGGCCCGAAATCATTTCTCCTCTTTGATATCAATTACAACCCCTATACAACCCATTATATGTGAAGGCCTCCATAGGCTCAAAACAGCACCTCACATCTGTAAGGCTTACCTTGCCCCCAGGAGATGTTCCTACACACACACAGAGGAGGAAGAGATGTTCCTACACACACAATAAAACAATTAATGGCATCTGGCATGGGAGAGTAAACATCTCCATCTATCTTGTCATCCTGTCTCAGAAACAGGTCTAATTTACAATCTCCTTTTCTGGGAAGATCGAACTTCAAAACATTAAGATACATATCAAAGACTTCTTTGATCGGGACTATTCAAGCTCTGGTCTCTTTTGCACAGAGCATCCAAAACTTCTATTTAAACCCGAGGTCTTCCTTTGTTTGTTGGTTTAGTTTGCTTCCAGGCAGAAGTGCTGCCAGATTTGTTATGCCCCTCATTGCTTCTCTATCAAAAGAGCGAATGAGTCTCTACTGCCCATCTTAACATCAGCAGCAGAAGAAGCAGCCATCACCTTCAAGTCATATGTTCCTTTATAAAGCCTTTTCCATTCCAACTTCAGTCTTTGTTCCCTGTTCCTAGTGGTGCTATGTGAGTCTGTGCGTGCGTGTGGATTTTTCTCTTTTAAATAAAACTCAGAACTTGAAGTTGTCTCTGGACTTCTTTATACCTTCTCACTCGGTATACACAGGTAAAGGGTCCTAATTAACACAGCCAGTTCCATTTGAGCTAATTATAATTTGCCCATGCATACATTTATCATCCTAAGGCGTGCCTCCCTGGTTTTCTTTTCTGCATCGTCTTTTGTGTTTGCTCCTTCTCTTGCCTCAGAGACCTAGCTTCCTCTTTGCTCTGTTTGTTGCCTTTCATCTGCCTTTGCTGGCTACTTCCCCCCTACCCTTGTTGTTTGCAATAAATAAATAAGAGAACTTTGCAATCGACAGCAATGACCCGACTGGCCTCTCCTGAGTCACTGAGGAGGAAAAGTTTGAAAAGGTGCTGGGGAAGGGATCTGTACACCCGGCCTAAAAGGAGCAGCAAAAGCTGCTTGTCAGTCAGTCATCTCACTGCCTGATTTTGCATTGGCAAAAGTGGGGGGGGGGAGCTGCTCGTCTCATAGAGAGAGAGAGAGAGAGTATATCCATCCTTTTCTCCTTGCTTTGTTTTGGTGAGTTAAACGGGCATCCATTCTTCCTTGCCCCTGAATTTTGTTCTCCACATGGGAATGGTCGTCCTTGTTGCTTCAATTTACTCTTAATTTTCTTTTGCTGCTCCCTTTTAGTTATTTGGGTGTTGTCTGCTCCAGAAATGGTATAATTCTCAGCTTTTTAAATTGGGTGAGAAGAAATATCATAACCTGCCTCTTTTTATTGACAGGCACTTAGCCAGTGGAAAAGTGCCTTGGAAGGAGACTTGTATGCATATGCACCTTCAAGTCACACCTGTAGACAAGGAAGACTCAGAAGCAGATTGCCATAGCCTTCTTCTGACTAAAGCACCTGGTTTTCCTTGGTGTTCCTTAGCCCAGGACTAACCCAGGACTAATTTTCTGAGGTTAAATTTTTAGGGAGGATCTGGTGCCTTCTGGTATTTAGGTGGCTTTAGGGGAGGAATGCCCTAAAGGCACCTGATCTCATCTGATCTTGGAAGCTAATCAGGATTAGCCCTGGTTGATACATGGATGGGAGATCTACCAACAATTACCAGGTCTGGAAGCTCTATTTCAGAGGACAGAACTACCTCTGAGGATTCCTTGTCTTAAAAAACCCTATGAAACTCATGAGGTCAACACAGGTTGACAGGCAATTTGAAGACACATAGACACAGTTTATACAACACTGCATGACAGCAAAAATCATGTAAGTAATTCCGTAGTGATTAGCAACAGTGCCTAGCTCTAAAGGAGCATAGGAGGAAGTCTGCTGAAACCAGGGGCAAAGTTTCCAAATAACCTGAACAAGCTTGAGGTCTATGGGGGCATTCCCACTTGCCTATAAAGTGGATCATGAAGCAAATTAAGAGGTGTCATTCTCATTGATGCCCGAATTAGTTCCTAAATGCCCTGGAATCGTTTCCACTGCGATTCGATTCAAAATTGAATTATATCGTATAATTGGAATTAGACGCCTATAAACCGGTTTTAAAAAATAGTAGGTTATAACGTGGGTTATTTTTGAAAGCGGGGTACAATTCGCGGTATCCGAATGGGAAAGAAAGGTTGTCTGATTCAGGAACCTGGAGATGGGAGGAGCAGCGCTCAAGGGGCTGACTTGGGGGTGTCACCCTCTTTGGTCTCTTTCTGCATTGTCAGCGCCATTTTCTTTCTTCCATTCGCATAGCCTTTCCCCCGGTGGATTGCAACCTCCCCTCTGCTCCTCATTCATAGACCGATGTGTGAGGAGAGCCATTGAACACCATTTTAAACTATTATTTTTTCTTTTTTGAACTCTGCCTGAGTACCTGAGCAGGACATCCCTGCTTGATCGCCCCCCCCCCAGACAGCCCAGGGAGCAATGGGGGAGGTAAGGGATTTGGGGAACTGAGGGCTCCTTCCAGAGACTATGGGGTGGGCTTGCAGGACATTCCTGCTTGATCGCCCCCACAGACAGCCCAGGAAGCAATGGGGGAGGCAAAGCGATTTTGAGGAAAGGAGGCTCCTTCGAGAGGAACTATGGGATGGGCTTTGCAGGACATGCCTGCTTGGTCGCCCCCCAGACAGCAATGGGGGAGGCAAAGCGATTTTGGGGAATGGAGAGCCTGGATGCTCAGGGATCTGAGGGGGGGATCGAGCCTTATCTTCTCTCTTCCCCAAAGATTCTCTCCCCAATAATGAAGCCCACTGCCTTCTCCTCCTTGATCCGATTTGCCAAGCCTCCTTCTAGTCTGGGGAGACACAACAGAAGAGCCTTGGATGCAGCCAATTTTCATTGGCTGCCCTAAAAATAAAAAAAACCTAGACTTGTGACGTCTGAAGCCTACGCACTTGATTAACAGCTTGTGGACACAAATGGGAATGGGGAGCAAGTTAATCCGCTTTAAAATAAATAGGAATGAAAACAGGGTCTAAATGAATCGAGGTAATTTGCCCGTTTTGGTAATGGAAATGATGGGAAAAAATTTGAATTATTCCCGGAACATAATCCAAATCAGAATTGTGCCAATATAATCCGTTTTATCTGCCAAGTGGGAACGCCCCCTATAAGCACAACAGCTTGACATGTATGCTAATGTATCCCTGTCTTAAATCAGTTCTGGATGTCCTGCAAAGATCTGCAAGACAGCATCAGTATCTCTTTTCCTCTCCACGGTTTGATATGTCTTGTAACTTCTGTGTGTTCTAGCCAAAGTAACTTGGGCATTTAAACTGTTCAAAGAGGGAGGTATTTTTCTCTAACAAGCTCAGACAACCATGATTAAACTTGCATCATCTTGTGGTAGAGAAATCTGTGGCTGTCAGTTAGTTCAAACCACATTTTTTTCTCCCTTTTACATTCTCCCTCTATTATTTATATTGGAATTTGGAAAAGATACTTGTTTGAACTATAGTTCACAGAATTCCACCACCCAACATGGAGATCCTGGCTGAGGGATTGTGGGACTTGCAAGCACTAACTTTTCAAGATTCTCTTCACAGCACCATACACCTCTATCACACTCATGTTTTATAGAATCTCAATAATAATAATAATAATAATAATAATAATAATAATAATAATAATATAGTAAACATTACCTGTGTCTCTCTCCAGATTGAGGCAGGAAACAAGAACAACAATTAAAATAGCGTATAAGATCAATTCATAGTAAAACAGTTCAATAACATTCATAATTTAAAAATCATCTGGATAATAGATGTTAAGATATTCTTTAATCTATCTGCTAAGATATTAGCAAATAACTTATAATTATTGTTGAGTAATGATATTGGGCGATAATTTTTCATCAGTTCTGGGTCTCTGTCCTCTTTGGGCAATAATATTATTGTTGCTTCTCTCCAGGTTGGTGGAAATTTTCCTTCTCTCACAGTATTTATTACTTCTTTCAAAGGTGATTATTATTATTTTATTATTAACCTTTATTTATAAAGCGCTGTAAATTTACACAGCGCTGTACATACAATCTTTTTAATTGGACGGTTCCCTGCCCTCAGGCTTACAATCTAAAAAGACATGACACAAAAGGAGATGGGAAAGGTGGTGGGGAAGGGGCCTCTTTAGTAGGATAATACATATAAAATACATAGCAATACAGGAAATGATTCAATAAAACAGACAACAAAAGAACAACAAAAAGCAAGTGACAATTATGCAATGCCTGGGAAGGCTTCTCTGAACAGGATGGTCTTCAGCTCCGTTTTGAAGCTGGTTAAGGAAGTGATGGCTCTTGTTTGCGGGGGAAGAAGGTTCCAGGAGTGAGGGGCAGCGAGTGAAAAGGGGCGAATCCGAGATGGGGCAGAGGAAATCCTGGGTGACAAAAATTCCTCTTGTAGTTTTTTATAATATATTGCTGTAAATCCGTCAGGGCCCGGTGCCTTGTTTAGTTTGCTTTTCTGAACAGCTTTCATGATTTCTGCAGTAAAGATAGGCTGGTTCAAGATCTCCCTTTGTGCTTGACTTATTTTTGTAATCTTTGATGTTTCAATATATTTCTATATTTCATCTACTTGGATATCCTCTTCTTTATATAATTTCTGATAAAATTTTTGAAAGGCTCTCATAATTTTATCCTGTTCAGTAAGGGTTTTCCCCCCGTCTTGAATTCTGGTTATTAATTTCTTTTCTCTTTCCCCCCCTCAATTTACATGCTAGCCATTTACCAATCTTGTTAGCATGTTGAAATGACTGTGCTTTGATAATATTTCAATTTTTTTTCTATTTCTACATTTAACATATTAGATAGTTGTCTTTGCAAATTTTGATTTTCTTTCTGAAGTTTGGGGTTATATATATCTTTTTGGAATCTGTCCTCTTTCTCTTTTATCTCTTCTGTTATTTTGTTCATTTTTTCTTTATATTTCTTTTTTAGCTTGCAGTTTTGTTGAATGAAAAAGCCTCTCATAATTGGTTTGGAAGCTTCTCAGACTGTTACATTATCGGTGCCTTTATTTAGATTTTCTTCAAAGAATAGTTTTAATCTTTGTTTAGCTTTTTCCAGCATCTTGGGATTACGCAGAAGTTTATCATCCAGTCTCCGATTCCAGTCTGATTTGCCTCTTAACTTTAATTTCAATACAACTGGATTATGATCCGACAGTGTCCTTGGGAGAATATCCATTTTCTTGATTTCGTTGCTCAAACTTTTGGTGACCACAAAAAAGTCTATTCTTGAAAGGGATTTATGAACATCTGAGAAGAAAGTGTAATCTTTCGCATTGCTATATAAAAATCTCCATACTTCTACCAACTCAAGATTATTCATTAGATTAAAGAAGGCTTGAGGGAGTTTACCTTGGTTTTTCTTCTTTTTTAAATCAGATTTTCTATCCATTTCTGGATTTATGACCCCATTCCAGTCTCCCATCATTATTGCTGCTTTATAGTCTTTCTCCTGTAGTATGTTCATTAACTTTTGAAAGAATATTGCTTTGTTTTCTTGCGGAGCATATACTCCTACTAGGAGAGTTTTCTGGTTTTGAATTACCACTTCAACTTCCAGAAAATGTCCATTTTTGTCATTAAATATTTCTCTTGCTGGTATTGTATCTTTAATATAGATCACTACCCCCCTCCTTTTTTTCTCAGAAGCTGATATAAATTCTTTTCCAAATTTTTTATTTTTAAGTAATCTTATGTCTTTTTGTCTAATATGTGTTTCTTGTAGGTATATAATATTATTTTTAAATTTGGCCAGATAATGGTAGATTTTTTTCCTTTTCTGCGGGGAGTTTAACCCTTTCACATTCCAAGAAATGATATTAAGATACTTAATTTTATTTTCATAGGTGTTATCCATATTACACTTCAAATTTGTAAATCTTATAAATACCCCCTTCCTCTTGTCTTACGTTTAATTTACTTTCTCTTCTAAGTCCAATAGGTCTTCTTCCTCTGTTAATACTCCTTCTTCCTCTTCTTCTTCTCTCTTATCCAATGATTCACCTGGTAAGTTTTTATCTTCTCTGGGTTGTTGTTCGTTATCTTTTCCTGCCTGGTTGTCCCCCTTTTTATTTTGTTCTCTTTTCCTTACTCGATTTTCTATGTCTTCTCTATTTTTCTTCCAAAATTCCTTAGCTTTTATGATTGTGTTCAGTTTATACCATTTCTGACTCTATTTTACCGAGATCCCTTCTAGTTTTTCCCATTTGTAAAGTACTTGATTCTTGTTTAGTCTTGTTGTGATGAACTTGTACTCCTCTCTTTTTTTAAAATCCTCTTTGGAATGTCCTTAAAAATTTTAAGCTCCTTTCCATCGATGATTAAAGAGTTTTGATAACTGTTAAATAAAATCTCGTCTCGAATTTTTTTCCATACAAAGTAAACTATAACATCCCAAGGAAGACTTTTTTCTTTGGCAATTTGGGAGTTTATCCTAGAGGTATCATTAATTTCTTTAACAAATCAAGTCATGTCTGGGTGCTAGAGGAAAAGAGATTTCACCTAAACATTAGGAAGAACTTCTTGAGGGTAAGAGCTGTTTGACAGTGGAACACTCTCCCTTGCAGTGATGGGAGTTTCCTTTGGAGATCTTTAAACAGAGGCTGGATGGCCATCTGTTGGGGATGCTTTGATTGTGAGTTCCTGTATGGCAGGGGTTGAACTGGATGGCGCTTGTGGTCTCTTCCAACTCTATGATTCTATGACTTATGACAACCCTAAGGGGTTTTCTTGGCAAGATTTGTTTGGAGGAGGTTTGCTATTGCCCTTCCCTGAGGTTGAGAACATGTGACTTGCCCAAGGTCAGCCAGTGGGTTTCATGGCCAAGCTGGGAATTGAACCCTGGTCTACAGAGCCAGAGTCTAACACTCAAATGGTCTTTACTGTTGTTTTAAAGTCAGAGAGTGTATCCATCTGGCAAGTCATTCCACAATCTAACTAACTACATCTCTGGCCAGGCACATCTCAGGCAGGATTTTTGTTTCTAGAATTAAGTAGAGTCTAGGTATGTTCTGAGAAGGATTCAGAATCTATGGTATATTTGACCTTTGCTGTTTTCAGTTAATGTACTACTCTGAGTGTTTCAGATATGCTGGGTTATACTCAACAAAGGGAGACAGTGTGGTGCAATGGTTTCAGCTTTTGACTCTGGAGGCCAGGGTTTGAATACCCCTCTGTTCAGCTGTAGAAACCCACTGGTTGACCTTGGGCAAGTCACAGTCTCTCAGCCTTAAAGGAAGATAAGGGCAAACCCCCTCTAAATAAATCTTGCCAAGAAAACCCCATTCAGGTCTCCATAAGTTGGAAGTGACTTGAAGACACACTGAAACAGCAACACACTCACCAAAACACACAGCCAACATTGTTGAATATGATTACATTTAAAACTTAACTTGCCTTATACTGAGTCTGACAACTGGTCCCTCCAGCTCAGTATTGCATGCTCACTAACTGGCAGCAGCATTTTGAGGTTTCTGGCAAGGTTCATTCCAAGACTAACTTAATGATCCCTGTCTATCTGTCTGTCTGCCTAATCTTTTGAAATTAAAATGGGTGTATATGGCCCGGTACATACGGGCCTTTTGTGATGCCCTCGTCACATGCTAGGGTTGCCTGGAGGCGGAGCGCCCACATGCCCAACAATTCTAGCACGTTACGAGAGCGGTGCCCTGTATACATGGGCGCTGCCACTGTTATGTAAGCACCGTGTGGTGTCCTCATGGTGCCACACAGTGCTTACATAACCAGTGCACCAGTGGCGCACTCGTTACACTGCCACAGTGGCTTTAGAAGAACCCGCTTTTCATGGGTTCTTTTCCCGCTGGCAGGAAGCTGTGTGGTTTGGCGGCTGCTGCTTCCCTCTAGCAGAAAAACAGGCACCGGGAGTCCACCCCTTTTGGGCGGTCTGTCCTGTGCCTATATGCCTTCAAGTTGCCTGTTGATGACTTTCTTAAGCAAGGAATACTCAGAGTATTGTGGGGGGGGCATCCCATTGAATTCCTGCAAAAGTGTGTTCCGCACATGCCATACAGCACATTAGTACAAAAAAATTGCTAAGCATTCTGTATTATCTAGAATGGGAGGCGATCCATAGGGTGTGTGTGTCTGTGTGTGTGTGAGACGCCATGAGTTACCTCACTAGGTGACACCAATCTTAGGGATGCCTCTGTTATCTTTGTGACAGTGCTGAGAAATCTGTTAGGGAACCTTTGTTGCTTCCCAGAATTCCTTGGTTGGGAGCAATGCTAGTTTAAATTGTCTAAAATTCATAGATAGTGCTGACATTTCTTTCTTGCAAAGTTTGTTTGGGCTCTATTTTAGTATTAAGGAAGATCTACAGTATAAAGACAACTTGCAGAACACACTGACCCTCATTCAATTAATATCACAACTGAAAGTGATTTGTTTTCTCCACTAAAGCTTGCTCTCAGTTATACATATTAATATATGGATGTTTCAGACATAGGTAGTATCAGCTTAAATAATTTGTCTGTTGTCACATTATTTCTTTGAAGCAGCAGAATGCTGTTAGGTTTGTGTTATAAATGAGGAAATAAACTGTTTCCACTTAACAAATTGGGAGCTAGGTTAAAGAGGAATCAAGACGGGTGGAACCAATAGCCTTTGCAGTCTTGAATGAAGTCATGCAGAAGAATGATCATGGATAAGATAATGAAATAAAAACATCTTTTGCCACTTGTAGCCTGAGTTTCTTGATTTATAGTTGAAAGTTCTTTCTTGTGTTACAATTTGTATTCATCAGTGTGATGCTCCTGGAAGTCTCTCCAGTGCTGAAAATCCTGATAATATGAGATGATTTATACCAGTTACTCTTACTGGACTGCATGTCAGTATGCCAAACTATTCTTTAATCCAACTTAATGTAGGGCAAAGTATAAATTTAAATCAGCACTTGAAAATGTCAGTATTAATGCTAACACCTTAACAATAAATTGTCATATAAAAGTAATTCATTAATGTCAAGCTATTAATAATTATAAAATAAATTTGGTTCGCTAATCATCACTCATGCATTACAGTGGGTTGTTGGTATCTATTGGGGCTTGGTTCCAGGACCTCCCATAGATACCAAAATTTGTGGATGCTCAAGTCCCATTAAGTAGAATAGTGTAGTGAAATAGTATCCAGTATATAAAATGGCAAAATTGAAGCCTGCTTTTTGGAATTTATACATTTTAAAAAAGCCATGGATGGTTGAATCCATGGATTTAGAATCCATGAATAAGGAGGGCCAACTGTATTATTATATTCAGTTTAATTTTTTTGAGGACATGTCTGCACAGGCCATTTGCATCAGTTTTCCCCTGCCCTCTCATTGCCCTGTTCAGATGACACAGGGCCAAAAGTTCAATTGAACTGTTGACTGTCCACACATGGGAAGTAAATGAAAGAAAGAAATTGGAAGCATGAGCTTTCATCTGAAGAAGAAGGCTGAAGTCTACGAAAGCTCATGCTGCCAATTTCTTTCAGTTAGTCTCAAAGGTGCTACAAGATCTCTCTACGTATTGATTCTACAGACTAACACAACTATGGCCCAGTACATATGGGCCTTTTAGGTGCCCTCGTCATGTGCTAAGGGTTGGCTGAGGGCCCACGTGCCCCACAAACCTCGCACGTGATGAGGGCGTAACAATGGCGGCGCCCTGTATACATGGGTGCTCCCATTGTTATGTAAGTGCCGTGCAGCATCCACATGCCGCTGCATGGCACTTATGTAACAAGTGCGCCAGTGGTGTATTTGTTATGCCGGCACCACAGCTTCAAAAGAACCCACTTTTTAAGGGTTCTTTTGAAGCTGGCGGGAAGCCTCACAGTTTGGTGGCTGCAGCTTCCCTCCAGTGGAAAAACAGGCACCAGCAGGCTGCCCTTTTTGGGCAGTCTGTACCGTGTCTAAATTTTTGAATTCTATCACATATGGGAAGGCAGTCTCTAAGTGAACCCAGGCCATCCTTGCTTTCTGGGAATATCCAGAGCAAATGGGAAAAGACCCACCATTTGCTCTGGATAATCCCTGAAAACCCAGAGCACTCAGAAATGACACCAGGCAGCTGTCTGCATAGCATCCCACTGTGCTGCCTGCCTCCACTATGAGCCACTCCTCTGAGGTCACAATGAGGCCCCCAGCCATTTGATCAATGCTGGACCCCTCATTTCTGGCCTCAGAGGGAATGACTCACACTGCTGGTCATGGTGACAAGCACCACAGCAGAATGCTGTGTACACAGCCACCTAGTGTCGCTCTAGAATGCATAAATAACGCACCGGGGGGGGGGGGGTTCAGGACAGCTTCAATGAGGTTCATCTGTGGGACACGTACAGCCACTGAGCCACCTCCAGCTTCAGGGGTATTTTGAAGCCTCCTGCATTCCTCCTGAAATGTCAGACATTTTTGACAGACCTAAACCCAAACATTCCAAATTCAAATCAACTCCTGGAAACCCCCAGAAGAGGTTTACATTTAAGCACTCTCACTACCAGGACAGTGTCAACCACACCAGGGAAAAAAAAGCCTGGAGGAACTGGACATCACAGTTGCAATATCCTGATCTGCATGGGCCAGAATACTCTGGGAACAGCCCTGTCCACAGACCTGCCCTGGTGTCTTCCCATTACCTTGGGTACTCCACTCTGGTGCCAGGTGACTGTTCATAGAGACGTCCCACTGTGTCATCCAGTGCCACTACTGTTGCCATGAGCTGCTCACTCAGAGATCAGAACAAGGTGCCCAGCATCAGCATCACATAACAGCAGCAGCGGCTCCATGCAGCACAGTGGGATATGTTGTAAACAGCCTCCTGCCGTTGCAACAGATCTTCCAGGAAGATTTGGAGCAAATGCTGAGGGTTTTTACATTGTTATAAAGAAGTATACTCCAAGTTTTGTGCTGAACTGGCCAGATGTCATCAAGACAGTTTGCACCCAAACTGGGATTAGGCCCCATATTTACAGGGCTACTTGCCATGATAACAAGGCCAGTGTTTGCCAACTCTTCTCAGACACTTGGTAATCATTTCATCATCAGTGAGGATTTTAAATACTTCAATTAAATGAAGGAGGAGGAGGTTGAAGAAGAAGAAATGATTGACATAAAGACTAAAGTACTTGAGTTTTAAACCAAGTAAATTAAAAGCACCCTGTTTGGTTGCTAAACATATGCAAATGAATGAGTACAGTAAGAACCCAATTACCAACCATCCTACCTGGTTTTGTGTGAAATCAGTGGTGCATTATCTCTTCCATTGGGAGACTTTGTATAAACACTGGCTGCAGGTTGTTCTTGCCTTTAATTTAAAATAAATAAATAAATAGCAGAAGCAAAAAACAAAAAAAACTGTTTTACAATCACAAATAACAAAGCTTCTAACACATCTAACCACACAAAAGGCTGAGAATGACTAGAGCAAGCTGATGGCCATCACCCAAGTTGCCTTTCAAAATATTAAAGCAACTGTGCAAATATTAACTGTGCAAAATATTAATGCAACTGTACACATATTGTGAGTGAAAACATATAATTTATTATGGGGAGACACTGGAGAGGGGGGAAACACAACTGCCTTAGTGAATAGCAAATTATAGTGTAGTCCTTGCAGGAAAAAAAATCTCCAGCTATTTAAAAGAAAAGACTATGCCTTCCAATGGTAATGAGGGCTGGAATTCCAGTAACTTGGGAAGGGAGGCATTCATTTGTGCAACTCTCTTTTCTCATCTTTCTTTCTGCATCCCTCTCATTCACCAAGAGAGGCTATCGTTGCTGGTGTGACAACACATATATCCTATCAAATTGTGTGTTTTTTAATTAAAATATTGTTTGGGCAAATCAGTATAAAGTAGGCAGGTTAAATAGATCTGTTTAATCTCTATCTGACTGAACAAGATATAATCACTAGATGTACAATCTGGGAGATTCTGGAAGTTATAGTTTTAGAAAATAATGACTTCCCCAAGTTCTGGTTATCAGTCTGGCCTGAAGAGCTGTGTGTCAAAAGGAAGGTCCTTCCTCCAAAACAGAATCATGGAAGGGCAGAAGAGAGAGCACAACTTCCTTGATAGTTGGGATTTGTAGCAATTAGTTGAAAGTTGGATTCAATCTAAAGTTGTCCTTGTCCTCCATGCACATATAGCTATACTACTCTCTAAACTAAGGGTAAACAAAGTATGGTCCATGTGCTGAATGCAGGCCTTGGGACTCCTCAGAAGACCTCTCCAGCTTCCTGTCATACCTTATTCCCAGGACCCAAGTCTTAAAAGCCCAGTTTACCTTTCTTGAATTCAATCCTAATTCAGGAGGCATCTGTGT
The DNA here is from genome assembly GCF_019175285.1 of Sceloporus undulatus. Classification (NCBI taxonomy): domain Eukaryota; kingdom Metazoa; phylum Chordata; class Lepidosauria; order Squamata; family Phrynosomatidae; genus Sceloporus; species Sceloporus undulatus. The sequence goes on from NC_056522.1 coordinate 220,065,984, forward strand.
TTTATCACACATAAATCGCTGTCAAAATTGTTGTTGGGGTCCATCCCAGATGCAACCCAAATCCTCTAAGCTGCTTTGGTGGTCATTTTGTAATGACAGAAGATTCCAACTGGAAAAATAGCCCGGATGGGTGCAGTTTCAACACTGGCTGCATTCTGGGCAAAATCAGGATAAGGGTCCAAAGCTACTTATGGAAGTAGTCATACATTGTGAAGACTGCCATCACTGGCTTCAGGGTGAGTACAGTGGTGCCTCGGGATACGAAATGATCGGGTTACGAAATTTCCGGGATACGAAAAAGTTGGATTGGCAAAAACTGTTTCGGGTTACGAAATATTTTTCGGGTTACGAAATTCATTTCGGCGCGAAATCCAAATGCTGCAAAGTGCAGCTATAGGCTTTCCAGTGCTAACGGAAAAGTGTTTCGGGTTACGAAATTTTCAGGTTACGAAAGGAATGGCGGAACGAATTAATTTCGTAACCCGAGGCACCACTGTATAGCATTTTCATTGGTGTAGACAAGCCCTCAAGGGAGATCCAGTATAAACACCTTGTTCCTTTTCTCCTTTGCTGAAGCTGCATGCTGCTGGTCACCTTCCCTGTACAATAAAAATATGCAGCTGTAGCCCCTATAGTTTGATGATGGCTACCTGAGAAGAGTGTTTTAAATTACTCCTTGTGCAAATATTCATGTAACTCCAAATAACACAGATGTACATCATGAAAAGGATTCTAGCCTGTAAGGCCTGTATATGGATCTTTGTTTTAGACCTCAAAAGTTTGTTGTTTTTTTCTGTGAATCTATTTTAATTACCGATCCTTCATGGACTTTCCCCATTATGTCTAATGCTCAATACTATAATTTGGTTATGAAGATCAAAGGTGTTGTTGGCCCAGCCAGAGAATTATGGAAAACAGAAAAAGTGATGGGGATACTGCTGCCTCAATAGACCATGGGTGTACTGAGTTATTCATACCAACATTGTAGGCAGGCACCATGTATCACAGGTCATATGAGTAGTCCCAAGATAGGAAAAAGAGGGAAGAAATGGTTTGTCTACTCTAAAATAACTCAGTGAATTCATGGCAGGAGCAAGAGCTGAAGTGCTATAGGTCAAATCAAACACTGGGTTGTCCTGAGATAATAGTACAAATGAAATGAATCCAACATTACTTTTTATCTTTTAATTGCATTTTACCTTTTAAAGTGTAATTTTCAATCATTTTAATATTGTGAACAGTTTAATTCCATTTTAATGTTCACTTTTTGTATGTTTTTAGCTACATTGTTCTTTTCTTAAGATGGTAAACTGTCTTGAGGGCCAACGATGGGGAAAGGGTGTGATATAAATAAACATAATAACAACAATAACAACATTGGTGGGTTGTTTGGAGGGTTATCAAACTATGACATGTTACCACTACCACTGTAAACTGTTCCAGTATTGAAAGAGGAAACCATGTTGGTCTGTTGTAGCATATTTTATTCCCTTATGTTTGTAAGTAGTTGCTATAGAAAGGCATGAGGCATGATACCCAGGATATACTTCTTTGAGGGGAAACAGCCTTTCATGTAATCCACCTGCACCGTGAATCTATATATTCCCACCTTACCCCCCCCCCCCCCCCAAAGCCTTGCATCAACAGTACAAGGAGAAGAAAAAAGCACAATTTATTTCCTTTGCCTTTTGCCTGCAGGATCCTCTACTGAACTTCAGTCCCACCTGTGAATGGAAAGAAATTTTCTTTTTACAGAAACCCAATTAACATCCAAACCTACATGTCTGAAGTCCTACTGTGGGTAGTCTTTATCTGAGTGTTTACAATGTTTTGTGGAACAGACTAATTTAAAATGGAGTTTAAAGGATGGGAGGATTAGTCCTGATTAATGTCTGTTATTTATTTTCTTGACATAAATATTATTTGGGGTGGCTCAGTGCGTAGGCTGATGGGAAGGAAATAATAACATATTTCATGTGGATGATCAATGTTTCACATCTTGTGTGTGGCCAGATTTTCACAAACTGAAGATAACTGGGGGGTAAAAAAAATCTATTGCAGAAGAAATAATGAAGATTCATTTTGGGAGAATGTGGTAGAGTTTTACATCATTCTTCCTCAGATGATTTACTGTTTGCATTAATGTTGGCAATACTGAGGGGGAGAGGTGTTAAGCTGGGGGGGGGGATCCTTAAACTTTCATGTGCAAGACTTTTCAGCATGGACCAAGATGTGTGTCAAAATCCACCAAGTGCCATTTAAAAAAAAAAGCATAGTAACAAAAGATAAATTGTCATTACCAAATTGTTTTAGCAACAGGAAGGCTAATGTCAAAGCTGCCGCCAAGTTCAGGGATTCAAAGCTGGATGACAACGTGTATGATTTCTAGCATCCATCTAGGCCATAGAATGAAATTATTCCCTCTATGTATTATTCATTCTTCATCACCACAGATCTCAGCTGCTGGAGGTTCATAAAGCAAAATTTCTTTACTTGAATTAAAGACCTCTGTCTTGGATACTGATGAAGAAGGATGTCGGACACAATCTGAGTTGGGTTCTTCATTATAGGTGAAGGAAGAGGCTTGTTTTGTGCTTAAGTGACTTTGGGAAGGACACAGACTACTAAAAGAAACTAGCAATATTGCATGCTTCAGTGCAGATGCAATATATTTTTATTTCAGTCTGTGCTGTCTCTTTAAAACTAGACTGAAAGGGAATGACATTGTGGAAATGAACCCAGTTTATCTGCATGTGCAGCTTGAGATATTGCAGTTGACTTCCACTGACAGAGAATGTTTGTGGGTGGCAAGGAGTTGGGGGGAAAACGCACCGACAGCACAGCAGCAGTTGCCAAGGAAAATAACATTTCTTTTTTTCCCTCTCCATGGGGAGAACAGCTAACTGCCATATTTCTTAATGATTAACTAGTTACCAGTGTTGACACTGGGGAAAACTATTCAGTACTTCAGTTTATTCTTATCATACCCTGCAAAGGCTTTGTCTGCTTTGTTTCTACCCAAAATCTACAGCAGATTTTGAAAATCCATGTTGCTTTGAATCAAAGCATTATTTACAATATTTCCCAGGTGAGTCAACAACTATACATCAGTGCAGACCTGCATGGAAGCTTTCTTTATGTTTCTACATAAGAAAAAAATCAATAAAATCCCACACTGATAGAACATAGAATGATTGAAATGGAAACCTGAAAGTAGTTAAGCACTGAAGGACAGTACTTTAGAAACAGATTTGCAAGTGTTTGGTTATGTGTGCCATTCTATTCCTCTAAGTGCATGTGTGCATGCTCACATGCTTCAAACAGTCTTTTTATATCTAATTTTCACTGTTGTTGAAATGGGATCCATCCTGTTGGGTGGCCTTGCTTTTTTTTTATAGATTATGTGGTTTTGCTTTTCATTGTTTTAGAAAATTTAATCTGTTTTGATGTTTTAATTGTATTTGTTTTTATTTGAACTTTATTACTGTCACCTACTTTGTGCCGCTTTCTGGCAGAAAGGTGGGGTATCAACTAGTCAATAAATCTGCTCTAAACGAATATGTAAACGTTATCACATTCTTTCCTAAATCACATTCTTTCCTAAAGTCAGAGATGACTTTAAGGAACCTAACACCAACAATAATAAGTGTCTTGATCAACTGTGTTCTAGGTGGTAAAAGAACAGAGTGAGTAATAATTTTCATCAAGTTAACTCATCCATCTTCCTGAAGTCCCATGAACTTTTAACATTTCTCTAGAAGGTCTGGAGACTATTTGGAACTGCATGGAAGAGGGTGCTAGGGAATAGGGCTGTAGGAGGAATCAGAGAAATCAATGCTGTACTTCCTTATTCATCATGAGTCTTAACTGGAAGGAAGCCTCCCTATCTTAGTATAAAGATCTGAACTCAGCCCACTGTAATTAGGAATTTTCTACCACAGATCTGGCCTTAGACGAGTTGCCTTTCTTAAATCTGCTTTAAGTTACACACACACACACGCACAAACACACTGTTGCTTCTAAAAATAAGAATGAATGGACTTCTTTCTGGCATCAGAATGAAGACCATTGCAGTCCAGCATTCGGCATCAGACATTTTGAATATAAACTGAAATACTAAAGTAATTTAAAACTAATAATGTTGGCTTACAAATATAATTCTCTACCTCTGAATTTTAATCATTACTATACCTCACACTGTGGCTTATTAAATCATGTTTTCCCCTTGCTTTAATTAAAAATGGGGATTTACTTTTACACACTCTTATCCGTTAATTTAATCCTCAATTTAGCAGCCATTTATATAGTAGCAGGAAGCTTTCCAATTACATATGCTACGAATTGTTTCATTAAACTGTCATTTGTAAATTCAGCATCTTAACATAACTTTAAGCTTGCAAACTGGAAAAGCATTTTTAAGTGTCAGTTATTCACATTATGCATGAGGTGTGTTGGCACTTGTTCTAAGCAGGGGGACACATTTTCCTAAACAGGAAAAAAATATTTGATCCAAGCAACAGAACTATGTCTCAAAGCAATGGTTGGTACAGATGCTAAAACCAAACCCTAAACTCTCAGGTTAATGGGGGTCACAACTTCAACTTTATGAAGTTCCATTAAAGTAGGGCAAAAGATCTGGTTAAGATGAACAAGCCCAGCTAGTAACTTGAGAGCACATACTGCTATACTAAAAGTTTTTCCCACCCTCTTTCATTCACCTTAGTGAATATCTATTGTTTGACTTTCTTTTTTCTTTATTTAAAATGCTTTACTGCGTTAACAAAGCAGCCCAACAAGGACCAGAATCATCTTGGTTGCACCAATGACATAACTAGACTGGCAGAAATGAAGGCAGTTGCAGCAACAAGATGTAAAGGCTGTGGGTCCATTGGCAGTAAGAAAAGAGATAAAAGGTAAGCAGTGAAGGGAGAAGGCTGCTAGCTCCATACTGTCTGATTTCTGAAAGCCTGGCTTCCATTCTGAGAAGTATGGCTCAAACAACTGCCTGTTCTATGGCACTGACAATTGTCTAAGGCCATCATGCCCAGACTGTCCTGGCTCTGCGCTCCCCTCCCGTTAGGCAGGCATTTGGGGGAACATGTGGCACAGAGCCAACACTCCTGCTCCTGACCTTCAATGAGCACTGAAAAAATCCATAATCCAATTCCATAAAGAACAAGTGGCACATCCCATGTGCAATGATAGGATTCTCACCACAGATCTATCTCAACCAGATATAGGAAATTTAGGAGAATATCTTGCTGCATGTACCTTCAAGTCATTTTCAAATTACGATGACCCTAAAATGAACCTATCATGGGGTTTTCTTGGCAAGTTTTTTCAGAGGGAGGTTGCTACTGCCATCAGCTGAGGCTGAGAGAATGTGACTTGCCCATGGTCACCCAGTAAGTTTCATGACCAAACTGGGGATCAGACCCTAGTCTCCAGAGTCTTAGTCCAACATGTTTAGTAAATCATTAATAAGCTAATTCAATTGCATTTAAATTAGAAAGGGAAAAATTTCACTATTATGTTTGCTAACTTGCCATTCATATTAAAAGCCTTCACTAATATTGTTAAATCTTGTGATATAGTAATTCCCCAATACTGTGGGGCTAACAAAAACCAAGGAGCAGTTTTCAAATATCCAAGAGAAAAAGGGCTTTGATAAGTAACCAGCTACGAAAGGTGAAATGTGTTGGCTCTTTCACATAGGCTGCATCTGCACTGCAGAAAGAATGCTTTTACCACCATGGCTCCGTTTGTAGTTTATTGTGGCACTATACTTCTGACTTAGGATAGATACCTTACAAAACTACAAATCCCAGATTTCCATAGCACTGAGCCATGGCAGTGAAAGCAGTGCCAAACCGCATTATTTCTGCAGTGCAGATGCACCCACAGTCTTTCATTTAATTAATTAATAACTTCATTCTGGAAATATGTAAATTCTAATAATAATAATAATAATATAGTTTATTTGTAACCCGCTTTTCCAAAATTTGATCAAAGCGGCGAACAGTTATGTATAAGAACATTTCAATAAAATCAATTAAAAACAGCATTAAAACCAGCATAATAATAATAACAACAACAAAAGGGCCAGATAGAAGGGGAAGTCAAAATATACATTCCAGGGCCATCACTGAAAAGGGGTAAGAGGAAAAGATTTTTCACGGTGGGAAGGCTTGGGAGAAAAAATACATCTTCAGGTTCTTTTTAAAAAGAGCTAAGGATGTGGTGGAGCAAAGCTCATCTGGGAGACTATTCCAAGATCTTGGGGCCAAGATAGAGAATCCCCTCTGTGAGGTCCTTGCATAGCATGTCGCTGGGACCTCCAACAATTTCTTCCCTGTTGATCTGAGTGTGCGGGGTGGATTATATGGGGAGAGGCGGTCCTCCAAGTACCCTGGGCCCAAACATAATTAAGATGTCTTTTCACATTAGAATTTTTCTGGCTCAATTGGTAATTTTATTGATTTTAATTAGTTAGTTCCTATCACTTCCAAAACTTCACTAATATTATCAAGTACATACCGTAGTTACTTTGCAACATACACACTGACAATTATTTCGGATAAGGGCAGTGTTGAAGGGGAAGATCTTCAAAGCTTGCCTAATTACCTAGTCAGATGAACTAGGACACAGATTGATATACATTTTGTGTGTTGTGTGTATAAACATCCCTCCACAAAGCTCTGTATTTTGGTAAATGCCAACCTAACCAATCTTAACAGCAGAACTCAAGAAAGACCTATTTACCAAAAATGAGAATATACACACCCTTCCTCCAGTTTACTGAAAAGCCCCTGAAGTTGCATGGCCATTCTATGTTTCATGCCAAACAAGCAGGATCAAAGAAACATCTGGCTATGTCCCCATGGCCAGACGCAAAATCATGACATCAGCACTATAATCCGCCATGGTCTCACCGGGGTCTCAGTGATGATGCTATCATTGTCTATTGGGCTATGAGGATGTAGCCAGATGCTCCTCTCACTCTCCCTGCTCACCGTGAAGCATAGAATGCTGTGCTAGTCAGCTTCACTGGCTTTTCAATAAGATGGAGGAAGGGTATATAAGCTCACAAATGGGTATTTACACTATGTTGAGGGGGGAAGCATTTGGCTCACAATTTCATCATGGTAAGTGCCTTGTGCGATAAGGGCTTAAGTTGTAATCCTTGCCTTACGCGGGGGATCCGTTCCGGATCCCTCCGCATAAGGTGAATTCCGCCTATACTCGAGCCCCATTGGAAACAATGGGGTTCGTGTGCGGTGGTGCGGCGGCGCAGGCATGCACGGGGCGCAACGGGCGCAAGCGCCCATTCAATTGAATGGGACGCGCCGCCCCTTCCGCCCCGCGCGTACCCCACGGCTTGAGAGCATATGCTCAAGGCCGCGTATGGCGCGGGCGCACTGTATAGTGTAGAATTAGAAGCACTCTCTTCTAATTATGAAACACTTGGCAAAAGATTGTTCTACCATGATTGTAGCCACAGAATGCGGGCATATAGTGAGAGAAAGAGAACCATTCCTTGATGATAAGCATGTTTGAAAACATGTGTTTGGAATAGGTGTTGGGTGACATATCAGTAAGTTGTCAAATGTGTCCTGGATGATTCAGTGAGCAAAAAAACACCCAATGGCCCTACCAAGAACTTTGATAATTCATTTAGGTTTAGACATTTAGGGTGTAAGCACAAATGGTGTGTAAACATAAATAAGTGCATCATTCCCTAAAAATGATAATTTTGTCAGAGTGACCTACACAAGGTCCCCTTGTCATTCCTAACTAGAGTGGACACATTGAACCCATGGTGATGTAGCAAAAGCAAAAGCAAAAGCAGTCAAGGGATATAATGCAAAGTCTGACCAAATAATATCACTAAGACTTGCCATGTTTATTGTTTAAGTGGTAATATGTTAGTATAGGTTTGGTTTTATGTGTTCATTTGTGTATGTGGATTAATGGGACTGCCCGCCTTGGCGGGCTGGCCCAGTTGCCGCACAGGGGAGCCCCGCAGCACGCTGCCTGGCTCTTCTGGCTCGGGCAGCCCCATCAGCCTCGGCGCAGGGGCGCTCAAGCCTTGATTGGCTGGCTTTGGGGGCAGAGGGAAGGACTTCTGCCCACGCCACTGGGACTACCGGTCCCAGAGGGCTCCGCAGGCGGAAGTGCCTCCTGATTGGGTGGTGTCATTAGGTGGTACCGCCTGGGATTGTCTGGGAGGTCGGGAGGCGGGTCCTCCGCCCTATCCCTGCCTCCCATTGATACAGAGGCCTTTTAAAGGCCATGAGGCGCCCGGGTCAGCACCATTGCTAGCTCGGCTCACCCTCCCACTCTCCCTCTGTGGGTTCAGAGTTGCTGTCACAACTTTGCGCGGCGGTTGCATAGGTCTCGGATCTGGTGTGCGTGGTTTCCAGGGCTGCATAGCGCTGGATCGGGAGTCCAATTAGGACACGGCGGTGCTGCAAGTGAGGCGGTGTTGTCATCGTGGGGGCAACATCGATACAGCGTCCCCCGTTGACAAGGGATAGAGATGCGATGATGCGCATATGCGGAGATGCAATCAATCGCATGATTGATTGTCGGAACATGGGCGTTAACCAGTAATCCCTTGCCACCCTGAAGCTTGGCCGAGACCAAGCACTTTGGTTCATCCATTCAGTAGTGGGCTGATGGATGAAAGATCCAGACCTCATGCATCAGAGCCAACCCTACGTTTCTGGTTGTTGTTCTGTTTTAGTTGTGTTAATAAAGTTGTGGCCTTTTACTTCCAATTGCTGTGTATGGTATTTGTTCCGCGGCGGCTTCCCTCTTAGGCAATTATGTATATTATTATGTATGTGTATTATTATGAGTATGTGTAATATATGGAATATTTTAGAATTTCAATAAAGAAAAAAAATTAAAAAGTTAGTTACAATATGCTCAAATATATATCTTTGCTCTTTGCTATGTCTAGTTGTTTCATTGCTTCACTTCCCATTCCTGGTCTTCTTATCTCTTGACTGCAGTCTCCATTTTGATCAGTGTTTGATCCAAGACACTGGTACAAGACATACTGCAAAAATAATCTAGTTTGAGACCACTATAACTCACCTGGCTCAATGCTAGGGAATTCTGGGAATTGTAGATTGTGAGAGATTTAGCCTTCTCTGTTAGAGAGCTCTGGTGCCACAACAAAATGCAGTTCCCAGAATTCCAGAGCACTGAGTTAGGGCAGTTAAGTGGTTTCAAATTGGAATATTTATGTAGTATGGTTTGGCCCCAAGATACACAATCCTGCTCACAGCATAGTTAACAACCTGTGCCATCCACTCTTTAATACAAGACTGAGATGACATTTGACAGACTGTGGACTTGAAATGGGAAGGTGGTATTTGAAGGAGGATGCATCTCAAATCTTCCTTTTTTCACTTCAGCACATTCCATTGGTATAGTGTTTCTCAAAAGGTAATGGCTGGTGTTTTCCTCTGAGCAAACAAGTGATGGTACGATGCACTGCCCTCAGGGACGTAGCCAGGATTTGGGAAGGGGGGGGGGGTCCAGACTAAGTGCCACCATTTTGAGAGGCTAAGAGCCCCCCCCCCCAAGACACGAAAAGAGGGTTGAGCGTTTACCTCAGAATGGCACCACTTTAACTTCCGTTATGGCTCCATGCTATGGACTCTTGGGATTTGTAGTTTTGAGGAGCTGTTTAGCCATCTCTGTCAGATGCCACAGAAAACTACAAATCCCAGCATTCTATGGAGCCAAGGGCAGTTAAAGTGGCATCAAACTGGATTATTTTTTCAGTGCAGATGCAAACTGAGTCCTTCCTCTGAAGGTGTTTACATCAGATAAATTCAACTCGATAAAGCAAAGTGTAGCTGCTCAAGCAATGAGCAGCAGCCACTCTGTTCATGCTCAGAGACACTCTGTTCATGCTTTGAGGCATTGCCTTCCAACTTCTGAGCTGAGCTAAGAACCCAGGCTGCATCCACACAACATTTCATTCCCATTTCCAAGAAGGATTTTTAATTCCAAGACACACATACACACACTACACACACACACGCACACAATTGTTAATTCCAAGACTCATCTATCTTCTATCTATCTATCTATCTATCATAATTTTTAATTCCAAGACATTATACGTTCCTTTCTTTTTATAAAAAACAAACCCCTTTAAGAGAATCCTACTTTGGGAGAAAGGCAGGATATAAAATCAATCAATAAAAAATTATAGTGCAATAGTACATCAGTGCATGGCTTGCATTATAAGACTTTATACCTTTATAAATTTAAAAACAATTAAAATCACAGTAGGATCAGAGTGCTATAGAATCATGGAATCATAGAGTTGGAAGAGACCCCAAGGGCCATCCAGACCAACCCCATTCTGCCATGCAGGAACTCCCAGTCAAAGCATCCTCAACAAATTATGTAATGGAGGTGTCCATCTACATTGTAGAAAGATATACTATAGATTTATGCTATGGAAAATCACCACCTTGAGTCCGTATATTGGGAGAAAGGCGGGATATAAGAAAATAACAACAACAACAACAACAACAACAACAACAACATCTGGGTATTGTAGTTTTGTGAGACATTTAGCTTTCTTTGTCAGAGAGCTCTGGTGCCACAACATACTACAAATCCCAGGATTTTCCATAGCATTAAAGTGGTGTCGAACTGGATTATTTCTGCAGTGTGCAGCCTTATAAATCTGCAGTTCCCAGCAGTCCGTGGTGCTGCTGGATGATGGGACCTGCAGTCTAGCATTGCCTGGAGCAGGGCCATAGGACTCAACAGCTCTGATTCATCATCTGGCAGAATTTGGGGGAAACTCCTTTAAAAGGCAAAAATAAAGAAAATAAAAACTCCTTGCAAAGTAAAACCCAGAGGTCTGCCAATGGACTTTGCTTACAAGGCAGGAAGGCAGAGAGGCCCAGACCTTTGCAGCACACCTTTCATTGGTGACCCACTTAGATTGATTCCGTATGTTAATTAATTAATCATAGAACCATAGAGTTGGAAGAGACACCAAAGGCCATCCAGTCCAACCCCATTCTGCCATGCAGGAACTCTCAATCAAAGCATCCCCATTGACATACTGAAAAGGGGCCAGCTAAGTGTATTTTATTTTATTTTTATTTTTAAAAAGAGAAAAAACAAGGCTGGAAGGAAGTGTCTTGCTTTTTTGCATCACAGACCATCCTCTTTTTTGTTGTTGCAAAAATCCAGAAATGACTGTTTTTGAAAACATGAGTTCATTATCAGAAGACATGTACATATTAGAGTCCGAGCCTCCATTATCTGGACTTCTGAAATCTGAATTATTCCAAAATCCAAAACTGACTATGAGAGCATCTGGTCTGACCCCAACTCAAGGAAACTTGGGAATCCTGAAGGTTTAGATAAATTACTGAATTATTGAATTATACAAGGAATAGTGGTCTCAGAATTTCACTGACTGCTCAGTGTACAGAAGCACAACATTATTTTAAAAATATTGTGTTTTAAATTACCTTCAGCCTATGTCTATGAGATGCATATGAAACATACATGGATTTAATGGCTGAACTTGGGTCCCATCTCCCATTATATCCCATTATACATATATAAATATACCAAACTCTGAAAAACTCCAAAATCCAAAATACATCTAGTCCTCAGCATTTTGGGTAAGGGATATTATTATTATTATTATTATTATTACTACTACTACTATATTGTATATGGATATAACTGCTGAAAGGAAAGTCAGAATTCACCTTTTCTTTCTTTTATGCTTCCTTTTAGAGCCTTCCTTCCTTCCTTCCTTCCTTCCTTCCTTCCTTCTTTCCTTTTTCTTTCTTTCTTCCTTCGTTTCTCTCCTTCCTCTTCCTTCCTTCCTTCCTTTTCCTTCCTTTCTTTAGTTCACCCCCTTCCCTTCCTATCATTCTTCCTTCCTGTCCTCCTTCCCTTTTTCTTCCTCCTTCCTCCTCTCCTCCCTCAGGAAGGGAGACTTTTTTCTGGCAAAAGCAAGCAGGAGGAGGAGTGGAAGGACTCGGATGGAGAGGAAACAAAAGGGATTTAAGGGATTTAAGTCACAGGGAGGGACCCCCGCCCACTCCCACTCCCTCCCTCCCTCCCTCTCTCTCTCTGGGCCTCCTTGCTCCCTCCCTGGCTGCGACTTCTGTCTTTCCCCTTTTCCTTCTCCAGCCCAGTCCTCCGTGCTTTTGATGGAGGAGTGGAGGAGGGAAAGGAAGAAGCTTGAACGTCCCCCAAGCTTGAAGGGGGGGGTCCGGACCCCAGAAACCCCCCTTTGGCTACGTTCCTGCTGCCCTCACTCTAAACTGGCTTTTTAAGAGTTGACATCAGGCAGAGGCCAAGCAACAGGAAATAAATACATCATGCCCCCACCTTGCCTGCTACTCCTGAAAATGTGAAAACTGACAATTATGTACACATCACACTTTCAACTCCTCCTCCTGAGAATAAGTAGAGAAACAGAGAAAGAGCATTTTGATTCAGCCCTCAGATTATGAAGTTACTTGTAGGGAGGTGAGGGCTTTGGTTTTCCCACACTTGGTTCTTTCAGTTCCAACTTTTGGCCATTAAATGAAGTGAATACTGCAAGTATGCATTATTTATGATGAACAAAAATTGCATGATCATTTTCTTCCACTTCATCTCTGCACAGTAATTCTACCAGAACACCCATTGACATTACATAGTGTTCAACTGGTTGCATTTGCAAAAAAGGATACATCTTGGTAGAGAGCATTTTTATACAAAGCCATCAATATGAACAGAGTTATCTTCCAAATGATGGTGCTCCCAAATTGATTTTTTAAGCCACCTGACAGCCATGAAAAAAAGGGCTAGTAAAAGGTATGCTCATGAATTCATAAATATATGCACTGCATAGTATCAGAAGAGAAGAATGCTTCTGAAACATGAAGGCATACCTCATCCTTTCAAGTCCTTGCTTGATATTTTTTTATTACTTTCTCTCACTCATTAACCACATAGCATTTCAAACTGTGAGACCCAATACGCAGTCTAAAGAAGGACACAGTCTGTTCTACCTCAGGTCTTGCTACCATCACATTCCGCTGCATGAACTTTATATACCGGTATATAAATATGGAATAGCGATATATAAATAAAACAAATTATTATTATCATCATCATCATCATCATCATCATCATCTCAAGCCTCCCAGGCTGGAGCTGGGAAGCGGGTGGATGCAGGGATTATTGCATGCTAAATCACCACCTGCCATTAGCCTGGGTCCAAATCAGGTCCCAGACATGCTCCGCCAGCACTTTTTTGAAGTTGGAAGATTTCCAGAGCACAGCTGGGACCTGGGCTGATGGTGGCTGGTGATTAGGCAGTGATTTAGCATGCGATAATCCCTGCCTCCATCCCGCATCCTGGCTGCAGCCTGGGAGGCTTGTGATGGTTTTAAGGTTCATGTGATAAGCTCCCAAGTGTCTCATCTCTGGCAGCAAGGTAAGCAGAGAAGAATGAATTGGAGAACAACAAAGGATCGCAAAATTCATAGTCAGTTTCATGCCTTAATCTAAAGGGCAATATCAGGAAACATAGGGGAGGCCACTGTCAATGAAAAGCTAACTAGACCAGGGATATATGAATCTGGTTGCTGATGTGAAGATGTTGTTCAAGGACTTCATGCATATGGCTGAAGTCTTTTAGGCCTTTCAGTGTCTCATCTAACTGCCCTCAAGTTGACTTCAATTCATGACAACCCTGTGAATGATGCCTCTCCAAGACTCCCTGTTTTCAACTTCTCTGCTTAGGCCCTACAGGCACAGCCATCTGGCATGCAGTCTTCCTCTCTTTCTACTGCCTTCCACCTTTCCTAGCATTGTTTTTCTAATGATTCATTTTTCCTCATGATGTGGACAAAGTATGGCAACCTCAATTTAGTCATTTTGGCTTCCAGGGATAGTTCAGGCTTGATCTGTTCTAGCACCCATTTGTTTGTCTTCTGGGCCATCCGTGGTATCCTCAGCACTCTTCTCCATCACCACATCTCAAATTAGTTGATTTTCTTTATATCAGTTTTCTTCACTGTCCAGCTCTCACATCCATACACAGTGATGGGGAATACAATGGCTTGGACAACCCTGACTTTAGTTTTCAGAGTTATGTCTTTACACTTTAGAATCCTGTTCATTTCGTTCATAGCTGGCCTTCCCAGTCCTAGTCTTCTGATTTCTTCACTGCAGTCTCCATTCTGATCAATATTTCAACCAATATATGGGGACTCTTTAACTATTTCAATTGTCTCGTTGTCTTGGGTGAATTCTTGTAGATCTTCGAGGGTAATTTTTTTTTTAATATTCAGCAATAATCCAACCACTTTTTTCTCCTTGAACATTTTCAATAATTTCATAGGTCATTCTTTGTTTTTACTAGTACTGTAATATTGTGTCATCTACATATCCTATTGAGGTAAGCTCATGTGTGGTTGTGATAACTAGTTCTGTTGATGGTTTGAACTGGAGGTGGCATGGGAGTGGGAAGACCTGAAACACCCAATAAACTTAAGGTTAAGTATGCATTATTGTTTGCTTCAGATTAGTGCTGCTAGACTTCAGTTTTTCCAGTTCTCAACAGATGTTGAAAACAATGAGTCAGTTTTTCATTCCATTGCTGCTGGGACACTCAGGAATTTTTTCCCTCTGCAAAGATAGGAAACCGTGCAACTCACCAGTAAACCACATAGCTTAGGATGTGAGGATGAGACACTAACTAGGTGCAGATAGGAGATTTCTCTGACAAGACAAAAACTTGTGTATCTTCATTATTTTTCATGTCTAATAAACACAACAACCGTGAAAGTGATATACATGCTAAGGGCCTTTATCATTGTGCAGTTCATCTTTGGTCTCCTCATGTTGTCTTGGCTGCTTTCCACATGGAGTTTAATACATAATACCTTCTCAGTTCCCCAGCCCTCAGTGAGATTTGTGGCTGTCTTTCTTGCCCTGGACCAAGGGTGGCTCACTTTCTCCCATTCTTTGCAGAATATTTATGTTGCACAACATCCTATTTCAAATCATCACAACTACAGCATCAGTCACCCCTAGCATGGCCACTGTCCCCATAGGGTTTATTACACCAAGATATGATGCACAGCTTTTCCCACCTCAACCAACGGTTCACTTTCCCCCATTCACTCAATATTCAAACCAGCAAAAGCTGCAGCTTCAGTCAACCTAAATTTCTCTTCCTGCTGCATAACTTTCCTCCTGGCAATTCCAGTTCCAACTCAAAGTGTGTGTGTGACTGGAAGCTCTTAAAAATCACTAGAATTCTCTCTCCCTCTGTGTCCTTCTCTGGCTTGCCATTATTTTCCCCACCACCCAAATATTTCATGACGTTGAACCATTCACCATCTTGTTTGTATAGGGCTGTTACTGAACGATAATTAAACAACAGCTGAAATGGATCTAAATGCTCCCTGTCATTTGTAAACACGTGTGTAACATCATAATCACTTGGCTAAGCATCAAAGCTAGGGGTGGGCAAGGGACCTGTGATACCATACCCTAGACCCCTCTCACTGAATGTGAGGTTTCATATTTTCACATTTGTTGTCTATCATCAGACATGTTTTTAAAGAGGTCATGATGACCTTTATAATACTAGGAAATTTTATGTGAGAAAGGCACACTGGTCCAAGGATATGTGGAAGACCTAGATAATACTACAATAAATGAAGAATGGGTTTGCTGCTTACTTCATCCACCCCCCAAACATACCCTCTTGCAATAGAGACTGAATGAGTTCCATTGCAAAGCAGTTAAAGACCATACCTCTACTTCACCCCAGGCTGTTATTTTCCCACTTTCCATTATTATGCATCATACTTTTGTGTGTGATGAAAAAAGTGCAAAGAAAGTATTGAATATTAAGTTATAGGACACTGAGGTAAGGTATGAGCTTAATTGTGAGCTTATTGCCAAAAGGCAGAATTTTGTTGGAACATTTAAAAACAAAAACCACCTGTTTGGGGCTTTTTAAAATTAAGTTTGCTCAAATGAAAATATGCCAATGAGCTGGTATACATTTGTTTCTCCACCCCCCACCCCCCATCAACATGGAAACAGTGAGTAAATTTAAAATAAGGTTGTTAATAAGACAGCATTATTTGTGAATCTGTAATACCACACTTTGGCAGAGAGAGTGAGAGGTATTAGGCCTGAGAATAGCTTGGATTTCTGCTGAAATTCAAAATGTGAGCAAGGCCCTCCTGTGAAGCCTGTTGCAAAAAGCACATTAAAGGTGCCAACATTCATTAATGAAGGATGTTAATGTGCTGGAATAGTCGTGTTCCTTTTGAACTTAGAAAACAGAGTAAATATATTTAAAAGAAGACCAAGATCAGGCACTGATGCTTAGTTGAAAGACAATTCACCCAAATTGATCTTTAGATATAGATACAGGGATTTGACATTTTGACCATCTTTTTCCAAGCTCAGCACCCTCAGGTAAACTGTTATGTTTTGTCTTCACTGTCTTTGGGTGTGGATGGATGAATGCAGCAAATTAGGATAATGGGGGGGGGGGGGGGGTAAAAGGCATGATGATAATGATGATTATGACGACAACAACATCACATTGCCTGTTAAGGTACATCGAGAAAATGAATATGTCATAATATACCCTTGTGGTAGGCTGTTTGTGAGTAGTCAATAGCCAGTTAGCTGACTAAAGCTGGATTTGCCAAGAAAGCCTCTGTTCTTGAGGAATTTGTGGACCTTGAAATCATTTGAGTGTTTGTGTTTGCAATAGCCTGATTGGACTAAGTACCCCATGATGGTACCACTCATCCAAGTCCAAAATCCCATCTGAAATTAGGACTGGCTGGAGCAACAGAGAATAAATTCAACTGTTTGAAAGAGTTTCATATTAATCAAACAGAGAACAAATGCAATTATCCTATCACAGTAAATACAAGCAAGTTGTTGGTCAAGATACAGTCTCCAAAAGGTGTGGGGGGGATTCAAATACATTGATTAAAAAGTATCTGTCATATCAAGGTGTGGTAGGTATGATGCAAGGTTTTAAAAGATCTTGGTTTAAGCTTGCACTCTGAAGAAACATGAAATAAGAAATATGTGTGTGTGTGTAGACACAGAAAGTTTGTCACAGAATAGGAAGCTTTCTAAAATTTGTCAAATGTGTTCTGGAATGTTTAAAGAAAGTCTCAAATAGTTAATACAATACTGAATGCTGGAAGAGTAATGATGTAATCTTTTAAATTGATTATATTTGATATATTAAAATTTCAGGGTGAGAAGCTGGCTAACTTGGACATTCTCTGAAGATGCCAGCCACAGATGCTGGCGAAATGTCAGGAAGAAACTTTTCTGGAACATGGCCACATAGCCCGAAAAACTCACAAAAAACTTTGGACAAATAAGCATTAGTTGCAGTAACAACGGAGAGACAATACACAGAACATCCAGCTGCCCACAAAGAAAACTTATACTGTAGTTACCAAGATAGAGTCAAACTGAGCCTAGCAGAATTTGCCCATCACCAACGTCACATACAGGGAATTCGGATTTTTCCCCCTGTGCAGATCAATTCTCTGAAATTATTTAACACCAAAAAGTTTTTTTAAAGAAGTCTTTTCTCCGAGCTCCGAGTCAAGTTAATATAATTCAACTCAGCAGGACTCAACTCTGTAACCTGCTTCCAAGTGAAACAAGCTATGAATATGTGTAAGTGTGCCTTTCTTTATTAAAGTGTTGTCACCCCAATTCACCTTTTCTAAATGTTCTACAGAATTCTGCCTAGTTCACAAGTTGGTCCCCTTGCTGTATCCAAATAGCATCCCACTGTTAATGAACCCAGTTTTCTCTTGCATCTTTCAAGTCTACAACTGAAAAAGAGCCAAGGCTTCCTTACCTTTAGACAGAGTGAGGCAGTTAATAGATGACAGATGCAAGGAGCACCAGTAGACCTCTCCTGGCTGGTCCTCCTGAGCCTCTGGCCATTCACCTCCTCTGGAAGGCACAGCTGTGTACACCACATGGCCTCCCTCCCCAAGCCAGCATGTTGCCACCAGTGTCCTGAATGACTCTATGCCATTCCCAGTGCTGAACAAACATTCAGCTTGCCAGTCCACTTTGGTAAACAGAAGAGGAAGGAAGTTGATATACTTTCCAATTGTCCCAATTTGCCTGGAATAGTTCCAATCAGTCCTCCATCATGCCATTTTTTCAGCTGCTTTTAAAATGTCCCAGTTTCTCTCTCCCATTTTTCTCCTTTGTCCTCAGCTTGTTTCAGTTGCTGGAAACTGAGTTGAAAGTGCAAAAGTAGTCTCCACTCCATTAACTGAGCGGGGGGGGGGGGGGGAAAGGAGGGGGCAGAATCTTTGGGGCCATTCAGACTACAGAAAAAAATGGGTTTGAAATTGATTCTTCCATGTGAAGTTCATATTGGGCCCGATTCTGTCACAATCCATGTCGGGGCTTGCACAAGGAAATGCCCCTTACCCCAGGCTATCCAGATTCGGGCTAAAATCCGTCTTTTCTCAAAAGACTCGGGTTGCGCCAAATTTGAACTTGCCCTTGATCATGATCGGGGCAAATTATAGCAGGATTAGGGTCAGGGGGCGGGCAGAGGTCAGAGCATTCCCTCCCATCATCAGAAGGGAGGGGGGAGGAGGAGGAGGAGGAGGAGGAGGAGGAAAAAGCCGAAAAAGGGGGAATCTGGATGCAAAGGGTGACAGGAGGAAAGGGGTGACTTTTGAGCTGCAGAGGGCTGTCAGAGAGAGGTGGGGGGTGGAGAAAGTGATGGAGGAGGAGGAGGAGGAGGAGCAGGAGAAAGGGGCCGTGGGAGGAAGGGAGCCATGGAGGTAGGCTTGCCATAACCCGGTGGGAGGCATGACTCCCCCGATTTCTAGGGGGCGTTCCCGGTCACGTCACGCCCTTGGGTGGCTGCCCGGCTCCTGGCCCTGCTGCATCCCTATATTGTGATGGGCTGGAGCTGGCAGAGGAGGGCTCTGCTGCTCTGCCTTGCCCCTATTGGCCAGCCCTCCCAAGAAGCAGGCTTAGTCAGGCAGGGCAACAAGGCGCGAGGAGGAGGAGCAGGGCCAGGCAGGTCGGCAGCAGCAGTGGCCCCCGCCCATCCAGGCAGGCCGCTGGGAGAGGGGAGGAAAGGGCCCTGGCCTCTGGGGCAGCCCGGTCTGGGGAACGAAAGGGCCCTTTCCTGGCCCCCCTGCCCCCCAGCCCTTCTCCTCCTCCTCCTGCTCTTGCAAGGAAGGGGCTCTGAAGCGCCAGGAGAGCTGCCTCACTAAAGGGGAGGGGCGCCTCAGGGACCCAGCCGTCGGAGAGGAAGAGGAGGAAGAGCCTCGGCATTTAGGCTCAGAAGAGGAGGAAGGGGCTGGCACCCAGGAGAGGCAAGAGAGCACCTTCTAGGCCCCTCCTGGGCCCCAGGCTCCCCTCAGGATCGCCCCCATCGGACATTGGAAGCCCCCTCCCTAAGGTCCCCCAAACACACACCCCTCTCCTCTCTAACCCTCTCTCTGACTCCCTCTCCCCCTGTTACCCCACTTTAACTGAGCCCTCTCTAACCCCCTTCTATCTACCTCCTTCTCTCCATCTAAACTCCTCTCCAACCCCTCTCTATCTACTCCCCCCTCTCTCTAACCCAGTGATCCCCAAACTGTGCTCTTGAAGGAATTTTGGACTTCAGCTCCCAGAATCTCAGACTATTGAGTAACATGTCTGAGGCTTCTGGGAGTTGAAGTCCAAAATCTCTTAAAGGACACAGTTTGGGAACCACTGCTCTAACCACCTTATTTAAAGAATATAATAAATAATAATAATAATAGGATTTATTTATATACCACCAATCACTGGGAATCCGAGCAGTTTGTGAAATTAACAGCCAAACTACACAGGCAAATCAGCTCCTGGCACTGAACAGCAGAGCTCTGCTCTGGAGCCACAACAAACTACATTTCCCAGAATTCCATAGCATTGATCCAGGACGTTTAAAGTACTGTCAGACTGGTTATTTCTGTAGTGTGTATGTAGTCTGAGCCCTGCAGAGAGAACAAAATCTGGTGCTTTAGAATTTAAGCCCATCTAACCCCCCTCTATCTAAGTTCCTTATTTAATTCTCTTCTAAGCCCCCCTCTAACCCCTCTCTATTTTACTCCTCTTTTTCTAACCCTAATCCCCTCTAGGTACCCCATCTAGCCCTCCTTCTATAGCCCCCTTTCTCAAACCCCCTTATTTAACCCCCCTTTCTGTTTAATCCTATATATTTTTTAAAAGAAACCAGCAATTTTTCATGTCCTCAATTTTTATAAAAGTGTCCTACATTTGAAAAAGTTGTCCTACATTTGTCCTACATTTGTCCCGGTTTAGAGGTCCTGACTTATGGCAACCCTACATGGAGGGGATCCTAAAACGGAGCAGGAGGAGGAGGAGGAGGAGGATGAAGTAGCTGGGGGAAAGGGTCAGTGGGCATCCCCGAGGAAGGAGAGGGTCTGAAGGAAGAGGAGGAGGGGGGGATTTCCAGGGGGAATTGGGTTGTGGGCTGCGCTGGGGCATGTAGGGAAATCAGGCTTCTTGTCTACTTTCATTCCCTCTTGTGCCTGGTTATTGTCAGAGGGAGGTGGGAGGTGGTGGAGAAAGCTCAAAGGGAGGAGAGGGTCAGAAGGAAGGAGGATTGCCCAGGGAAGTAGGGCTGTGGGTCCAAGCTGGGGCATGTAGGAAAATCAGCCTCTTTTGACAATTATATGCGCAGTAATTTTTGGGTGCTTGCTTGTTCTACTTTCCTCTTGCTCCTGGATTATTATTATTCTTATTATTTGTGTTATATGAGGATGCTACAGGAATGCCTGCGCTGCATTTCCATCGTATTCCCAATTGATTCCATGGGTCTACTTTAGTTGGAACTGACAGGTCACACTCTCTCAGCCTCACTGGAAGGCAATGGCAAAGCTCCTCTAGCAGGAGGAAAAGGGTCAGGTCAGGTCAAAGGCAGGGCACGAATGGAGCTCACATCAGGCACCTCCCCTCTTCATATTTTTTAAAAATTATTTTTGACCAAATATGCGCATGATTTTTTTTCTTGAGGCAGATAGAGCAGGGCTAGCAGCTTGTGCAAAGGGGTTTCTCTGCTTGCTTCAAGCAAAGGGGAAATGTTGCGAATGCAAATGTTACAATCCTACAATGCGAATGTTACATTTTTTGCTCTTGTCAATTAGACAAATGATACATGCTTGTGCTACTGAATTCAGAGGCAGCCCTGAATTGCTTTTAAAAGAAAAAGAAAAAAAAGGAATGCATGGCAATTGCATCCTTTTCTGGCATTTCTGAGGTGAGGAATTTATTATTATTATTATTATTATTATTATTATTATCATTATTATTTCATGTGTAAGAGGCATTCTGGGGGGCAAGGAGTGGGGGATGCATTAGCTTGCATGGGATTGAAAATGAGGATGGGGCAGATCTGACCCGAATGCCCCCACACACACACAAAAAAGAGGTTTTTAAAAAATTGACACCAGCGCATTTTGTGCATGGCTCTTTAAAAAAAAGTAGGGGGGAGGACACCTCCGATGCCCCTGCAAAAACGTCACCATGACGATCGCTTGATTGACAGCAGGCACCTTCACAGCAGGCACAGAATGCATTCGATTTAAAATGCCCCTCTTTTTGTAGTGGGCACTTGCTAACGGAGAGATTTGGGGGAGGGGCATCTGAATCAGCCCAGTTCCTTCCAGGTTTTTGATGCCAGTCTGAATGGGGCCTTTCTCTTTCTAGTAGGCCCAGTCAAGAGCAAACTGCTGCAGCCTCTCCTAGCTTGTGTTTTTTTTTCCTTATTAATGATTTTTGCTTTATTGACAACATTTTGATATTGCTTGGATACATATGGCCTGGGTTTCATCTATTAAATTTTGAAGGTTTGGGGTGGACTACCTTGTTCTTTCCCTCAGGCTGTAAAATGTCTTTGGCTAGTGTTGGCAAGTCTTTCCACTTGTGCTTGACACAAACAAACTGTTCCTAAATGTCAGACTTCAGCTTTGAAGTTCTCTTCCTGACCAAGAGTCAAGCTTTTATGCACATGTAGAGCCACTGTAGTGTAGTGGTTTGAGTGATGGACTACAACTCTGAAGATCAGGGTGTGATTCCCAGCTTGGCCATGAAACCCACTGGGTGACTTTGGACAAGTCACATGCTCTCAGTTTCAGAGGAAGGCAATGACAAAACTCCTTTGAACAAATCTTACCAAGAAAACTCAGTTCACTTTAGGGTCATCATATGTCAGAAATGACTTGAAGATACAAAACAGCAACAAAGGTTATTGCAAATGCCTTGGGAAGACATAAGCCCCTTTACGAAAATGGAAGCTTCCAACTTGTAAAAATGGCCACCAAAGTGCCTTACAGGACACAGGCAGCATCCGGGATGGACCTGGGCAGCGATTGGGCAGAAATTTCTGTGTGATAGGACCCTGCTGCCTCCTGAATTAGCACTGAATTTGGGAAAGGTAAGCTGGGGTTTTAACCCCATGAGATAGGGTCCATAGACAGCTTTTAATTTTTCAGAGAATAGCCCAAGAGTAGGCCACCAGCCATCTGGGATTATTCAAAACATGCTTTGGGCATTAGATGTCATAGTTTCCAAACTACATTGAACCCTGAACATATTGCCAATGGCTTTTTTAAAATAAATAAATACAGTCAATAGAAATGATGTTTTGTTAGCCAAAAATATCTGGGTTGTACATGTTATGGTATTTTCTCGTATGCCCAGATTAACTGAGGATAGACTGTGACAAAAAAAAAGTAATTAAAAGAACACTATACATCTGAGAACTGAACAGAAGCATAGGTAAATTTTAAAAGTTGTCTCTATAATTTAATTTCCACCCTGGCATTTACAGTACAGTTTGAGCCCTCCCCATAATAGCATGACTCCCTGCTCTCCAAAGCTGTTTTCCTGTTGTTAATTAGACATCATTATATGATATACAAGGAGGGAATTACTAAAGGAAAAAGAAAAGAACAAAGGGTACAAGATGGAGGCAGAAAGGCCAGCCATGTCCCACCAATTCCTTGACATTACATGTTAAGTTCAAACTATTTATTTATTTATTTATTTATTATCATTATGATTTCATTTTGAGACTCATTTACACTAAATTACCCCCTTAACTTAAGAAAAGTTACATTTTGGCACTACAACTGTGAGAATTGCTAAGCCAGCCTGGCCATGGACAGAAACAGCTGGATTACCCTTTGGAACAGGGTTTATCACTGTATTACACTGGTTCTATTGCAAAAATAGAAATAATAATGTGTTTCCAAGCCCAGTGCTGGTTGTTTGTTGTTTCAGTTTTAAAGTTTTTCATGTCTTAGCACCCTTTCACATTACACTATTTTAGCACTGTGATTTCCACTGCCATGGTTCCATCCGGTGGAATCCTGGGATTTACAGTACAGTAAGGTATACATCAGAGTACAAATCCCAGGATTCCGGATGCAACCATGGCAGTTAAAGTAGAATTATAGTGCTGTAATTGTACAGTGTGAAAGGACCTTGGCTGTCTAAAGAGGCCTTGCAGTGGCTTCAGTTATGGAATGTTCTTCCCTGGAAGGTCTGCCTAGCAACTTCTTTGGTGTATTTTCAATAGCATAGAAAGGTATTTCTACTTCTCTCTTGTTTTAAGTTCTGTTTAAGACTAATTCAGTGCCTATTCTTATGTTTCCAAAACAGCATCATCCATTCAGTAGAAGGAAGTGTCACAAGCAGTTCAGCTAATCTGGATTGTTTTTTCAGTTCTGAAACCTTGTCTGCATTGATCAAATAAAATGGCTTCCCCCAGTCCTCTCACCAGGGGGACTGGATGACACTGGGTCCAAATCCTGCTTCTGGTGTGAACAGACGGGATGATGGCTAGCTGGTTCACCACCAAAACCAGAGTATACCCTCCAACATTGTGTTGCTGGTCTCACTTATTATCACATTATAGTGGTGAAAGCTTCTCATAAACCTAGGGACACAGAACTAACCCAAGCTAGACAACTTTGCAGCAGCTTTTATATTTCTATAGTGGTCCATCTGATCTAGGTCACACCTGGTTAGTACAATCAGCCCTCCACATTTGTGGGTTTGACATTGTGGTTTTCGTTATTCACTAATGTTAAACCTGAAGCCACACTTCACCCTGGAAAGGCTTGGGAGATGCTTCTCCCAAGGTTTTCCGGGGTGGCAGGAGCCAGAGGAAGGGAGCACTCCATTCCCACAAACCCCTGTGCCCTGGAAATGGCTAATGTAGGGGGACGGGATTATTATTCACAGTTTTTCAACATTCGCAGGGGTCTTGTTTCCCTAACCCACATGAATGTGGAGGACCAACTGTACTGTACTTGGGAGGGAAACTACCAGAGAATGCAAGTGCTGTAGACTGTTGCACTGAATGCACAGGCAGGATACGATGGGCCACCTCCATTGCATTCTGCTTGCAGATCTGGCCATTCCAGCCCCTGGCACCTACCTGGTTTGGAACAGCAATTGGTGGGTGTTCAGATGTCCACCCAATGCCATGAAGTGGACTCACTGTCCCCACTTTCACTTCACCCACCACCGCTACTGCTGTTTTACCAGCAGGTCCCCACTGCAGCATGTAAGGGTAGAGAAGGGGTTCCTGGATTCATCCACATGGCCAGGTACCCTCTTACCATATCACGGGACATGACTGGGTCCTTCAAGTAGAATGGCAGCATTGGTGGCAGGTAAGAGGGTGTGAGCTGTCTAGCTAGCCTTGGGAGGTCTCTCCACTTTTGCTTGGCATAAACTGATAAATGTTTCTAAATGTGGTGTCAGGACTTCAGCCTTGAAGTTCTCTTCCTGACCAAGAGTCAGGCTTTTATACACATGTAGAGCTTAGCTGTAAATGGCAGAGTTTTTAAAAACTTCACAAGGGCCAGTTGAGCTAGGGGCAGGCTGTATCCACCGGAATGGCACCTGGCATGCTCATCCCCACCCAGGGCATGGTGCAACAGCCTGGGGGGAACATGGGCCTTTCGGCTTGTACATAATAATAATAATAATAATAATAATAATAATAATAATAATAAATAGTTATTATTATTATTATTATTATTATTATTATTATTATTTGTATCCCATCTCTCCCTGTTTCGAATAGAGGTAGGTAACAGCAAACAAGAACAATAAAAATCAAACATTAATATCAATAGATAAAAGCATAACAGGGCATAATAGATCCTAGTTCCCCATACAGACTCTATTTCAGAAGACATAGGCGCATTACAGAGCGCCCAAAAATGGCACTCTGCTGGTGCCGCTGGTTGCTGCGTCTGGGAACTGCAGTGGACAAACCGCACAATTCCCAGATGCAACAAAAAGAGCAGCTTCTTTTTGCACCCTGGAAATAGCGCCACAAGTCGCTAGTCACGCACTTGCGGTGTCACTTCCGCTGTATGATGTGCGGACACTAGGCGTCCGCGACGTCCAGATGGCGGCACCTGTGTAGAACAGGCACCACCATTTTGTACGTGCCAAGCGCGTACTAGGGTTAGAGGCGTCCGGAAGGGACACCCCTTTCTAACCCTAGTACGTGCTTGGCATGTACTTTTGGCCTGTGCGGAACAGGCCCTAGATTGCCTTCCTGTCCTGTGGCCTCCCCTTGAGCAGTTGTTTGACTACTGTAGAAGTAATAGTACTAGACCATTTTGGACAAGAGTGAATAGCTTTGGTAGCTATAAGGCCCAGTTTGACTCACAAATGCAGGATCTGCCTTGTGACACACATTCACATGGCCACACACAAACACCAAAAATGTGGACAGACATTTGTTGTTGTTGTGTGTCTTCAAGTAGTTTCTGACTTATGCTGTCCCTAAGGATTTGCTCAAAGGGTATTTGCCATTGACATCCTCTGAAGCCTAGAGAGTGTGACTTGCCCAAGGTCACCCAGTGGGTTTATATAGCGAGGCAGAATTCAAACCCTGGTTTCCAGAGTCATAGTCAAATGTTCAAACTACACCATGCTAGCTCATGTTGGTGTACCCTTAAAGGAGAATCACTGCTTCCAGAGATGTCTATGACCATGATTCTCCTTGCTTTTTCTAGCAGCAGCAGCAGGGGAGAAGAACTCTAACACTTGCAAAAACAAGCAAGGCCACACGTGGCCAAACTGTTTCTGTACCATCTCTGTGTGTATAGTGTTTGTGCTATGACTTGCATGGCGTGGATGTCTTATATGTAAATTACTGGTTCAGCAGAAACCTGTTTGGAAGAGCAAGAGTCCCCAGGACAGGAAAGGGCTTAATCAAGTGACTGAAAGTGACTCTGTTCCTCAAGTCAGTTTCCATGGAAAATGGCAGATGTATACTTCATAAACAATAAGAACAGTTCAATACTGAACATTCCCAAAATGCAATTATTTCGGCATAAAGTGTAAATACCATGTTGACAAGGTGATTTGTGTACAGGTGGACATCCTACATCTAGGCAATAGTCATTCCAGTGCGGAGATCCTCTCACATGAGTAATTGTCAAGTTAAAGAACATGAAATACCCCTAGAAACCAAGATGATCAAATTGAGGTTGTTGTATTTTGGCCACATCATGAGAAGGCAACACTCATTGAAAAAGACAATAATGCTAGGAAAGGTTGAGGGTAGTAGAGAGAGAGCAAGACTGCAAGTGAGATAGATAGACTCAATTAGGGAGATTGTGAGTATAATCTACAAGACTTAAGCAGAGCAGTGGAGGACAGGGTCTCTTGGAAGTGTCTCGTCCACAGGGTTGCCATGAGTCAAGGTTGATTAGCAGGCAGTTAACAACAGCAACAAATGTTTCCATCAAATGAGTGGGTTTTTTCAAACATTGCTACTTTTTTTTGGTCGAGTCAAGTACCAAATAATATATCCCCCAAAAGCAGGAAGGGTACCCAGGTGTTCTGTTGGTTCTTTTGGCTCATAATATCTTCTTCAGCACAGAGGAGGAGGAACAGTCCCATCCAGAATCATCATAAAAATGCACATAGATGTCAAGACCATTCATTCTCTGGTAGGAACCATATTAGGGCAAGTGCTTTGGTCCCTGGAGGTCTCTTGCTGAAACATTGCTAAAATCACTGGCTAGCACTCTGCCTAGTCCTTTTTAAAGATGCAGCCACTGAAACCTAAAACTGAAGTTGCCTGAACTCTCTCTCTCTCTCTCTCTCTCTCTCTCTCTCTAACCTCCAGAATACATAATTTTACCCAGAAAAATCTCATATTATTTTCTCTTAAAGTTCTAATTCTAGCTCAGATGGCCTCCTTAGTTTGTCTTCTTTTTCACTGCTTCAGTTAGAGGTGCACTACAAAGTTAATACAATCCTCTTCTGAGAAGCCTATATAGATTAAGGTCATATGATCTGTATCACCCCTAAATCTATTTTTAAAAGTAGTTTCTCAGCTCCCTCATCTGTTCCCTCTTTAACTGGGGGTGTGATTTAGCCTTGAATTTTATTGCCCCCACTTTTAAATCTAGCTTCCATCTCCTCTTAAAAACACCTGAACCTTTGATTACTTACCCCAAGCCATGCTCTTCTTTCAATCTGAATCCAGCCTCCTTCAACATCCCTAAACCTCATATTAACAGCTTGCATCTAAGACACTTTTTTGCCTTGTGAATTTTCTCTCTGAGTTAACATTTCCTCATTTGGAAGCAACTGTGAGGGGAATTAGATGTCTTTCTTTAATGCATTCTGCATTGTTCCAAAATACCTTGCCTGCTGTTTCATATTCCTTTCATCCCTCTCATTCTAGGTTCCCTCTCCAGAGTACTGATATTCCATGTTCTTGGGATTCCCTGCCATTTTGCAATTAACTGCTAAAGCTGTTAACAATATTCATCCAAAGGATAGTTATTGATCTACTTCTTTTAAAAAAGTGTGTGGGGAGATGATATAGCCCACCTCATTCAGTTCTCTCTCCTGGCTGAGCCTTCCTCCAGAGGGTGCAATCCCTGAACCAGCCTTTCCCCATTACTTCCTTCATTGATCAAACAACTCATAATGTGGCTACTGTGACTTTGAAAAGCAAAGTAAAATCAGCACAGGTGTTCCAAATCTGGAAATCTGGCTTTTTATAATCAAATTCAACCTAAATGTATGAGTGCATAAATATATGCATGAGTGCCTGACTATGTGTCATGCTTTGGCAGTATGTGTAGATGATACTTTGTCTCTCAGCTAATGCCATGCCAGCCATAAAGCAGACTATGTAAATTGTTCAGCATGTTTTTGTTTATAATTATTCAGAAGTGGCTACCTGGAGGAGATTGGGGCCTTGAGAAAAGTGGTTTATAATAGGGCAGACATCTTTCACAATTTATTCCATGTGCATGTGTTTTGTATCCCAGTACCTCAGTCTAAGAACAAACCACTGTGCAAGAATACAGCTGCAGGGAGCTGCAGCTATTCATCAAACAGTGCCTTAGTCCAGGCCTTGAGGCAAATTTCACCTCTACTGCTGATTATTGACAGACCTTTTTCTTGTTTCATTAAAACATAAGCATCCCTCTCCATTATTGACTCAATCATTCCAGGGCATTGTGGGAAATTATTATTTGGCTACATCTGCCAAGAAAACCCTGTGATAGATTTGCTTAGGGTCACCATAAGTCAGATATGACTTATGCAAACAACACACACATCCAGCTGCCCAGTATGTCAGCTAATGCAAAAAATGAAAAATAAAGTTCAGAACTTGGAAATGTTACTATTTTAGACAATTTCCACAATACTACATTCTCGAAGTTATGGTGCAGAAAAGTCACTTTCAAAGCCCTGAGAGAGTCCACCAGAGGGCACTTTCCTCAGGGCCATCTGAGACCTGAAGCCAGCCTTGCCAAATTCTATATGCAAACAACAAAAATAAGTACACCAAGGAAGCACTGCAAATACAGAGCACTGTTCTTGGCCTGGGGTTGTTAGTCTGAGAAATGATGGCCACATCAGTCATTCACTTGCAATTGAATTGTGTGCATTTTTAGTAAATTATGACATAATAATAATAATAATAATAATAATAATAATAATAATAATATTTTTGTATCCTGCCCAATCACAAGGAATCTGAGTGGGTAACAACAATAAAAAAATACATTAAAATACAATAAAATTCAAAATAATCCCCTCCCAACCCGCCATCCCAGTGCTAAAATGAACATATCAATAAACAATATAAAAAACATTAAAATGGGGTTAGCTAAAAATGGGGGGAGGGGATTGGGCAGACAGAGAGAAGGACAGTTAGCAGTCCCATTCATATATTCTTGTTCAGGGAGGGAAAGCTAATTCGTTTAAAAAATTTTGCATCTGATTAATGGCACTTTGTAGTTTAACTCTTGCTTGGACAGGGGATATGACTGTGGCTTTGAACTAATATGTCTTGAATGTGGTGCTCTATTACACAATATGATAGGCTGGTTACAGACCAGCAGTTTAGTGCGTGTTCGCCATGCACTAGGGTTACGAAAGGGCGGTGCTTCCGCACCGCCCTAACCCTAGTGCGTGGCGAACACGCACTAAATGGCG
Source organism: Sceloporus undulatus (assembly GCF_019175285.1). Taxonomy (NCBI): domain Eukaryota; kingdom Metazoa; phylum Chordata; class Lepidosauria; order Squamata; family Phrynosomatidae; genus Sceloporus; species Sceloporus undulatus. The sequence goes on from NC_056522.1 coordinate 220,095,582, forward strand.
GCGGCCCTTCCGCACGGCCGCCACCGTGAGTACGTCATGGCTGCGCCGCCTCTAGACGGGGCGGCACGGCCATGACGTAGTAGCTCCGCGCCAGGGCGCTTAGTGCGCCCTGGACACGGAGCAGGAAGGAGCTCCGTTTCGGAGCTCCTTCCGGGTTTAGTCCGCTGGGCGCAGCCGTCTGAAGGCTGCGCCCAGCGGACTAAACGAGAAAGGGGCCAAGCGGCCCCTTTCTCTGCTCCCCGCCGCCACGGGGTGTCCTTGGGGCTTGAAGCCCCAGGGACACCCCTTTTCTGGCTGTGGGGAAGCGGCCTTTTGCCGCTTCCCCGCAGCCCGAAAAGCGGCGGATCGGGGCCTCAGCGGCTGCCGGTGTAGCCACTGAAGCCCCGATACTCCGGGGAAAGGGTTGGGGCCAGACCGCCCCAAATTGGCAGTCTGTATCCCGCCATAGAGTTGTTTGCGAGGTGATGGCAGCCTACTCATTGTTGTGTGTTTGCCTGATCGTGCAGTCCTATCCTTGCTTTTTATCCTTACTTTTTATAAACTATCATTTGTTTATATTCTCCAATCTGCCTGCATATGAACCTATGGTATAAAACTAAGTTATGTTTTAAATTGGAATTTTGTAATTGTGCTGGCCAAATGGCTGTAATAAAGTTATTATTATTATTATTATAAAAAATGAATTAAAGTTTTTAAATCCTTATCCATCCTTAACAACTGCAAATCTGTCTGTTTTCCTTTCTTTTGCATTTAGATTTGAGAATTTCATAAATTCTGATTTTTAAAAAATGAAATAAAAATTCTGATCTATCCATAGTTGCAACCTAAAATCTCTTAATGGTCCTCAAACTCACTTTACAGAGCATTCCTTCTTTGGATGTTCTCTGGGCTCCTGTTGGCCAATTACAAATGCATAACCTACACTTACATACTTGTAACTGTTTCATATTCATAATCCCTTCATAGCCCCTTGTTTAGGAGATCCATAGAGATAGTGAAAGTTCTCCAATCCCCACTTAAAGGGCAGCAACCATTGAGATTGAAGGAGACCTGTTCCCCTATCAGTTGGGACACAGCTGGCTGAGGGACCCACTACTCTTTGTGAGGGAAAATTGCAGCAGGGACCCCCCTTCTGCTTGTCACCATGGAGGCTGCTCATAGGATGAGGTGAAAACTTCAGTTAGCAGCTTCCCAAGCAACAGGGGAACAGACCTCCATCAACTGCAGTGGCTGATGCCCATAAAATAAGGATTGGGGGATCAGGATGGGAGTCACCATGTGGCCCCATAACTGTGGTGCTTGCAAATTCATAAGTCTGCAGCAGGATCCTGGCAATACTCAGGAAGCAAAAAGGACTAGTAATACCCAGTAGAAGGAAAGAGAAGAAGACAAACTCTCAGTGTGATGAAAAAGGTGATTTTATTCTTGCAGTTAGCCTGACATGTTTCAGCCTAGTAATATTTAATCACATCAGGGGCAAAAAAGAAAAGGGGCAATACATAAGCAACAAAAATTATAACTGGAGACAATTTGCAATATCAGTTTTCTGTACCTATATCTTATATCAAGATGCATGTGAAATTTAAAAACACCTATTAACCGAAATAAACTTCTGCAAGTACAAAATATTACTTTTAGTGCAATTTTAAAACTACCTGCAGGGATTTGAAAGAGAGAATTTCCAGAGCTTATCCCTGGAAATAGGCATACTGTTCCACTTTTTTCCTGTGTACCAAGGATATCTTTATCACAGCAATTCTACAGCAGAATGGAATGTTAGGGGTTATGTGAAAACTCAAGTTTTAACATAGATGCATGTACTCTAAGTCCACATTTAGACCAGGGTAAATATCTGTACTGATTGGCTTTGTCCTGTGTATACAACCCCACTGTTTGATCCTGCTCAGAACACTTAAGAATCATTATCAGAAGCTAAAGCAGATTTCACCTCTGCACTTTTGCAAGCACCTGTTTAAGTCATGTTTTGCCCCACTCAGAGGTGCCCCTCCCTTTTATCTGCTCTCATCCTTTTGACTTGTTCCAGGAGCATCACTAGGGGGCTGCAGGCTGCAGCAGGTCACACCCTAAATGGGGGTGATGCCACTGTGCCACAAACATCTTCCCTTTGGCATAAATGGACTGTGGTGTTCACCTGTATCCCTTTCAAATGCTGGAGGAGAGACCACAGGGTTTTTAAAATTGAAATAAATGTATTTCTTTAAATTAAATTTTAAATTAATTTTTTTTAAAAAAAATTAAAAGTCTTTAAAATTTTTCTTTAACAGCATCACTTCTTACTAAATGTTCACTTTAACCACATGAAACAATGTATATGTAAATACTATTAGACTGTGCATATGATATTTTAATTTAAAGGTATAATTTTAATTTTGTTAGTTATGTCACAACTATTATCATTATATTGAGTCATATACAGGAATTAGGATTTATGAGTAACTTAGTACATAAAACATTACTAAGGATTCTTTATGGTGTGGTATGGGAAGAGGTCAATGGGAGAGTAACACCATGAGTTACTACACTGGGTGATGCCAACCCTTGTGACAACACTGATCTGCTCCCATCTCTTAGATCAGCCTCTCCCTCTCTCTGAGGACTGCTTCCTTGTTCTAGTCTCCACTCATCATCGTAACATCAGAGTGTGAGAAAATCCATCTTTTAGCCTGTAGTCCCTTACATTTAGCTCTACCCCCTCCTCGTCCTTGGATTGGTTAGAGAAAGGTTTTTAGCTTCCACGTTGGTTCTCTTCCCGCCCCTTACTATGAAAAACAGCTTGCATTGAGCACAGACTGCTCTGTTGGTTTCTGCTGCTATCTTTAAAACAAATAAGACAGAAATATACTCATCCCTCCACATTTGCTGGGGTTAGGGGCACAGGACCCCCACGAATGTGGGAAAACTGCAAATAACCAAAACACTATGTTTTTACTTGAGAGAACACCTCTCTAGGAATCTCTAGGTCCTCTGGTGCAACTCTGTGGTCAACATCTGCCAGACCAAAAAATTGTGCTGGAGGAGTTACAAATGCCTAGTAGAGTGGTCTCTCTAGGAATCTCTAGGTCCTTCAATACGACCTTTGGTTAAAGTTGACCATACTGTTGCACTGAAGGACCTAGATATTCCTAGAGAGAACATACAGTATTAATAACATTTGTGAATCATAAAGCCACAAAAGTTAGAATAGCAAATGTGGAGGGATGAGAGTAATTGGTTTGGGTGTCAGCTTGTCCTTCTGCCTAATTTTTACTTGGAATAATTTTGTTTAATTGTCTGTTTTTAAAACCTTCACCCTGCAAGGTCCTACTGAGAGCTGGTGCCTGGGAGAGCTTTCCCCCCAATGCATTGCTCGTAATAGAATTTCCCCCAAGGCTTCCTGTTTCAACCTTTGGAAGCAAATCAAAAGTGTGCCTCTCTTTCCCCATTAACCTACGTAATCCTACTAAAGAGAGGCAGATATACAGCATGCCCTTACCATACGCAGGCTTGCCATATGCAATCTCAAGGACAAGAGGACAGCAAGCCCCCAGAGAATGAATGGGTCAAGTGTCTGTGCCCCAGTGAGGTCCTGGGTTTTTTGTCTTATGTGGGGGTTGGGGTGGGGCAGAACAGATCCCCTGCCTATGGCAAAGGTGGACTGCATTATTCCTGTCCATGATACTTTCTTCATCACCCCCACCTGTAGTCCCATTTGTAGTAGACGATGCAAACATTTGAGTACACAGTCACAGAGCAATACATCTGCCTATCTGCTGGCCTATGGTCTTTCACTGTTATTCTTAAACAAAATTTCATCTAAAAACATGCCCTTATAAGATGGCGTGCTCGTGCTGATGGTTATAGTCAGAATGACTCTAAGAGCAAATTCTTTGAGCCCTGTGATGCTGAATTGTAAGAGTGGGATGAACCAGTAGAATTAAATGGCTCTGGCAGAATGGCCAAGTGTCCTTGCTTTGTTGAGGAGGAATCACTGGAATCTCTTGGATGGAAGGAGGGAGCCATTTGAGAATCAGGTCTTACATTGTTGTTATTGTTAACTACTCTCGAGTCGATCTCAACACATGGCGACCCTGTAGATGAGACATCTCCAAGATACTTCCACTCCGCTTAGTTCCTGTAAACACATACCCATGACTCCCTTAATAGAGTCCATCCATCTAGCATGAGGCCTTCCTCTCTTTCCACTTCCCTCTACCTTTCCTAGCATTATTGGTTTTTTCAACGAGTTGTGCCTTCTCATGATGTGTTTGAAGTACAACAGATCTAGGACCTATTTCTTTGTCTTTTTGGCTGTCCATGGGATCTTCAGCACTCTTCTCCAGCATCACATCTGAAATGAACTGATTTTCTTTCTATTTTCTTTCTTAACTGTACAGCTCTCACAACCAAGCATGATAATAGGGAATGCAATGGCTTGTATGATTCTAACCTTTATGCTGATTTGTATATCTTTGCATTTTAGACTCTTTTCTAGTTCTTTCATAACCATCCTCCCCTGAAAGAGGAGCCCACCCCTCCATCTACCATCATCCAGAGAGGGAGAAGGGGAAGCCATCCAGCCTGTAGGGAGTGAAATGGCAGGCCCAATGCCATCAGGCCTATCCTTAAGAAACAGAGTCCATCTGCCTTGGTCCAGGCCTCAGAAGGAAAGATGAACTCCAGGACCCGATCCCCTTCCCCACAACCATTCCCTTCTCCTTTTGTGTCGTGTCTTCTTAGATTGTAAGCCTGAGGACAGGGAACCGTCTAATTAAAAGACTTTATGTACAGTGCTGTGTAAATTTACAGCGCTATATAAATAAAGCTTAATAATAATAATAATAATAATAATAATAATAATAATTCATAATCTTTTTTCTGATTACAAGACAAAAGATTTATATAATCTAAAGAGAAACCAGACATCTCTCCTACTTTCTCCTTGGGAATAAGCATTAGAACAGCCTGAGTAACAACAAGCGGTTTGTCATTTGATGTAGACAGGGAACAGTGTCAGAGAGAGATATTGAACATTTTCAGGCTCTGTGGGTATTTTTGGGTGGTTTAAGCAGCAAACCTCCACCTACTTTTATATCTGAAAATAACCATATATATATAAGAAAATAATTCTATAGATATCATCCTACAGCAAGGCTGGGGAAAATGTGGTCCATGGGCCATACTTGGCCTGTTTTGTCACCCAAAGCTCCAGACTGTTCACCTCCATTTTTTTCCCAGGAAAAATTGGCCAAAAGCCACATAGCAAACTCTTTTTCTTTTTAAAAGTTGATAACCTATGGTTATCAACTGATGCACAGAATCATCCATTTCATAATTTCAAAGAGCAACTGTGAGTTTGTATTCCTTGTGCATGATTTTGTTTTGATATTTCAAAGTTCAAACTGCCACCACCATCTATACATTCAGCTTTAAAAGCCCTGTCTACTGCCTATTGTGCCTCACGTACACTAGATGTCACTGCATGACCTAAAATGTGTTCTGTGTTGATCTATTCCTTTCTTCTTCCCAGACTAAATATTCCACAAAGTGGGGAAAGCAATTCAATCATACTTCTAAAAAAAATGAAAATATATATGCAGAATTCTAGCTTAGACTTTCTAGTATAAACTTTCTTGCTCTGCTCAGTATATTTATCTTGATTTTTGTACCTTTCATTCTTTTCTCTGGTTGGATTTTGAGAAACTGTTTGCATCATCAAATACATTTCAAAGATGATTGTGAGTCTCCTTTAAATGCTGACTTCATCAGGACTAGTTCTGAAATATTTCCAGTTGCTAGCCAGCAGAAGACTGAAGATGGCTGACCTGAATGGTCTTACAATATATTTAGACCCATTTGTGTATTTCACAATTGCACCACTCAAAAATTGAAATGTGGTGTCTTGCAGAGAAAAGAGCTAACAGAATTGTTGAGGAAAAGAGGTTTGGGACAGAAGACATCCTCAGGTACACCAACACATCACCGACATGCATCATTTCCCATGTCACAGCCAGTGGAACACAGTCATCATATGTCCATGGATACATTGTTGTCTTCCACTGGTAGACCTTTTTCTCTCTCTGCTAGTGGACCAAGATTCATGTGGCTTCCAATGGCTCTTCACTCAGTCTTTGGCTGGCTTTACATGTGCACTCTAATGCCTCATTCCCACTTATTAAAAAAGCGGTTTGCGATCTAAATTGATGGATCAATTCGACAGCAGAGGGTGGTTCCCATTAAATTTGCCCCAATTGCATTTTTCCCCTGTAAAATAACCCACTTGTGGTTCACATTCACGAATGAATTTGTTCAAATTGGACCCATTCCTGCTGTCCAAAGGGCAAATTTAAATAGATTCCGATCCGCATCTAGTTCAAACTTGGGCTGAATTGATTTATCCAAAAGGATGTGGAAAACATCAGCATCAAAAAGACGTGGGTTAAATGGGTCTAGTGCTTGACCTCCCTCACTGAATCATTTTAGCGATTCAATTTAAGTGGATACCAGGGTCATTTGAACCAGTTGAAATCGAATTGCAATCCGGTTTAACAGTTAGTGGGAATGAGGTCTAAGTCAATTTAAAACCAGTAATTTGGACAATGATAGTGCTTCATGTCTCTTTCACATTATATAGCAGTGGTTCTTGAACAGTGGGGCAGGACTTCAGGGTGATATACATGTAAAGGAGGTCCCAAGGGTAAAAGGTTTGAGTACCCCTGCTATACAGTTATAGCACTTCCATATCACTTCAATTGTCATGGCAGCATTCTATGGAATCCTGAGATTTGCTATTCTAGTCTCTGCCAGAAGGTTCTGTTGCCTCACTAAATGACAGATCCAAGGATTCTGCAGGACTGATAAGTTAGTGTTTTATCTTTGCAACCATCGACAGATTCAAAATGTAATCCAGATCTGTAGAATCAACATTCTCTTTAATACAAAATGATGACCAGATTCCTATTGGGTAGTTACCAACACGACTGCTGTGTGTTCACAATCTTTATTTGGGGAGACATAGGGATAG
>NC_056522.1:220110322-220122967 GCF_019175285.1 Sceloporus undulatus
GTCTCCACGTACAGGTTACCTAGAGCTGCTGCAATTTGGGAAGTCTATTCTCCTGTCACTCAGGAAGTGGCTGGCTATTTGTCTCAGCATCACACACACCACACACACACCACACACACAACACACACACACACAGACCGATGTTTTACAGTTCTGGAATTAGAGGATTCAATGTTTTTAGTTTTTATTGTATGGCTGCGCAAGTGGTTTAATACCTGCTGTAAAGCAAAATCAAAGTAACCCCCATTTTAAAAAAATATTGCAAAAACCAGAACACTGTGTTGTTTAACTAGACGTTCTAAGTACTGACTTTTTGCATTTTAGAGTTTTATATTTAATTCATATTTAGTGATGGGGAAACTGACTAGTAAAATTCTTACTATGCTAGCAACCTCTGTAATGTATTGTTTTGAAGTTGTATTTACTGTCTGTTTGCTTTTTTAAAACAATTTTTCCTGAGTCCAAATGCCACAGTTTGTAGGTCACACAGACAAGCTTCCATATACCAATCATTTGAATGAGAAAGCAGTTTAAGTTGACTCTGGAATGATAATGCAGGGGTGTATATGATCATTTCTGAGCAAAACTAGCTGGTCTGCTAGGGAGCTGCAAATGAGGAGTTCTGAAAACGGCCAAGTAAATAGCACCCTCCTGCTATTTATGTTCAGGTTTTCATAATTCTCTGTTAGGCTAGTGTTAACACAAGTTGGGCTGGGGAATCTGAGGGTATGTACTTGCTGTCTAAGCCTGCATTTAAACAGCCTGGAACTAGAGGGGAGAATTAGATTAACTGCTCAAAATACAAGAAAGGTTGTAAGATCCACGCGCAGTTGTTGGAGCAAGAAGAGGAGAGGGGGAGGGAGATAGGAGAAAGCAGCAGCGGTAGCAGCAGCAAAAAAAAAATGCTCCTACATTGTTGAAAATGTTTATTATTATCCTGTGCTATTTTATTTGACCTTAATAATGTATTAGGAAACACAGAAAACTGCTTAACTGAGATATCATTATTGAAATCCATGCTGGGTTACCCACAGGTTGTAACCATCAGCGATGGATCTTATCACATTACACCAGGCCCGTTCTTGAAAAGGTGCCAGAGAAGCCCAAACTGGATATGGGCTGCCTACTCCCTGGGCATGGTGTTACCCATGCTGGTTTCATATAAATTTTGGAACCATGATAACCTTGGATGACCCCTGGCCAGACTCCAAGCCTGTCCTCCAACATGGGCAAGCGATAAGTCATGTACACCTCTCCTAAGGGAGTTCTCACATTAACATCTCAGAAGGTCTGGGAAGTCCGCAAGAAGGGATTACTTCAAGCCAGAGAGAGCAAATGTTTGCCTTTCCTGGAGCAATCACCCCCTCCTCAATCGTTGTCCAAACAACTTAAGTCATAGATTTATCAGACCAGACATCCCAGGTGAAAGAAAGCAATTAAACACCTTTTGTTCCAATCACCAAAACTCCTGCCCTCAGGCCAGATATTTGGCCATAAAAGGTCCCCACTTTTGCTGCTCAGCGCGCCATTACAAGGTCTACTTACTCCACGTCAGTCAGACCTCTGTTCGGGTAGCCGGCATCTCTGCTCAAACCCAGGTTGCGGAGCAGGCTGTCTCACTGTCCACCACTCCCATTCGCTTCCCGGAGGAATCTACATTCTGGTAAGCATCACCCTTAGTAAACGCCTGAAATCTGTTCCAATTTTCCAACCCTGATTTTCCTGATCCTGAGTGTATGTTGAGTGTATGCGCAACGCATGTGTTTTCCCCTATTTTCAATAAATTAGACTCTAGTTTATTGCAATCTCTCAGCTTCAGTTATTGGACCCTTGGTCTGCTCCGTATACACATAGGGAGACGATCTCGGAGGGCTCTTGTGCCAGCCCCCTCTTGAATATTTGACTAATAACATCATAATAAAATTCCCCTAACGGACACCCTTGGCTACAATTGGTGGAGAAAGCTTGGGCAAGAACCTCCCCCGAAATCTAGACTTCCAAACTGATCACTTGGCTGTCTAGATCTCGGAACGTAGAGAGAACAGGGATCCCAAAAAAGCTGCTGCAGACAGAAATAAATAGGAAGGTTGTGAGTTGTTCTTGTGCGCTTGGCCATAAGGGCAAGGGACACGTGGGTTGGCTAATCCCGTTTTCACTCTCTTTGGTTAGGTGTCCTGCTCATTGGCAACGGTACGCCGTCCAGGTGGTGGGCCCTAATCACCCTTGGGCGTGTCTTTTTGTCCGTAGAGAGGCACCCGACGCCCTATTTTTTATTGTACTGCACATAAAATAATCCACAGTAACTATTCCTAGAGCTGAGCCTTCCTATTTCACCCACAACAGATGGAATCTCAACATGGTAAGGAATAACTAGCCCTCTTGAAGAATTACATGCAGCACAGGAGTAGAAGAGAGCTAGTGTTGTACAGTGGTTTGAGTGTTAGGCTATGTGTTTGGATTTCTTCAAAGGCAACTCAGCCTTTGACCATCTATAAAGGGTGAAGGGTAATTTGTTACCATTATGAAATCAATTGATCCATTTGTTCCTTGCTTGCTTTCATTCATGTTGTTGTTTTGTGCCTACGAGTCATTTCCAACTTATGGCAACCCTGTCCTGGGGTTTTCTTGGCAAGGTTGCTCCAGACGGGGGTTGCCCTTGTCTTCCTCTGAGGCTGAGAGAGTGTGACTTGCCCAGGGTCACCTGGTGAGTTTCAAGGCTGAGCTAGAAATCGAACCTTGATCTCTAGAGTCTTATTCCAACACTCAAAATGTGCCTGCTGTCATAAGGTAAACCTACTGTACTTTCCTGTTAATTTTAACTCCATGACTTGTTTTCATTACTTTCCTGTTCCTTTTAAAGACAGACAGGCAGATTTTTTTAAAGCAAACTTTAACAGTACTAATATATTGTTAATTCACTGTTAAAGTTTGCTTTAAAAACTCCACAAACAAATCCTTAGGATTGCTCACGGTCTGCAGGATACTTGAAGAGAGCTGCTTGGAAGCCTCCCCAAAATGACTTTTCTATAAGGGAAAACACCAGTCCTAATAACTCCCTGCCTTGATGGCAAACCATTGCAGGGAAAAACAAAAGTGGGAAGCACCACCGTGAGGTAATTTAGCCCATCGGTTTGTTAGAACACTTTCTTTCCAACTTTTTGGGTTGTTTTCTTAAATCCCACTTGACAAATGTCAAATTAAAAGCCAGATCCCAAACATACTGCAGAAACCATCCAGTTTGAGACTACTTTCACTGCCCTAGTTCAATGCTAGGGAAAACTGTAGTGTTTGTGAGACCTTATTGAGCCTTCTCTGTCAGAGATAGCTCTGGTGACACAGTCAACTACAATCCCCAGGATTCCCTAGCGCTGAGCCAAGGCAGGTGGAGGGGTCTGAAACTGGATTATTTCTGCAATATGTTTTAATCGTGACTTTGAGTGTGTTTTAATGATTTTATAGTGTTGTATTTTAACCGTGGGCTTATGTCTTTTTGTGTTTTGTATTTTAACATGTTCTTCCCAGCAAGCAAGGAGGGGGCCAGGCTAGTCTCCTGCGGAAGGGAGTTCCAGAGGATGGGAGCAGCCACTGAGAAGGCCCTCTCTGGTGTCTGCACCAAGCCAGCCTGGGATGGTGGCAGAACCAAGAGAAAGCCTTCCCCTGAAGATCTTAGGACCCTTACAGGTTTCTATGGTGGGGATAAGGCCTTTCAGATAGTCAGGACAAACCAGAAAAGAGGCAGTGCGGCTTCACTGTTGGGCTGCGACTCTAGAGACCAGGGTTTGATTCCCAGCTCGGCCACTGGGTGGCTTTGGGCAAGTCACACTCTCTCAGCCTCAGAGGGGGTTAGCCATGCCCTCTGGTCTCCGACTCTGTAGACCAGGGTTCGATTCCTGCTTGGCCATGAAACCCATTGAGTGACCTTGGGCAAGTCACACTCTCTCAGCCTGCTCAGGGGAAGGCAAAGGCAAAACCCTCTGAACAAATCTTGCCCACTAGGATAGGTTTGCCTTAGAATTGCCATAAGTCGGAAAGGACTTTGAAGGCCCACAGCAACAACAACCAGCCCGAAAGAGAAAAGTTGGTATTGTGAGCTTTCCCTCGACTTGAGCAGACTTCCTCAGATGCAGAGGGTGAAAAGACAGAGAACCATGGAGAAGGGAAAGGAACCAGGCGGAGGCCAGACCAAGGAGCCCCGGCTGCGAAGAGGACCGGCCTTTCCTTGAAAAGGCGGGAACCCAGAAGGCACGGAGGCTCCAACGGGGCTGAGGTAGGCGGCCCTCTTTCCTCTGGCCCCAGCCTTTTCCAGGACACGTCCTCCATTTCAGCCTTCGGGCCAGGAGCCATTCCCAAACATCCTCCATGTTGAGCATGAGGAAGGAGCAGGGCTTTACATGTATATGCATATGTCACGTCCTCCATCTCTCTTGAAAGCCTGTCCTCTTTTGCGGGGAGGACATTCGGTCACCCCCGGGATGGGAGGGGGGTTTGTCGCCCGTAGCATCTCAGTAGCTTCTCTGAGGGGACCCCAGGACAGAAAACCCCGAAGGAAGCCCAAGAAAGGTTGGCCTTCGGGTCGCCAGAAGTCTTTCCCTCCCAAGGTGTCCTCCATTTCAGCCTCCTCTGTCCGGGAGGAATCCCCAAATGCCGTCCATTTGGAGCACGACGAAGCAGCATGAATTTCCATTTCTGTGAGTGTCTGGAGCTTCCTTCTTGGGTCAAGTTGGCGGCATGAGTTTTCATAGTCTGCTTCTTCGAATGCATTTATTCTCATCATCATCATCATCATCATCATCATCATCATCATCATCATGATTACTGCTGAGGTACTTTGAGACTTTTTCTTTCTCCCGAGGAAGTGGAAAGCTCAGGCTCCCAGTCTCTGGGGCTGCGATATCCCTTGGCATACTACTACTACTACTACTACTATTATTATTATTATTTCGTGTTAAGTTGCTTTGGTACCTTTGCTTTCTCCTGAGGGAGTGGACTCAAGTCGAGGAAAGCTCAGGCTCCCAGGTTCTCAAGGGGGCTGCAATGTCCCTTGGCATATTGTTGTTGTTGTTGTTGTTAGCTGTGAGTTGCTTCCTCCTGGGGAAGAGGCTCCTCTCAGAGCCGAGGGAGCCCTCACTCACCTGCCCTTCTTCCTGCGCCTCTTCCCCCTCCCGCCCTTTCCCCTTCCTCCTCCCATTAAAGAAGGCGCCCTTCCCTCCGCGGGCGGCGCCTTCCCGGCTTTCCTTGGGACGCCTCTGGGCCGGCGTTCTCCTCTGCGCCGACCAGGGGCGCCCTTGCCCTTGCCTGGCCGCCCCGTCCAGCCTCCTCCTCCTCCTCCTCCTCCTCGCCCTCCGGACCAGAGAGAGAGAGAGAGAGAGAGAGAGAGAGAAGGACCCAGGAGGCATCTGAGCAGCAGCAGCAGCCCCGACGCCTGGCAAGGACCACCTTTCGGAGCCTCCAGCCCCGGGGCCCTGGGCGCTCTCTCCGCCGCATGAGGCTCGCTGGGCCACTTCGCCTCCTCCGTCGTCTCCTCTTCCTCCAGCCTCTGCCTCCGCCGCCTACAGCTCCTCCTCTTTCTCCCTCTTCTCCTCCTCCTCCTCTCCTTTCTCCTTCTCCTTCTTCATCTCCTCCTCCTCCTCCTCCTTGTTCTTCTCCCTCTCCTTTTTCTCTTCCTCCTTCTTCACTTTTTCCCTCTCCTCCATCTCCTTCCTCCTCCTCCATCTCTTCCTCCTCCTCCTTCATCTTTGCCTCCTCTTCCTCCTTTTTCTCCTCCTCCTCCTCTTCTTTCCTCTTCCCCTTCTTCACTTTCTCCATCTCCTTCTTCTTTTTCTTCTTCTCCTCTTCCTTGTTCTTCCCCATCTCCCTCTCCTCCTTCACCTTTTCCTTCTCCTCCTCTTCCTCCCAGCCTGGGCCATGAGCTCCTCGCCTCCCTCTCCCTCTCCCTCTCCTCCTTCCTCTCCCTGGGCGCTGGGCAGCCCGACGGAGGCGCTGGGGCTGCTGCTGGCCAACAGCAGCGAGGCCTTGGGCCGGGCGCTGGCCTCCTCGCTGGCGCCGCCGGGCCCCTCGGTCTCGGGCCCCTCGGTCTCGGGCTCCTCGGTGGTGAGCGACGAGGGCTTCGTGGTGGCGGCGCCGGACGAGCGGAGCGTGTACATCATGCGGGTGGTGCAGATCGCCGTCATGTGCGTCCTCTCGCTCACCGTCGTCTTCGGCATCTTCTTCCTGGGCTGCAACCTCCTCATCAAGTCCGAGGGCATGATCAACTTCTTGGTCAAGGACCGCAGGCCCTCCAAGGAGGTCGAGGCCGTCGTCGTCGGGCCCTACTGACCAAGGAAGCCCGCCTGGGCCACGCCGCCGGGACTGGCAGCAGGGGGCCCTCGGTGGTCGTCTCGTCTTGGAGCCCCTTCCAGGGCAGGACGGCGGGGCATGGAAGCAGCCAGGGACAGCTTCTTCTCCTGCTTCAGCCCTAGCCTTCCTCCCCAAGAGCACCGTCCAGGAAAGGGAAGGAGACAGAGACATCTTCTTCGTCATCATCACCTCCATCCTTCCCAAGAGCAGCAACTTGGACAGGGAAGGAGACAGAGACAACAACTTCTTCTTCATCATCATCTTCACCCTCATCCTTCCTTCACAAGAGCACACCATCCAAGTTAGTCACCAACGGCACGAAATAGGAAGCCAGGTGGTTTGACTCCTTAAATGGGGGTGTGTTGGGGGGTAAGTTTCTCTGGAGATCTGGAGGAACATTTCCAGCCTCGTCCTTTTTTCTCCAAGGGACAGCGATGGATCCTGCAATGTGGAGACAAGGACTGGCTGGAGTGAAAGTCTGAAGAGGGGTAAAAGGAGAGAGAACAAGTCTATGTAAAAGAGTAATGAAAGCCAGGAAGCCTTTTAATCTGATTTTTGTGTGTGTCTGTGTGTCTTGTAAATAGCAATGTAAATGCACACAGACTAAACATTCCCAACTTTGCTGCTTTGTTTTTCAAGGAGGGGAGAGGGACTGTAGAGTGAAAAAAGGAAGGAGGGGAGCAAATGGAGTATGAAGTTGATTGTAGAAAAAACCCATTCAGCTCCCTCCTGCCACACATTTTCCTTCAGAAGGCGAAGGGCAGGGCATGCACATCATCCATCTGGTGGGGATTCAAGTTGTGGTGCTTTTTTCTGGAGTGTGTGTGTGTGTGTTTTGTTGCCTAGATCCAGTTTTCAACTTGCCTGTGACAGAAATGCCAGTCTTGTGTTGTGTGAATGACATGGTTTTTGAACTGTTGACTTTTTACTGTAGCTCTTTCCTTTTTTAAAAAATGTATTCTGTCAGGGTACTGTTTGTATTTTGTACCAATCACTTCTCAATGCTTATTTGCTGCTGCTGCTGCTGCTAAAAGGAAAAGCCCATGTGCTTGATTGCTGCACCCATAACTTGATAAATTTCACTGGTTTACATAGCCCCAAAAAGTGCTCTGATGGTCTTTCTTTCTTTCTTTCTTTCTTATTTAATTTGCTTAATAAAATCTGTCAGACTCTTCTCACCCGTGTCTGTTGGCATAGCTCTTTCATTGAAATTCACTTTGGGCAAGTTGTGCTGAACATCGAGAGCACAAAGGGAATCTTTACATGTTAGGAGCTCTTTGACAGATAAAAGCTGTTCGACCAATAAAAGATTACATTTGCAAAGGACGAGGTGATAGAAGGGAGAGGCTGAGAAGTTTAACTGTGCAAGACATGTCTGTGCAGAACAGGGTTCATGAATCAGTCAGGCAACATTCACCCCTTGGAGCAGAACACCTAGAAGTTTTGATACTAACAAATTGTGCTGAGAGGAATAGGAACAAATGCTTTGTTATTTTTGTCGTCCCCCCCCCCCCCGCCCTTCATCATATTCTGGGATTAATCCCATGCAAATCTCCTCACCCCATGAGCATGTATTTTATCAGGATCCATGGAGAGAGCTGTGGAAAGATAAAGCTTCTGTCATGGAAATGATCCAGCTGGGAAAACATGTGCTGCTACAAATGAAAAGTGAAGGATAGTGATTTTTCTACTAGTCCAATTATTTATAGAAAGGAAACTGTGATGAGAAAGATGGCATCATCGACTGAATCGGTGTCTGGCCTGTTGATTGAGCCCAGCAATCTGCAACAAGCCCAGGGCTGCCTGGATCACGCTGCAACCTTACATTTGCATCCTAAAGCAGCTGAGAAAGAAGCAAAGGAAGGTGATGCACATCTTTCTCTTTTGCAGAACTCTCCATAGATGGCCCAGATGATTTATTTCTATAACTTCGTTAAAGACAGTGGTCTTAGGAGTCAGAAAGATTTATAGCCATTTAGACTTATTGTAATGTGTGAAAAATCTCTTTTTAAAGATGGGTCACATTTTTAGGAATCCATCTCCCTTGGGTACTTTTCATAACTGATCTCCAAAATCCAGTAAATGGCACCAATTGGTTTTAAAAATTGCTTTGTCCCTTCCACTTTATTTTTTAAAATCATGATCTCATTTCCTCTGAATACTTTATACTTCTTGTTGTTGTCGTGTGCCTTCAAGTCCTTTCCGACTTATTGCGACCCTAAGGTGAATGTATCATGGAGTTTTCTTGGCAAGATTTGTTCAGAAGAGAGTTGCCATTACCTTTCCCTGAGGCTGAGAGTGTGACTCAGCTAAGGTCACTCTGGGTTTCATGGCCAAGCTGAGAACCGACCTCTGGTCTCCAGAGTCCAAGCCCAACATGTAAACTGCTATGCCATGCTGGCTCTCTATTTCATACATACTTACAATATCAAAATAAAACAAGGTAAACTGATATAACAAGGCCAATTGACATGTGTAAATATATATATTGAGGAAAAAGACCCTTCAGCTTTTTTTGTGGGATTTTCAGGCTATGTGGCCATGTTCTAGCCCACAAAAAAATATGGATGTCAGCTGTGAAACCCTTCAACTCCACCCTTCAGCTATTTATCTTTCTCTCTCTTTATATTGTCTTTTTGCAGTTAACTACACATGTTAATTCCACAGACAGGGTGCCTGGAAGGATTTGTGAAATACCTGGGTGATCTAGTAGTTGTGTAAAGGGGGGGGGGGGAGGAGCAAAAATGCAATGTATAACATCATTGAGTTTTAGAAGTGATATTAGTGCAGACCACCCAAAAAGGGTGGCCTCCCAGCGCCTGTTTTTCCGCTGGAGGGAAGCCGCAGCCGTCAAATTGCGTGGCTTCCCACCAGCGGAAAAAGAACCCACAAAAAGTGGGTTCTTCTCAAGCTGCAGCAGTGGTGTAACAAGTGCGCCACTGGCATACTCATTACTTAAGCGTGCAGCACCATGCAGACACCGCGTGGTGCTGACATAACAATGGCGGCACCCATGTATAAAGGGCACTGCCATTGTTAGGCCCTCGTCACATGCGATGGTTGTGGGGCGTGTGGGCCCTCCACCCCCCAGGCAACCCTAGCATGTGACGAGGGCATCAGAAAGGCCCGTTTGTACTGGGCTATTGCTATGTTAGTGGGTGAGAAAATCCAGATAAAGTGACTATTTAAAGCAGGGCTATAGAAGCTTTGGTAATATAGTATTTCTCTTAACATCCTTCACCTGTGGCCAGAAATATCAGATGGGACACAGGTTCCCCAGCACTGCTTGTAAAGGATGGAGATGTTACTAAAACCCATTCAGAGGGCTTGTGTACATTGCTTTGAAAGTCAACTGTTGCAGGTAAGTTCAGTGGCGGTAAATGAGAAAGGGAACAGTAGGACTCCAAACATATATCAGTCTCTTAACTGCGTGAAGTTATGTTCCCAACAACTCTCTTCATGGAGTTAACAAACATCACTTGCACTATTTCAAACTATTTCACTGAGTTGGTTGTTTTGGGGAAGTTTTCTTGGAGTAGGGAGAACATATTTCTAACTCACAAAGGAAAGTGCTCAGATTGTAAAAGCTCTCTTTGGGCAGTATTTAATCTTTTATGTAGTCTGTTGTTGATTGTCTTAGACCAACCCACTCTAATGTGGTGCAGTCCAGTGTCTCCACATTGGACTATGAACCCCACCATCCTCAGCATATGATGGGAGTTATACTCCAACATAACAGGAGAGTGCCAGCCTGTAGAACACCCAGTTCTTTCCCAGTATCCAACACCTTTCCAGCCTCTCTTTACAAATATGGAAAGAAAAAAAAACATGAAAGAGAAACGTGCCCAGACTCAAAGAGTACCCACAGAAGCTCTAAACTCACCCTCATCTTATCTATGCCAGAATTGTCTCATTACACTAATTTATAGTACAACACCTTCCAAATACAGCTTGACTTAACAGAGAGACAGCAGTGGAATTCAGACCATCTTCAGATGAGCTGCAGTACTGGAATCCACTGAGTACCCTCTGCAGGAAGGAAGGATTAAAATAATAATAAGATGGGTAAGTAGTTTACGAGTGATATGTGAATGGGAAAAAATGACAGGAGATGAGTAAGAATAATTTGGAGGGTATTTGCAAGGGAGGGTGGAAGAGAAGAATATTATTACAGAATTCCCAGCTACAAAGAAATCACTATGGGCAAAGATTTTAGTAGCGATTTCCAGAAAGGGATTATATATAATATCAAATGTATCAGTAATTGCTTGCTGATAATACTAACCTCTGTTTCTTATTGCTGGCATTTGATGAGTGGCTCTGCCTCTGCATTACCATTTTCTTACAAGGGCAGAATATTTGAGAACCTCTGCAGGAATAGTTTGAGTTCCTTTCCCTTCTGGAAAGAGGACAATGCTTGTTCATATTCAAGTAACGCTCTTCCAAGCATTGAAAACTTTCTGTAGACATCATTCCAGTCAGGTTTCCCTGTACAGTTTATTTTCTTTATGAACTGTACTTTAGATTGTAAGATAACCAGAGTTTTCTCAGTGGTATAAGGCACCTTTGGGGGGGGGGGAATGTGGGGTGTAAATAAATTAATAAAACATAATATTAGAACAGGAGTGTACTATACATTTTTAAAAACACAGCTGGAATCTTTTTATGGCACTACTTGTTATACTCCTGGGTTATTGTTGTTGTTTTAAAAATGCCTCTATTCAGTCATATTTATTCAAATATTTATATCTCACCCAACAGCAGGCACCATGCAATAAAATCAGTTTAGAATAGTTTAAAATAATGGCAATAATTTTTAAAGGCATGTTAAACCACTTAACGTTAAAGGTGGTTTAAAAGCAGTTCAGTTGAAAATACTGAAAACTGTACCAAGTGTGCAAATTGGATAAAATCATATAGGCTCTGAAGGTTTTAACAAGAAGAAGAAGTAGAAGCTATGTTTTGAACTGGTCATGGAACAGCATCAGTGCTGATGCCAGTCAAGTTTGTCACTATGGAAGGCATTCTATAACCAGGGTCCAGTAGCAATAGCAAGTACATTTCTATACTGCTTATCAGTGCACTTAAGCGGTTTACAAAGTATAAGCTAATTGCCCCCAACAACCTGGGTATTCATTTTAGTGACCTCGGAAGGATGCAAGCCTGAGTCGAGCTTGAGCCCCTTTGCTGGTATTGAACTCGCAACCTTATGGTTTGCAAGTGAGTGGCTGCAGTACAGGCATTTAACCACTGTGCCACCAGGGCTCTAGCACAGAAGGCCCTTTCCAATGTCTTACCACAGTTTACCAGTGAGACTCAGAGTAGGGCCCCCAATTCTCAACAGTCCCCAGTTCTCAGAAGGTATAGAGAGGATGAGGTGGACCTTCAAGTATCAAACTTCCAAGCCATTAGGATGGTATCCAATACCCTCCTACTCAACCTGCATCCACTGCTATGTCCCCACTCCTCAGCCACATGACCTCCATCCTCCAGGGTTAAACAGAATCTTAGCTATAAAATATAAACAGTGAAATTCATAGGAACACTGTATATTACCTGCATTGCTCAGACAAGAGGACTGAAGGTGGGAAAATATCCCTAATGCCTCCCCCATTCCTGGTTGAACAGAAATTTGAAGCAAGGAAAGATTTTCTAGCTCACACTCTTAAATAACCATGCTATTTCAATTATGAATCCCAATCCCTAAAAAAAGTGTTGTTGTTGTTGTTGTTGTTGTTGTTGTTGTGTGCCTACAAGTCATTTCCAAGTTATAGTGACCATAAAGCAAGCCTATCATGGGGTTTTCTTGGCATGTTTCTTCAGAGGGGGTTTGCCATTGTCCACCTCTGAGGCTGAGAGTACATGACTGGCCCAAGGGCACCCAGTGGTTTTTTTGTGGCTGAGCAGGAATTACTAATCCTTTATTAAAGATAATCAGTTTTTGCAACAAAATATTACAAGGCTTCCTTCTTCCCAACAGCTCCAGTGAACTAGTCCTGCTGAGAATAGTATCCATACTCTTCATTTCCTCCCCTTCATGTCTCATTTGCTTTTCAAAATGTGGCTACTGAACATCCTCCAATCCCTTAGGTGTGTTTTAAAAGATTTTGAAGGGTTACTTCAACAAATTTTGGGATTTGGCCATGATGATAGCTCACTAATAATAATAATAATAATAATAATAAGTTTTATTTATAGACCACTATTCCACAATGATCATAGCAGTGTACAATAAAAATTGCAATACAATACAAAAAATTGCAAGGCCTCTCTTCCCCTCAAGATGGTGGTCGGGATGAGGGCTCTTAC
>NC_056522.1:220122977-220153565 GCF_019175285.1 Sceloporus undulatus
TCTTGCCAGGCCAGGCCTAGTCTCTCCCCCTCAAGATGGTGGTCGGGAGGAGGGCTCTTAGTCTTGCCAGGCCAGGCCTAGTCTCTCCCCCTCAAGATGGTGGTCGGGAGGAGGGCTCTTAGTCTTGCCAGGCCAGGCCTCGTCTCTCCCCCTCAAGATGGTGGTCGGACATACATCCTACTTCAGACACAGCCTTCTCGCTGAAGGACTATCAGAGGACAGTGCTCTGTTTGGAGGTGTCCTCTACTTTGAAGGGCTATCCAATCTAAAAATTGTTTAAAGATAATGAGCTGCAAGAAGAGAAAGCAGGGGCCTTGAGGTTGCCCAACAACACTTAGCACCTGGATAGCAAACTGAATGGATACATAGGCCATCTGCTTAGTCTACCCCATTACAAAGTATTCCTGTTTAAATTATAGTAATTATATCTGAACATGCATCTCTCCATATAAATGAGCCTACATATGCTTTCCGCAAACCAGTGTCCTCATTTGTTCTCTTTTAGGGTGACACATTACCCCTCTTGAGGTGGGAGGAATGTCTAATTAGCCACATTGTATTTCCTCCTTGTTTCTCAATGGGCTCACTATGGCTATGATCCAGCTGGCATTCACCCCCTGATTTCACAGCTAGAAGAACCAAAGGCCCTGTCCTTATACCTACAAAAGGTTCTATGTAAGAGGTTCTTAGAAACTTCAAAACCAAACCAAACTCGTGTGAAGATGGTGGATGGGGTGGGGAGAGGGAAACAGAGAAATATAATTTTAAATTATTTTTCTATGAGCCAAGTGCCTGGAAGTATATTTGATGATTGTTGCATTGAGGCTGCCCAGACATGACTAAACATTGCTGTTGTAAAGACTAAAAGGAAAGAACTGCATTTGGTTCTTTCAAAACAGCATGCCTGGCCACTGAAAGCTGCAGATCAGAAGGAAACATCACATTTCTTGTAAGAGTTTAGCTATTACTTAGAGCACGCCCAGTCAACTGAAAGCAACTTATAACAGATTTTATAATGCACTGTACTTGAAGCTAGTTGAATCAACACATAACACTGACCTTCTCCTCAGTTTATTACCTTACCTGCAATTCAAGCAGAATTCTAAAGCAAGGGTATTGGTAACTAGACAACAAGAACAAAAGAAATCACTTATTTGGAGAAGGGAAGGCATCAGGCTGTTTGTAAGAGCCAATTCAGACAATATGCTTGGGAGACTTTAAGCTTGACCAGAGTAACACATGCTGCTTATTTACATCATGTGGGGGTACCTGTTATAAACACTGTGGAACTACAATAGGTCCAAATTACAGTGTCCAGGCTGTTCTTGCCTGCTCTGGCTTGTCCTTTGGTCTGAGCTCAGTTCAAAGTGTGGGTAATGACATTCACATCCTTTAAAAAGATCTGGGACCATGATATTTGTCTTCCCCCTATAGGAACCTATCCGTCCTGTCCTGTGTGAACCTGCCTGTCTTCTCAGGTGGTCTCTGGAGGGCCCCATGTATGTTAAAACATCCCCAGGAGTATGATTAGTTGAGAGCAAGGAGTGTCTCAGTGGCTGTACTCTGGATCTGGGACAGACCCACAAGGAAGGCATGACTGCATCTTGCCCCACCCCAATGGCCTTCTGCAGGATGATGAAAACTTTTCTTAAGATAGAAAACTGAGCCATAAATGGTTTCTCCTTGGTTGGAAGATTTTAACTGCTGCAATTAAATTGTTGGTGGTGTTGATGTCCATTTGTTGATTTAATAAATATTTCTTTATTTGAGTTTTAAAAGCTTTTCATAGGTCTTTTGTTACAGGTTTGTTGCAATCTAATTTTAAAATGGTTAAGATGTTCCATTGTCTTTTAGATGATGTGAGCAATACTTAAGACAATTTATTAGAGGCAAAGAAGAATCCATCGCCTTCCAAGCCAACTTGTTCCACAGTCGAATTTCATCTGCTTTCATTTCATCAGATACATCAGTTGTTTACACAGCTGCTATCCCTCAAGCCAAGAAAATCCTGTTAGTCTTTAAGAGGCTACAACTTCTTTTGCATCTTTGCCCTTAGGAGGTTTCCCTTAACATTTGCTTGAGTGAGTTGCAATCTACTTCTCTCCCTGATCTGCTGGTTTTCTGTGTGAAGAGAATGCCTTTGTGTGGTGGAATAATTCCGGGTTATTTGAATCGCTGTCTCCAGTCTGCAGTTGAGACAGGTTTGCTGCCCTAGTGAGAGCCAAAGCCCTATTTGGTAAGAATTCCTCTTTCACTTGAGCTGGCATATTTATTATCAAGGCCTGAGATGATTTTAGTGATTGCATTTAAAGAAGACTAGATTTGAGAATGTCTCTTGAAGATAAAGACTTTGGCTATACAATATAACTGGAGGAAAATGTAATAACTTAGTTTAGAGGAAATCAAAGCATAAAGGAAGGCTTGAATTTCAATACAGATCAACTGCTAATTCATTTATTCCTCAAGCACAGCATCCTTAACCAGTTCCTGTGAGAGCAATTTATGCTGTGGAATGTACTATGAAATGTTTCTGATAAACATTTTTCAAATGTGACACCTGCAAAAGTATAGCCCAAACCTCCAAACTTTTAGCCTTAACTTCTTTGTCACTTGGAACATATGAACAGTCTCAGGAAGCAATAATTCTTGTCTGTATTCTGAGAGTTCACTGGTTTGGAATTGGAATCAGTCACAAGCTGTTTTGAAACCTCTCATACAGAGAAGGACTCAAGGCAATAGGGTTGATTTGCAAAAGGTACATGCTGTATTTATGCAATATCTGGTATTTGGCCTCATTAAACTGTCTTAGTAAGACATAACAAACTGCTAAACAGGGATGTATTATCTATTAACCTGCAACATTCTGCAGGGTTAGAGATGTAGCAGGACTAGTTTCTCATAACAAAAGGAGAAGAAGAGGTGATTGAAAGGTCAGTTTGGTAATGCATAACTGCAGGCCTAGATATATCCAAAGGCAAAATAACATGCTTTCTTTGCACAGCCACAGATTCTAGGTCAGTTGTGTATTGATTTTGGATGTACACGCAATTCGAGTCATCTGCGATGTGTCATAAATCACTTATGCACCAGCTCCTGTGTTCCTATGCAATTGAGCAATTGAATTCAAATGTATGAAGTCTGGAGTAATGATGGCACTAGGTCAGCTTGCTCACTCACTGCCTTTCTTTACATACCCTCTTCCTTGCTCCCTCTCTTTTTGGCCTTCTCTCTTTCCCCTCTCTCCCTGTTTTTTCACTATTTCGGACTAGGTGATTAATGGGGCTGGAAAATCTTTTAAAAAGGAGTGGGTCTACACAGTAGTGTAACATAGGCATCGAGGTTACTTTGAAAGAGTGAGGGCTAACTATGAGGCTGAGGTTGTTGTTGAAAAGGGGCAGATGATGGGAGAGCAAGAAGGCTGCCATGATTAGCTAGCATCAATGCCACAGTTGCTATATTCTATTCTAAGCACTTTTTTAGTGGCACTACAGTAAGTGTAATGAGGCTACAGTCTACTGTGGGTATCAGTTGCAATTGTTTGGGAGTGTGCAAGAGCATGGTTTGTTGTTGTTAATCACCCTCAAGTCGATTTTGACCCATGGCGACCCTGTGAATGAGACATCTCCAAGACTCCCTATCCTCCACTGCTCTGCTTAGTTCCTGCAAACTCATACCCGTGACCTCCCTCACAAAGTCCATCTGTCTAGCAAGTGGCCTTCCTGTCTTTCTGCTTTCCTCCACCTTTCTCTGCAATATTGTGTTTTCTAATGAGTCATGCCTTCTCTTGATGTGTTCAAAGTACAACAGCCTCAGTTTTGTCATCTTGGCTTCCAGGGAGGTTTCTGGCTTGATCTGCTCTAGAACCCATTTATTTGTCCTTTTGGTTGTCCATGGGATTCTAAGCACTCTTCTCCAGCATCATATCTCAATATGAATTTGTGGAAGTGGATGTAAAATAATTGCCAAGTGCCTTCAAGTCATTTTTGATTTATGTCACAGCCTTAAAGTGTACCTATCATGGGGTTTTCTGGAGATGAGAGTGTGTGACTTACTCAAGGTAACCCAGTGCATTTCCATGACCAAGCAGGGAACTGAACCCTGATCTCCATCCAGAGTTGTAGTCCAGTGCTCACTCCACTACAATACTAATTATTCCAGTCCCAGCACTCCATAAAAGAGAATATGTTAATTACACAAATTGCACCATTCACAATGCAATCCTTTTGTCCTTGTCTTTTCAGAAGTAAGTCTACTGTGTTCAGTGGGTCTGACTTTGATGCATAAGACAGGCAAGCTGTCTGTTGCCAAAGTCTACACAATTTTTTTAAAAATCCATAACCCACAAGCTAGGGTTGATGTTGACCTGGACTCTTTTGTCCATCTTGGGAGGGGAAACCAACCAAACTGCAAACTGGAAATTCTTCCCCCACATGCTGAGCAAATGGTTTCATTGATTGAGAGCAATCGGTGCTTTCTTATTTACCTCAACTGCATGGAGATCTGCCAAAGTGGCTCAGATGGAGACACACACACACACCTCTGTGGTGTCACCCGATGCAGTTCCACACCCCTCTAGTGATGGTACTGCATTAAGTATAGACTGTTCTGTTGGTTTCTGCTGCTATCTTTTTCTGTATTTTTTTTAAATAAAGAAATAATTCTTTTTGCTGCAATGTCAGATTTTCTTTCTACCTTATTTTTACTTGAAGTCTCTTTGGTTAATCATCCATTTGATGCCTTCATCCTGCAAGGTCTTGCAGAAAGACAGTGCCCAGAAAAGCTTTTCCTCCAACCAGTAAAACCAGTGCACTGCTCTTAACATATGTATGTTGAGGACTGCAATATTACATCACGAGCATCACTTACACAGAATTCTCACTGAATTCAACAAGGGTAAATATACATAGGACGTAGCCTTAGGCACCAGTCCTAAACTCCAATTCATTAGTAGAGAATAAGATTCATTCAACACAATGATAGAATTCAAAGATATAGCTGTGTTAGCCTGTACAATCAGTATGTAGAAAGATCTTGTACCATCTTTGAGACTAACTAAAAAAAAATTGGCTGCATGAGCTTTCATACACTTATGTCTACTTCCTCAGATGCATTCCACTCCACCAAATGCATCTGAGGAAGTAGGCTTAAGTCTACAAAAGCTCATGCTGCAAACTTCTTTCTTTAGTTACTCTGAAAGGTGCTGCAAGATCTCCCAACACAATGACATTTACTTTTGAGCAGATATGTCTCAGCTTGAGTTACCAGTATTTTAGTTACCTTCACTTTAGCATTTCACGGTCTTCACTCCAGTAGGCAAAAGAACATTTTTGACCACTTTATTCTTTGCCTTAGAGACAATTTCTTAACAGAGCCTTGAGAAAACTTTGAAAGCTGATTAAGCTATTTGTTATGTTGTTGGTATAAACAATGCAAGACATTTCCTTTCACTACTTCATGACATAGCAAAAATGCCACAATGTGAGGTCGACTGCCATCTCCATCATCTCTCAGAGAGCTGACCTTGTCAAACTGCTGAGTGAAAGCATTCTATACAATGTTAAAAATGTATCAAATTGTATGCAGACGTATAACCCCTGAACAAATGAAGGAGCTCCTTCCATTT
Organism: Sceloporus undulatus; assembly: GCF_019175285.1. Classification (NCBI taxonomy): domain Eukaryota; kingdom Metazoa; phylum Chordata; class Lepidosauria; order Squamata; family Phrynosomatidae; genus Sceloporus; species Sceloporus undulatus. The sequence continues at coordinate 220,128,601 of NC_056522.1, forward strand.
GGGAAGGGAATTGACACTCTACAGAGGCATCCTTTGGAAAGAAGAAGTGAGATGGGGATTTTTCATTTATTCCACCTTCCCCTGCTGCTATCTTTCACTCTGTTTCAGAGGGTATCCCAAGCATCAGGGCCACCTTTTAAGCAAGTTAGAATTTTTAAATGTAGTTGCTCACAAGACCCACCCCCAATACTTAGTATCATTGTCATTACAAATTAAGTTATAATTATAGTAACTTTCTGCTTTCTATTTCTCAAAAGTCCTGAAATAGCACTCAAACAAGGTGATATTATTCTTCCATTTCTGTATGAGGTTGCAACCTGTAACTGAAAAAGTACTTTAAAAGCTACAGTTGTAGCACAAAAGGAATGCTAAATTACAATTGTAATTTAATTACAGACGTATGCTAGTGCTTTTAAAGTGCTCTAACTTTGAAGTGCTCTTGTATGTCCCAGTGCTTTTGCCAGAATCAGTTATCCTTCTCCTTGCTGTAGATCCCCCTGGATCCCCAAACCTACAGTGGAGGATTGAAAACCCTGTGAAGCAAGGATTTGGTGCTTGTCCTCAGTAGCTTAGAGGGTGTACAGACCGGTATTATATGATGGCCTCAGGGCAGAGTGGGGGCGTGCCATCTGCACAATGCATGCCTTGATGCTGCCCTGATGCTGCTGTCATGCCATGCACCCAGACAGTGTCATGGCGCTTCTTTGGCACTAAGTCCAGATGACACAGTGCCAAAAGGAGCACCAGAAAGTGCTGTGTCGGTGGCAAAGGCACCTTTTCTCCAGCATGAAAAGGAGCGGCATTTTGCCATTTCTTTTAGCATCAGGGAAAGGCCGGATCGGGGTTGTTTAGCTCCTTACTGGATAAGGGTTAAAAATTTGAAACTTAATCCAGATAAGACAGAGGTGCTGCAGGTCAGTCAAAAAGCAGATCTTCAACCAGTTATACTCCCACTAAAGGGTCAGCTTTGCAGTTTGGTTTCCACTGGCTGATACACCGGGATTCAAATCGAATCCAAGGTGAGGCGTTCCTATTGGAAACCAAATTAACTCTAGAACAGTTCTAGAGTAACCCGTAATCGTTCCCACCTAAAATCGAATCGTAAAGCGGTTTAAAATTTGAATCAGCTTATCTTCATTTAACGCAGTTTTAAAAAATAGAAGGGTCGAACCTACATTTTTTCCTTGATTCGGGATAGGATTCGGAGCATTTCAATAGGAATGATCAGCCTTTGAAATCGGCTTAGCTGGATGGGAGGAGCGGAGCGCGAGGGGCTGGCTTGGAGGAGTCTCCCTTTCTTGTCCCCATCCGTCGTGGCTGTCGCCATTTTTGCTTCCCTCCCCCTTTTGTCCGCGGCGGTCTTTCAAGGATTATTATTTTTATTATTTTTTAATGGTTTACAGGCGCTTAATCTCTTCAGCACTTAAGCGCTTGAAGTCCCGGCCACTCAAGCACCTTTTTCTGTCAAAGAACTCTTAAAGGCTTCCCCCGGTGTGAGGGGAGCCATTGAACACCATTTGTAATGGAGGAGAGGGGGGAATAGAGCCTTCCATCTTTCTTTCCCAATCTGCTGTGTGTGTGTGTGTGTGTGTGTGTGCAATGAACACCATTTGTAACGGAGGAGAGACAGGATGCGGGGGGGGGGGGGGAATAGAGCCTTCCATTTCTTTCCCAAACGGAATCTGCCTTCTCCTCCTTGATCCCATTTTCCAATCCTGGAAAGAGAATCTTTTTTAGGAAGAGTGCTCCCTCCCTGGGCTGTCTTTGGAGCCATAAAGTGGGGATATGTCCTGGAAAACCCATCCCATAGTTCCTCTGGAAGGAGCTTTCCCAAAATTCACTTTGCCTGCAGCCCATTCTATTCTATTTCAGTCTGTTTAGCCAGTGTTTAAATCTCTCTATTCTATCCATCCATCTGTATGTATTCTGTCTGTCTCTCTGTCTATCTAACCATGTATGTATCTATCTACCCATATACATCTATCTATCTATCCATCCATCCATCCATCCATCCATCTGCCCATTTAATATACTTGTCCAGTACATCTGTCTGCCTGTCCAACCATGTATCTGTCTGTCTGTCTGTCTGTCTAACTAACTATCTATCAATCTGTCTATCTAACTATCCCATCTACCTAGCCAGATTATCTTTCCATCTATTTGTCCTCTCTCTCTCTCTCTCTCTCTCTGTCTATCTAATTATCCGGTCTATCTCTCTGTCTAATCAATGTACCTATCTAATTAGTCTGTCTGTATGTCTCTCTCTCTCTCTCTCTCTTTCTCATAGCATAGTAATCGCCAGCGTGTTGAAAGGGGTTTGAGCACTGGATTATGACTCTTTGGTTACCTTGGGCCAGTCACACTCTCTCAGCCTCTGGTGATGGCAAAAGCCTGCTTACTGGAATCCTATTCTATTACTCACTATTCTTAGATAGCTCTGCAGTGATTGATATTTATACTGTTTGATACTGTTGTGGTGGTTTTCTATAGGAGATTTTCAATGTTTATGTCAATAAAAAAGACTTATGCTTTGTTTATATGTTTTATTCTTAAGTCATGGCCAGTTTTGCAGAGTTAGGATTTCCTCAAGTTGTTGGAGCAATTAATGGGTGCCACATCAAAATCATTGCTCCTGCTCATCAGGGTGCGCAATCTTCCCCAAAGATTCTTTCCCCATGGGGCGGCCAAAGTGAATTTAGGGAACCGAAGCTCTTTCCAGAGGAACTATGGGATGGGTTTAGCAGGAAATCCCTGTTTCATGGCTCCCAAGACAGCCCAGGGAGCAATCTTTCCCATAGATTCTTTCCCCATGCGGCGGCCAAAGTGAATTTAGGGAACCGAAGCTCTTTCCAGTTTTCTCTCTCCCTCAGCCATCCTTCCCCACGAATAATTACAGGACTCATAAGCACTTTCAGCGCCTCCTCATTGGCTCTTTTATAAAAAACCGCGAAATTTAAAAGTGACGTTATGATGACGTCGCTTTGATTGACAGCCCCAAAATGGTGAGTGGGAACGAAATAAGGCTAAAACCAGTTTATATATACACCGTTTCATTTGAATAGGAACGAAAGCGGATCACTTAAAGCGAATCAGTTGGTAAATGAGAACGAAGGAAAAAAAGCGATTCAGAATGCGGGTTAACTACCGTGTTATTATGAATCGCTTTTAACGGAACCGGGGTATTTTAAATCATTGTAAATCACCAGTGAGAACCAGCCCTTAATCCATATAAGACAGAGGTGCTGCAGGTCAGTCAAAAAGCAGATCTTCAACCAGTTATACTCCCACTAAAGGGTCAGCTTTGCAGTTTGGTTCCCACTGGCTGATACGCCGGGATTCAAATCAAATCCAAGGTGAGGCGTTCCTATTGGAAACCGAATTAACTCTAGAACAATTCTAGAGTAACCTGCAATCGTTCCCACCTAAAATCGAATCATAAAGTGGTTTAAAATTTGAATCCGCTTATCTCTGGGATTCAACACTGAACCTGGCAGCTCAGGTTTCAGTGATCACTAGGAGAGCATTTACTTGCAGTTAAGGTTGGCGCACCAGCTATGCCAACTTCTAGAGATGCCAGACCTGGCCACAGTGACACATGCCTTGACTACATTTTGCTTGGGTCACTGCAACACAGCGTGTGTGAGGCAACCTTTGAAAAGTGTTCAAAACTTTTAGCAAACCACAAGACCTGAAACCAGATTGTTAACTAAAGGAAGGGCTACAGAGAGCACCCAAATCCCATGTTGCAACATTTCCACTGGCTGCATACTTGTCTCCATGCAATTTATGCTGTTTATGACATATAAAATCCTATATGGACCAGGTCCAGGTTATTTGAAGGCCTGTATCCTCTCTTATCAGCCTTCCTGTTTTGAGATCTTCTGGGGAAGCTTTCCTCTCACAGCTATAGGGTGGGAACACAAGAGAGAACCTTCTTGGCAGCCGCTTCCTTTCTCTGGAGCTCCCTTTCCAGAGAGGTGTTACTGGTTCTTGCTATCCTTCTTTAAGCAGTAGAAAACCTTTTTATTTCACAATCCTTTGGGAGGTTGATTACTCAGAGGGGAGGGGAGGGCCTTTCAGGATATGCTACAGTCATCCCTCCATATCCATGGCTAAAAGTAGAAGACATAAACTTGTGATGAGGCTGGGCACTCTAGTCTCTTCTCCCTGCTATCTACTGAAACAAATGTTTTGGCAAAATGATGACATTTTGAACTATTGACATGTTTTGGCAGTCCTTGGGCACAAAATTGGTCACTGGACCTATCAGCTGTCAGTACTTTCATGCCTCCTCTGACTGGTGCTTTGCTTGTACCCCCAGTTGAATGGCAATACTGCTTCCAGCATGGTGCCAATTCATATTGCAGGGGCACACATACTATTAATGCCACCCCATCAGTGCAGCCAGTCTCATGGTAATTTTCCATGGAATCATGTGCCCCAAAATATCATGAAAGTAAAGAAATCAAGGACGGTTTAAATGATTTTTACTTGGATTCTAAAAGTTTGTCTCTTACTTCACCTCTCCCTTGAGAGGACATATATATAGTTTAGAGAGAGTAAGAGTGGAAAGAACGTGACACACACGTATTTTATGTGGAGGACAAAATACACATAGAGCCATATATCTTTCCTGTGTCTCTCAATCAATAGTGTGACAGAGAAAAAGGAGGAGAAGCTATTTCAGGTGGAATGCAGAGCTCTGGGGAACAGGTCTATGGTCATTTAATGGCCCATCAACCCCAATATGCCTCTTTCTGTGGCAGAAATCTTTTAAAAAACTGAAGATTATGGTGTTCAGTGCACCAGCAGAAGGAGCTTGACACCTAGTGGGAGCTATTAAGCACTGACAAGACCCAGCTGTGAACCAAACATATGGCAAATATAACTATCTTTTGTTTTTCTGTTACACAGTCACTGGCTACTTCTTTTTATTCATCTTTTTTTAAAAGTTAGGATTACATTTCTCAACAGAAATTGGTACTTCACACCTTTCAAGTCAAGCAATAGGAAGGAATGCCTTAAAATCCATACATTTTCAATTCAGGTTTACAATGTGTATCTTCAAGCATGGGAAGAAAATGTACACAAAGTACATGGGAAGCATGTGCACAGCTAAAATATGTACCTTTAAAAATTGTGCTTTAAACGTTTTGGTCAATGGGAAAACCATATATTTTGCAAATAACAGGACAGGATCAGAATACCAATGGCATATTGAGAAACATAATGAAAAATGAAACTGACAGATTTCCTATCAATCTAGACACCTCTTTTATTAGTGTGAACCCTAGTGATAGTGTGCAGCATTCTGAACATTACCATGCAACTGTTTTGATTTACCATAATACCCTGGAACAACACTTGGTGGGGAAATTGGTGTGAAGTCAACAGAGTGCATCCTTGAGGACCAAGCTTAATAATAAGAAATTTTTTAAATCATGGGATGGAGTGGTGTTGCATTGTTTTAAAGTATTTTTTTAGCATTTAATTGGATTTTATGCTTTTAACATATAACTTGTTTTAATATTGTAATAATTTAATTCTCTTTTAATGTACTGTTTTTGTATGCTTTTAAGTGTACTTTTTTAAAAAAATGTTGTGAGCCACCCTGAGTCCCAGATTTGGGGAGAGGGCAAGATATAAATAAATATAATAACAACAATAACAATAACAACAACAACAATAATAATAATAATAAAGCTGGCATCAGAGGATGCCCTGGCAGCAGCCCAAAGATGCTCAGTGTTGATAGTGGCTCTACTGCTGGCATAAGACAGGTGTAACAGTGTCAAAAGGACATGTCCTTCCCATGAAGTGGTGAAAAAAATGAGCTCTCTGTAGTCTGCTGTAATCATGCAACAACCTCCTCCTGCCCTTCTATCCATGATTCCCCCCCCCCCCCCGTTGTTTCTATTTCTCCTTCACTCACCTTATTCAGAGGTAAAAATGCAGCACATACTGTATATGAAACATCCCTGAGAAACTGGCATATGTATTTCTTTGTTCTACCGACATCTCTGGTGGTAGTCAGGAATAAGGTATGGCAGCAGTAAGAAACATATAGTACAGATGGATATCACGAAAGGACATAAATAGGAATAAGCATCAGGAAGAAAAGTAAAGCACAATAGCTTAACTCTTCTATCCAAGATTAGATTCTTTTTCTTTTAGTTTCTGCAGCAACTGAAGCAGCTGCAAGGACAGCAAAGAGAAAGACTTTTTTAAAAGATGAATTTGTTTTTAAAAAAAGGCTGAGGCTGCAACTCTATACACACATATATGGAAATAAATCCCTTTGGTCACAATGGGGCTTATGTCTGAGTAGGCAAGCATAGAGGTGCACTGTAATAGCCAGGCAATGTCTGTACTGCAACCAATCCACAGCTATTGTTAATACATTCTGTGGAATTCAGATAATTTCCCCCCAAAGAAGCATCTTTTTCTTCTTGGAAAATCCATTTCTATTCTATGAAGATGCCAGCCACAGATACTGGAGAAACATCAGGAAAAAACTGTTCTAGAACATGGCCACATAGCCCAAAAAATCCACAAAAAACATTTCTATACTTCTTTATTATCCCCGAGGAATATAGCTTTCCTATGCTTCCCCAAACTCAGCTAATGGAGTCATTGCCAAAGTGCTGCTTTTTCAAATGTGAGTTCTGTTATAGTTCTCTGTAACATCACTAACAATGAGTAGTAAGCTCCTTCCCCTCTGTCTTTGCATCATGATTGGACCCTGGTACTAATGCTAAGCCTGCTAGAGGAATAGATTTACTTGGAAACTGGAGCAGATACATAATAAAGTAAATTCTGAAGGGCAGAGGGATCTTTTTGCACCTTTGAGATTAACTGAGCTGAAGAAGTTGTAGCATAAGCTATCATAGACTTGGTCTACTTCCTCAGGTCCATGCTTCTGAGGAAACATGCCATGCCTATGAAAACATATGCTACAACTTCTTTTATACAGTTAATCCTAGAATTTGTAGCTTTACAAAGTCTTTAACCTTCTCTGCCAAAGAGTGCTGCTGCCTCACAAAACTACAGATCCCAGGATTTTGTAGGATGATGCCATAGCAGTTAAAGTGGTGTCAAACTACATTATTTCTACAGACTAGATGTGCCCCAGGCATGAATCCTATTGGTAATTTCAACCAGTATGGACACATCTGAGAAAGCAAACTTATGCTAAATGTTGACTTAATGTTGGCTCATATTAAACAATTGATTCAGTGGCTCTGCCCTTGTTGTGATTACCAACAGAATTCAGGCCATGGTTCAAAATGGCCTAATTGTACTCACTGCTAACTTCTGTTTCCAATGCTACAACCCAAGAGAGGAAAGACTGTGTAAATTGTTTAAGCAAAAATATTAAAATACAGGCATCACTTCATAACTTTTAAAGACTGTTAGGGTCTGTGGATGTTCAGATATCTCAGTGGAGGGGAGAAAATATCCCTTGCTAAATGTATCCTAACAACTCAGAACTTTGATGCTTCTGTGAAAAATTCATCCACATCTGCAATAGATATTAATGATGCATGAAAAGTTATAAAAAGTTAACCAGCAAAGAGAAAGCAAACCTGTTTGGGACTCAGTTCAGCAGTTTTATGAGAGAGAAAAAACTTGTGATAAGGATCAATACATTCACCTTGAATTACAATTGCTGTTGTGACATTATTGTTTGAAGAATGGCAGCTGAAAGGAGCCCAGTTAAAGATTTCTATTTATCTGAGGCAGGGGTGGACAGATGGTAAATCTAGATCTAAAGGTGGATCTCTAGACTGGCAAAGATTTCTGACTTGTGATTATTTAACAACTGCTAAATGATTATCCCCCAATCTAAATTATACTACTGAAATGAAATTTGAGGTAATCTGGAATATTCTTGTGTGGATGTATAGTGAGCACTCTCCATTTCTGATACCTTTCCATCAGGGTGGCAATCAGATGTCCCTGCAGATGTTGCTGGCGTGCAACTTCCAGAATTTGAAACATTAGTGCTGACAATTAGGCCTTATCAGAGTTGCAGACCAAAACTTTTGCTGGGCTGCATTATTCCCACCCCTGCTCTAAACCAGTCCCTTGACTCAAAATGTTAAGCCATATCTTTTTGCATTAAACTCTGGTAGATGGATCTCAGACTTAGGATTTTATCACACAGGGGGAAATTGGTAGATTTAATGGTGATTATCCTGTGAAAATTGTGCAATGGTGATTAAAACGCGATTCATGTTTTCACACACAGCGCAATAAAAGAGACATAATCCCAAGAATAACCAGGTAATAAATAGCAACAAAACATTCATGGGATTTTCCATGAATGGAAATCATTCATGGGATTTTCCCATGAATGATTTGTTGCTGTTTATTGCCTGGTTATTCCCGGGATAATGGCACTTTAATCGCTTTTCACTGACGTCGTGTGAAAACCTTAATCACTACTGCACAATTTTCACAGGATATTCCCAGGATAATGGTGCTTTAATCATGACATCATGTGAAAATCCTAATAGTGAATGCACGATTTTAACAGAATAATCACCGTTTATACTTCCAATTGTCCTCATGTGATAAAGTCCTTACACACACACACACAAATACATCTCATGAGACTCATGTTTTCCAGGCTCCTGATCTCAGCTTTAAAGCACTACACTGAAAGTAATGGCATTACCCTTTACTGAGTAATAGCAACCAACATTCTTACTTTTTTTGGATTTCAAGGAAAATGATCAAAGAACTCAATTTTTAGCATAATGGATAACATTTATCTCTTATTTCAGAAACACTACTTTTTAATGTGACTTTGAAGGATATTTGGAATAATTTAAAAACTATTTTGAAATCTGGAAAAAAACATATGCAGGCCTTTTCAGTTTACCACTCACCCATCCTCACACCATTAAAAAGACAATAATTTGCCAACAAATACACTGTAGTGATAAAATCTAATCCCTTTTCTTTTTTGGGGGGGGACTCTACCAAAAAAACCCCAAAAAACCAACCCTGTAGTTGTGAATGATTCAGAAACTTTAAAAAAAATACCCTGTTTTATGTAAAATTGATGTAGCTATTCACATTATTTCTTAGTAAAGTTTCTTTGCTGGCCTCTAATCTTTCATGAGCTCTTTCAGGTTCTGTTAGTTATCTCAAAGTGGAAGTGGTTGGTCTGTAAATAATCCTGTGTGATGTGCCAATTCTATCCCACAATTTCATGTTATCCAAGCTCTGCAGTGCCTTACTAGCCTGATGAAAATCTTGATTTTTTTGGGGGGGGGGGGGAACCTTACCTCTACATTTCATTTTTCAATGCTTATTTTTCAATAACTCCAAGCACTGGAAGCTTTATACATGACAATGCAAACTAAGCCTAGAACTAAGCCCCAGGTAAATGTCTACAGGAGCTGGATGTATAGTGTGTTATAGTAGGGAGTGTATATTGAGAAGTCCAACGGAAAACAATCTTGAGCATTGTTGTTGTTGTTAACTGCCTTTGGACTGACTTCAACTCCTGATTACCATTTGAATGAAACATCTCCAAGACCCCCTATACTCAACTGCTCCACTCAGGTCCTGCAAGTTCAAGCCTATGACCTCCCTGAATGGATCTTACCATCTGATATGTGGTCTTCCTTTCTTCCTACTGTCTTTCCTAGTATTATTGTCTTTTCTAATGAGTCACACCATAAGCATGCACACACTGATTCCATCACCAAATGGAAAAAAAACCCTAATCCCAACAGTGCTCTCCTACTAAAGAAACAAACGAACAAACAAAAAATGGTGGTGTACTAAGTATGTGAGCTGGTTACAGTGGGAAGATCCAAGAGGTGCTTCTGTTTCTACATGGCTCATGTGGCACAAAGGACATGTTGGCCAGAATACAACAAATGTGGCCTGGGCCTGAGGGAAGCCTCCATGAGGGAGAACATCACCATTTAGAAGAACAGAAGAAGCAGGATGACAAAACACACAACACAATGAAGCAACTACATTTGCATCAAATTGAAAAATGTTTCTCACACAAAGAAGAGGTGCTATTGATGGTGTGAAGAATGGCCGTCGGTGGCCCCTTATTCTTACGTGTGTCAGCTGAATTGAAAATTTAAATATGGGAACACCAGTACAATGTCAGATACATAACTTTTGCTCCGTTTAGATTCCCCTCTTTTACATCCAAATGCAAGATGCACAGGACACACTATTGCTCTATCAGGCTAATAGTGTTCCAGGAAGCCTTTCAGAAGTATGTAAAGAAGGCATATGGGTCATCAGAGAACCTTACATCCAGTAGAAATTCCAGTTTCAGAAAATACTCCTTTTTTACCTTCAAATCCAAGAAATGCTTTCAACAGAATTACAGCATTTCCAGGATATGTACCTCATCTTGCCAAATTTCCTTTTGAAAAGGCTTCTGTTTACTAAACAGTTTAAACAAATACATGGAACTGTATATGCCAGAGAGAGAGAGAAGAGCTTTCAGTCATCTGTCCACCTCCTTGCTTAAATAGTATCACTGTCAGTTTCATTTATTACTTCTTTTTGTCAAGTTTCATTGTAAACATAAAAATGGGGGTTTTCTTCGTTTTCTTCCAGTGATTCCACAATCATATTAAAGGACATTTTTTCCTGCTTTTGAGAGCATCTAAATGCTTTCTTGTCTAACTAAATCTCATTTTTAAAACCACTTCGTTCATTTTAGAGGATCTTCTTTCTCTTTCTTTCTTTCTTTCTTTCTTTCTGTCAATTTTTTTTAAAAAGGTATAAAATCCCTGCAGGTTGAAAATTCCCGTATTTCTGTATTGCCATGAAAATGTGGTTTTCTGTGAGCTGCTGCCAGATTTCAAGCCCCAGACAGCCAGAGGTTTTAGGGCTTAATTATCTTCTTTACCTGCAAGTAAAGATCATCATCAGACTCAACTGGTGAAAGATCCCCTGCACCCCTCAACATTGTCATGTCAATAGCTAAGAGGTTCTGGTCTTTAGGAATTTTGACTGATTCACTGAAACTGCTGTAGTTGCTATACATTATGATGGGGGAGGAAATTGTGTGGCCCACTAGTTGTATGCAGTCCTTGGGGGGCAGTTCAATTCAGCTTTTTTGGGACCCCAACTGACCTCCTGAAAGTTCCCAATACCCCTGAATGGCCAGGAAGGAAAAAAAAATCGCCCTCTACTCCAAGAAATGTTTAAATGTGCTTGAAAAGCTTTGGAGGGGAAAACATATATGAAATAACTCACCATTCTTTTTGAAGCTCTGTATAAAAGAACCAGTGTGGTGTAGTGACTTGAGTACTGAACTACATCTGTGGAAATCAGAGTTTGGTTCTTCACTTGACCATGGAAACTCTCTGGGTGACCTTGGGTGGGTCATACACACTCTATGCCCCAGAAAACTCCATGATAGGGTTGCAATAAGTTGAAACTGCTTGAAGGCACACAACAATAACAATAAAACTTAGGTTGTACATAGTTTCTTACATTGTCCCCATCTAATCCATCATCCTGCTTCCAACTATGGCCAGCAAAATGCCCCCAGGAAACCCACAAACAGGGTATGAAGGCAAGAGCTCCTCCCCCAGAGCTGTCACTAGCGGTGTGTGGGGGTGCAACTGGCACTTTGCGATACTCTAGAAGAGGGGTTATTCCAAGTTGGGCCCTCCCTCCATGCCATCCCACCCTTCTCCCCCTGAGGTAAAGGATGAGATGCCCCAATAGAGGCTGAGAGTTTGTTTTTCAGGGTGTGGTATTCATCAGTCTCTTGGGCTACATTGGTTTTCTGGTAGAGGAGCTGAAATTCACTACCCCCCTCATACAACTCTGGAGACCAAGGTTCAAATTGCTGCTCAAGGTTAAAAATCCACTGGGTAACCCCGGGGAAGTCACACTCTCTCATCCTCAAAATATGGCAAAGGCAAATCCCATCTGAAGAAACTTGCCGAGAAAACACTATGATAGGTTCATCTTGGAGGCATGCATCAACAACCAGAACATGCTTTGCCTGCAGCAGGCACCTTACCCTAACTAATAAAAAGAGTAGCTCTGAGAAGGATGTCAGGATCTAAATCTTGAGGTTTTGCTTAGCTCTCAGGAATAGCCACTGAGGGAATCATCTTCATGAAATCACCTCCTAAGCAAGTAATTATCACCATATCCTTTGGTAATTGTCATCATATCCCATGGTAGAGTTTTCTAGATGTTAATGATACATTTTATGAAGAAGTCCTTTCTTGTATCTGTCCTGTGTCCAATGCTGGTCAATTTCACTGGGGCTACATCTGCAGTGCAAAAATAATGTAGTTTTGCACTGCTTTGATTGCCATGGCTCAATGTTGTGGAATTCTGATATGTGAGATATTTAGCTGTCTTTGTCAGAGAGCTCTTGTGCCGCAACAAACTACAAATCCCAACATTCCATAGCACTGAGCCATGGCCATTAAAGTGGTGTCAAACTACAATATTTCTGCAGGGCAGATACAGCCTTGATAACATCAGGTTCTAGCGATATGAGAAAGGGTAAACCTCTCTCTCTTTCTTTCTCTCTCTCTCATTCTGTGTGTGTGTGTTCTTTCCACTCCGTTCATTATTTTAAATGCATTTAACATAAGGAAAATCAAAGCAAACTGAATCTGGGATCAAACTGAAGCAAAGAATTGTTCTGGCATTCTTCAAAACAGTTTTTATCCAGACACTGAAGCAATCTACAGAGACAGCACGAAGCAACACATTAAGACAGGATGAACTGGATCCCTCCCTTTCCCATGTTTTCCATAAACATTTAAATCTGACTGCTATGATATGAGTTATATTACACATTATTATAATTTTGTATGCTGTGATCAGACTTCCACAAAAGCAAATGTTAAAAATACAGGTCAGTGACACAGACATCAAGCATAATGGATCTGCAATTAATGGAGGCAGACTGCCTGTGCAAAATGGCAAGAAAACAGTCTGTGCAGTAGCAGACATTTTATACAAAGAACTCCTGCAGAACTCAGCTGGCGGTCTACATGAAAAACAGCTTCAGAATGAAGTCAGGGATAAAATGAATTAGCTTACCAGCAGTTGTCACCAATACAATATGGGTATTACAGAGTCAATTTTTTTAATGCATTGTCTTCTGTAAATGACATGCTTTAAAATTACTTTCCTTACAGACTCCTTACCAGGAAGCAGAGGTATGAAATAGTGCAATCAGCCCTTTGCTGAAAAGTGCTTTAAATTATCCTCTGTATCCTGGTATAAAGAGTATAACATCCTTCCCCAACCAGGCACCTTCTCGATGTGATGGAGCACAACTTCCATCATCCCCACCCAGATTGGCTAGTGGGGCTCATCTAACATATTTGGAGGGTGTCAGACTGGGGAAAGGCAGGATAGAAGAAGGCACTGTTTACATTCAGCAGCATTTGGAAAAGTTACTTCTTTGGACAGCATTATTGAGATTAACGTTCTCTCTCTCATGGGAACACAGGATATTGCTTTATGCTGAGTCAATTCATTGGTCTATGAAGCCCAATATTGTTAACTCAGACTACCAGTGTCTCCTAGGTGTCAAACAGAACTTTCTCCCTACCTGTTCTTGAAAAGCTGCAGGAGAAGCCCAGGCTGGATACAGGCTACCTACTGCCTGGCTATGGGGCAGTGCAATAAGATCCGTCAGTGATGGTTACAATGTGTATCTATCTCAGCGGCAATTTGGCTTGCGATAATCTCCTACAACTCTCAGGAGTCCCATTGCCTGCATGAGCACTGGGCATGATAGTTATGTGATTCTATGAGTTATCATCCAAATATGTAACTTGCCCAAGCGCTACATTTGAATTCATGGCCTGTGGTCCATTAAAGTTTATGCTACAATCTATAATAGAGCTGCAAAGCTATTTTGAGGGGCTGGCGGAGAATGTATTTGCAGTAACAATTAGGCACATTGTGTATGGATAATGACAATATAAAAATGGAAGGTGAGAGGCGAGACTAGAGAAAGTCCTGCCTAGATGGTGAGGTTCTGGTTTTGTGTCCTTTCAGGCAGAAAAGAGTTGCAGGCCATCTTGTCTTAAGCAGATGACTTGTGGAGGAAAGTTAGAAATCTCTGGGGCTACTATTGCCCTGATGTGTGGACTCTACATACATGAGAACAAAGGAGCGAGCCTTTACTATATATATACATACAGTCTGTGTGTGTATGTATACAATCTATCAACCCCAAAAGGGAGTAGACAGGCCCCATGCGTTCAGAGTTTGGGGTATGCATTCCACTGAAAACTATCTGGTGTCATGGTTAGAGCACTGTTCCTGACAGGTGACCAGTCAGGTTCTCTTTCTCAGCTGAACTTATCTAACAGATTGTTGTGAGAAGCAAATGTGGTGGAGGTGGCATACATCAAATGTATGCCACCTTGAGCTGATGGGAGGGAAGGCAAGCTATGTATGTGATAAACAAATAAATTGTGTAATATTTGTTAGTGCCAGAGTTAGTGTATGCATAAAATAAGACGTGTGTGTGTGTGTGTGTGTGCGCGCGCGCGCACATGTGTGAGAATATGCGCACTCCACCTTGAGTAGAATCTACACTTCTGAGCAAAGCAAGGTCAAACTAGGCTACCCCGACATTACACTGATATCACACTGATCAGATGACTTTGGGTACCCAGCAACACTGCAGCCAGCCCTGCTTTTATTTCTCGTCTGGCCCATTAGGATTACAGGCTTTTAAACAAGTACTTCAAACATAAGCCATGCCTCTACATATGCTGTAATCCCTGTTTGCAAATTATTAAAATTATCCAAGCTATATTGACCTGCTAGCCTGTGTGTAGGTGCATAAGCATCAACTGGTAGAAAACAAAAGAGAAGCCACAAAATATCACTTTTAAATCCCAGCATTGAAAGGAAGGATTCTGATCTCTTTGCCTGGTTGACAGATATTCAAAGCATCAAGTGTGCTTCCAGGTGAGGAGCTGCTGAAAAGACCTTTTAGACTCAGCCATGGATTAATGCTGAGAATCTGAAAGGAGCTTACAAAAAGGAATGCATTCACATCCGTTATCGTTTAAGATTACTGGAGCATCAGTCCTTTCAAAATCTGTGCACTGTGTAAGATCTGAAGCCTTTGAAGACCTGCCCTTATTCAGACTGAGTTCACAATGCAAATGAAATCTTTCTAGTCTTTTTAAAAAAATCTTGAAATGTTCATATATTGGAAGCAATGAAGAGAAAAAAAACAGCACAAGCAGCACTATTAATTATGATTCTCCACAGCCTATGCATACTTCTGTTGTTCACATATTGGTGTCTTCCCCCCCCCCCCCCGCATGCACGCACACAACCTCTGAACTCTGGAGAAAAAGTATTGGGATGTTTTGTTTTTTTCATCATTTCAAACCTGACTTTCCACTTTTGTCTTGGCCCTACTAAAGAAACTGGAAAATTCCGTTTATTTCAGAATAAGGATGCTTACTCATCCCAAAGACATTAATTAATCAAAAAGAAAGCAATTCATAAAAAAGGAAGGAAGGAAGGACTAGAAAGGAAGAAAATATGGTTTCATTCTAAGGTAAAGACATTTGAAAATCCAATTAAGTAGGACAAACAGAATAAAATCCAGGCATCAGCAAACTGTCATTCTATAGGAAGTATTGTCATGAAAATGAAAATAGTAAATTGTCTTTTGACAGCCAGATTTGCACTGAGTCTATAACTGCTGAGCACCTGTAGGTGGTACAATATTCCCAAATCCCACAAGAGCTGTGAAAGAGCAAAGTTTTTGACATCTAGGGAGCTTATCACTTGGTTTATTAATTCGTTTTATCTCTCCCAGTTTAAATTTTAATTCAGGCTGCATCCTGATCTTATCAGAAGGTTTTTGCTGCCAAATTTGCTGTCCAAATGCCCAGGTCCACCCCCATTTCCTGGATTGCTCTGGCAGCCATTTTCTTAAGCTGGAAAACTCCTGGATCTGAAAAGACATATGAGGAGCGCTCCTGAAAGCGGGGATGCACCCAGGCTGTATTTGCGCAGCAAATTCATTGGCAAAAACCTTCTGATAAGATCAGGATGCAGACCGAACTGAAATTTAAACCGAGAGAGGTAGGCTGAATTAATATGCCAAGCTCCTGTGTTGTCTTCTCTTGCAGGAGAGGAAGAAATAATAATATGAGTATAATCCATTCTGTACTAAACTTTTTTCCTGATGTTAGTGTGTATGTGTGTTTGTGTGTACAGCCAGCCCTCCACATTTATAGCTTTAACATCTATAGTACTGATTATTTGCGGATTCGATTAATGTGCTCTCTAGGAATCTCTAGGTCCTTCAGCATGACACTATGGGCAACTTCTGCCAGAGATTGCACTGGAGGACATAGAGATCCCTAGACTGAAAACTCTAGGAACATCCAGCAAATATTGACCATAGAGTTTCTGTGTAGGACCTAGAAATTCCTAGAGAGGTGTTCTCTGTGGTAAAAAAATACTGTTTTTTTTAAATTTGTAGTTTTCCTACAAATAAATCTCATAGGGGTCCTGTGCTCCTAACCCCAAGGAATGTGGAGGGCCCACTTGGGGGGGCATGCAGGGGAGAAACAACAAGGAAACAAAACACATATCCATTTTAAACTAGCTTATGGCTATGTTAATATTTATTTCTGTAAACTACTAAAGGAATGGGTGTCAAAATATAACTACAGCGAGATTGTAATATATTACTGTTTAAACCAGGATGCTACACTATGAAAATGATTCAAATTCTGTTTATGATTCCAAAGACAGCTCTGCCATTTCCCTTCCAAGTCCCTAGGAAGATTAACAGGGCAGCAGTGGGGAGTTAATTCTGGTCTAGTCTTTTTGCTTTGCCCACATAATCATCAGTGTCTTCACTTATTTCCCTCCTTTTTTTAAAAAAAAATTGACATTTTCTTGTAATACAATGATCAACAATGTGTAATAATGAGACCAGTGAATGGTCATAAATCATCTCATATTATTTTATTTTATTTTATTTTTATCTCCCCCTCTGCTTCCCTCTCTGTTTGCCAAGGAATCTTTTCTTTTACATAACAGATTGTCAGCAAGACAGAAAGTCGCTATAAAATTTGGAAAATTAAATGAAAGTGCTATGGATAAACACGTTCATTTAAGGAAGGAGACCTGACATTTTGGTTTTAAAAAGGCAAATGAGCTAACACATGAGAAATGTTTGTTGCCATTAATTCATAATAGTACCAATGAACCTGTCATCAGAAATGACACTGGAAATTAAATGTGTTACGCTTTCTTTGGCTGCACCAATATCTCTCCCATGGGATCCATTGTGGGAAAGGATGATATAACCAGTGTAACTAGCTCAAAGTGATTGTGCTAAGGCTTTCTTCATAAGATATTTGAGTAAAATCTATTCTACACCAAGTTTTGTTTCTCTTGAAGCTGGTCAACTGACCTACATAATGTAAGCCAATTGATCAGTTGTTGGCTGCTATTTTGATGAGATCACTTCTTCACTCTGAAAGATGAGATGGAAAGTGAGACAACAGTAAAAGTTAGACCCTCCCTCCATGACCTCCCCCAAATACCTACTTCCTGAGAGAGCTTGGAAGAGGTATTTTTCACATAAGTTCCAGTAATCATGTTGTTATTGCTGTTATCTGCCCTCTAATCGGTTCCAACTCATGGTGACCCTGTGGATGAGACATCTCTAAAAATCCCTATCCTCCACTGTCCTGCCCAGATCCTGCAAGTCTTTGCCCACAACCCCCCGATTGAGTCTATCCATCTGATTTGTGGTCTTCCTCTCTTTCTTTTACCCTCTACGTTTCCTAGCATTAATTTTCCCCCCCTACTGATCCATGCTTTCTCATTTTGCGGCCAAAGTACGATACAGTAGTCTCAACTTGATCATCTTTGCTTCCAAGGAGAGCCCTGGTCTGATCTGTTCAAGAACCTATTTGTTTGTCTTTTTGGCTGTCCATGGAATCATAAGTACTCTTCTCCAGCACCACATTTCAAATTAGGTGATTTTCTTTCTAATGTGAAGTCAATTTTCTTTCTGTCTGCTTCCTTCACTATCCAGTTATCACATCTATACATGGTAATTGGGAATACAATGCCCTGAACGATTCTGACTTAAGTGCTCAGTTGTATGCCTTTGCTCTTCAGAATCTTTTCCAGTTCTTTCATAGCTGCCCTTCCCATTCCTAGTCTTCTTCTTATTTCTTGACTGCAGTCTCTTTTCTGATCAATCTTTCATCATACATATGGGAATTCTTTAACTATTTCAATTTCCTCATTGTATAGAGTGAATTTGTGTATTTCTTCTGTGGTCATTATTTTTGTTTTCTTTGTGTTCAGCATCAGACCTGCCTTTGCACTTCCATCTTTGACCTTCCTTATTAACTGTTCAAATTCCTGAATGTCTTCTGCTAATATAATGATGCTGTCTGCATATCTTAGGTTGTTAATGTTACTTCCTCCTGTCTTAATTCCTCCCTTTACTGATTCTAATTCTGCTTTTCTTATGATGTTTTCAGCATATAAGTTCAACAAGTAGAGTGATAGGATGCAGCCTTGCCTGACCCCTTTGCCTATTGGGAACCAGTCTGTTTCCTTTAATTCTGTTCTGATGGTGGCCTCTTGTCCTTGGTTCAGATGTCTCATCAGGACTGTCATATGTAGTGGCATGCCCATGTCTTTCAGTGCATTCCATATCTTTTCGTGATCTATACAATCAAAAGCTTTGCTGTACAGTGGTGCCTCGGGTTACGAAATTAATTCGTTCCGTGGCACCGTTCGTAACCCGAAAAGCCTTCGTAAGCCGAATTGCCATAGGCGCTAATGGGGAAAAGCCGCGATTCCGTGCGAAAAAGCCGAAAAAAGCACCAAAAGTTTTTTCGTAACCCGAAAAAACATTCGTAACCCGGAACAATGTTTTCCTATGGGATTTTTTCGTATCCCGAAAATTTCGTAACCTGGGTATTTCGTATCCCGAGGTACCACTGTAGTCTATAAAACACATGCTGATTCTTTTTTTGGAATTCTTTGGTGCAATACTTCTGAGAAAATTTTGGCAGCTGTAGTTCAAAATGATGACTTTTCCGAAACCTGCTTCTTGCTATTTTCACCTCATCACAATGGTGTGGAATTTATGAAGGCAACCAATAAACTTTTCCAGGGGCAACCCAATTAATTCTGCCAGTGATGACAGCTCCATGTTGATTAGGCTGTGAACTTGCTGCATAATATAATGGAAACCTTAAAGAAGATATCCAGGCTGCTGATAACCTAGTGATAACCAAACTAGGTTCACCACCTTGGCTAGTTCCTTTACAATTCAGATTAAACCCCAGAGTACATTCGCCATGCTACTGTTATGGAACCCACCTCTTTTTGAGCTGGCAAATAGCCAGATTGGGGCCACAGCATGTAGTTGCCACAACCCTGATCCGGCATGTAAAGGGTGGCATCATGCCACTCAGTTTAAAGCCCTCCTGATCAGATCTTTCAAACTCTTGGCAAAAATGTTCTTGCCAGCTGCTGTGAGATGCACCCCATCTCTTTCCAAAAGTTCCCCTCCATGAAATTGCACACCATGGTCCAAGAAGCCAAACTGTTCTCAGCTGCACCATTTGCGGAGCCAGTTGTTCACTTCCACTGTTTTTCTCTCCCTTCCTGTGCTGTGCACTTCTGCTAAAAGGACAGGTGAAAGAACTACCTGTGCATCCAGATCCTTCAGCTTCCCACCCAGAGCCTCATAATCCCATGTGATATTCTGAAGGCTATGCCTTGCCCATGTGGACCAAAAAGAAGGGATAATGACCAGTGGGCTTGATAGGTCTTGCCAGCCTCTCTGTGATCACCTTTAAAGCCCTACATGGCTTGGGCCCAGAGTACTTGAGGGAACACCTTCTTCCCTATTGTCTGCCCCGCACACTAAGGTCCTCTGGAAGAAATCTACTACAGCTAGGGATGCCATATCCCGCCGGTAGGTGGGACAAACCCGCTTTTGGCGCTCTGGGCCCGGGCCGGTTTTGCGCCAAAGGCAGGACTGCCCCGACCACGGCCACCCACCTCCTCCTCCTCCACCTCCTTCTCTTGTTCTGGCTGCGTACGGCTGCTCATGCAGCCGGCAGGCCCTCAGCCACAGCCTCCTCCTCCTCCTCTGGCTCCGCCTCTGCCTCCCGTGCCCAAGGAAGTGTCTAGCGCGGTTGCGCGGAGGCATGCGAGGTGGAGGAGGCGGTGGGTGGCTGCCTGCCTGCTGCCTTGGTGCGCGGGCGGGGGGGAGCACGCCAAGCCAGGCAGGCACCTCTGCCTCCTCCTCTGCCTCCTCCTCCCGAGTCCAAGGAAGTGCCTAGCGCGGTCGCACAGAATCGCGCAAGGCGGAGGCAGAGGCCAGCAAGGGAAGTACATTTCTGGCCTCTGTCTAGGAATAATGCCCAAATGCCCTCAATTTTGATCATGCCTAAGAAACATGCATTTATAGTAACATTTTTAAAAAACCATCAATTTTTCCCGTGTGTCCTCCATTTTTAAAAAATGTGCCCTACATTTGAAAAGTTTGTCCTACATTTGCCCCGGTTTGGAGGTCCAGACTTATGGCAACCCTAACTACAGCCAAAAAAATCTAGGTTAACATCAGTTTCCCAGAGGGCCTTCTCTACTACTGCTCCTAAACTATGGAACGACCTGCACATTTCCACTCTGGCAGCTTTTAAGAAAGCACTGAAGATGGATCTCTTCCGGCAGGCCTTTCCAACTTAGTTATCCTCCCCAGATATAGAGATATTGTCCCCTCATTTGTCTATTCTTCCCCGCCTATGTTTCTGCCTTTTTAAAAATGCTTTTAATGTTTTTAATGTTTTTTATACTATTATTGTTTAATTCTGTTTTAGTACTGGGTATGGGGAGGTGGTAGGTCTAGGGTTTGATTTTTAACTCTATTGTAATTGATGTATTTTATTGTTGTAACCCACTTCGTGATTGGGCGGGCTATAAATAAATCATTATTATATTATTTATTATTGGCGGTCTCCCATCCACTCACCAAGGCTGGTCCTACTTAGAATCAAAGATCAATTTGGTGCCTTTAGGTATTTAGGCCCCATCTCATTTTCTCTTTTTTGAAGAGGCACAATATTTTCATGTATTCTTTTTCTCTTGGAAGAGTTACACAGAGGCATGTCTACAGGCATTCCTGGGATATCTCGTTCTCTCTCCCTTAGCAGCTCTTCGCAAATATGCTATTGACAGGAGGTTTCCCTCTGTTATTACTGTCTACTTCTGTTTCCATTGTTTTTTCAGTTTTATAATTCCATTCTTTTGCAAATGTGAAACTGCAGATTAATGAAAGAAATTGTGCTGGATCTTTAATAACAACAACCAAGCTACCTGGCACATTTAAATGAGTGCAACAGCAAGCTGGTGGCCCATTTAAGTTGAGGAAAAAGCACATTCCTGCAAACAAAAAATAGGGTTGGAGCACTTAATAATTTCCCTGTTCACCATTTATCCGCTTCAGCCTCTCCACCCATTTCTCCACATATTATTCTTTTGGATTTTAAGTGCAGGCATTCTTTATTGCATGCTTCCCGCTTTTCTTCCTTTAAATGGACTATGAGCCTGCTGTTAGTGATGTTGGTATGTCCACGCAACTGAAACAGACATGAGCCAAGGACCTACACTGCTTCAGCATTTTACATTATGCAGACCCTATAATGAATACAATGTAGTACAAAATATATGTGCATAACTGACACACGTACACACATGGCTGACATACAGGGATTCTATTGTGCAGCTGCAATGTACAATGCATTGAAACAACATGCATTCACAGACTACTCTGTGAATTTCAAGGCACTGCTACATGCACACCTACCACATGTGGGCAACTCTGCTTACATCACGATCTGCTGGATACAACCATTGTGCATCATCCAAAAACATCATTCCACATGGTTAGCCCAACATACTTCTGCATATGCCCCTAACAAAAATATGGATAAAGAAGAGAGGAGAATTTAATTCAGAGGTAAGGATATAAATCTGGGAAACAGGTAAAATACTTAGCTGTTTGGCTAACAAATAAGGATCATAGTTTGTATGAGAATAATTGTAAGATGGTTTGGAAGGATATACAAAATGACCTTCAGAAGTGGAATAAAGTGAATTTATCCTTGCTAGGAAGGATTGTGGTAATCAAAATGAATATCTTACCTAAAATTATGTTCCTATTCTTAAATCTTCCAGTTATTTTGAATGAAAAAAAATATTTACTGTGTGGAATAAAGACCTGAAAAAGTTCATGTGGAAAGGAGGGAAGCCAAGAATAAAATGGGAGATGTTAAAAGACAGTAAAGAGAGAGTAGGTTGTGCCTTGACAGACCTAAGATTATATTTTTGGGTGAGTGGATTCATTTAGATTCAGGAGCAGATGCAATTAAAAGATAATATGTTGAATTTAGAACAGGGGTAGGCAACCTTTTTAAGCCGGGGGTCAGTTTGCTGTCCCTCAGACAACTGGGGGGCCGGAGGCAAAAAATAAATAAGTAAATAATTTTTTAAAAAATTAAATGAATAAATAAACCCAGACAAATGTAGGACAACATTTTCAAATGGAGGACACATTTTTTTAAATATGGAGGACATGCGAAAAAATTTGTTGATTTTTTAAAAAATGTTAATATAAATGCATGTTTCTGAGGCTTCTATAGACAATTGTCCCCCTTGATCCCTCGCGCGAGAGGCCAAAGGCCCCGGTGGCAATTGGCGGCAGGGCCAGGCTGGGGCTGGTCCCAAGGCCTCGCCGGGCTGGATTCGGCCCACGGGCCGTAGGTTGCCTACCCCTGATTTAGAAGGTCATAATTTCTTATATGTGGTATGACAAGGTTTCTGTTCTTAAGGATATGGCTGCACATAAAGAAAAAGAATGAAAATTCCCTTATGGATATCCATTCAAGAGGCTTTCTTTGGGAGGTGGGAATATAACAAGGACTGGCTAGCTTGTAAAGACTTGATATATAAAGAAACTAATGGGAAAGTGGAAATGAGATCAAAGGAAGAATAGGAAAAAAACAAAAATTATATAATTCAATGGTTTAATTATTTGCAATTAAGGATGAAGTTTAAGGAAGATAAAAAAAGAGAAGGCTTTGAGGATAGTCTACAGGAATAAGACAAAATACTTTGGGAACAAGACAAACATAAAATATCTAAAATATATAAGCTGCTATTAAACAGATAAATTAACCAAACTATTAAAAGGACATTCAACACAAACATATTTGCAAACATTTACAAATTATTTTTTAAAAGAACTGGAAATAATATGATTGTAGGTTTTGAAGATTAGATAGCATGAACCCGGGGCAATTGAAGTGGAATGATATTGCTATGATTGCATTGTTCGAAAAGGCTCCTTTTCTCACTTGTCATGCTTTCTTACCACCAAAAGTAGTCAATCTGATCTTTGCCAGGAACTCCTAGATGCTTTCCTCCAGTCCTAGGGCCACAGTGGAATGTCCTTGCCAGTGTTCCATGTCCACGGAAAATATCTTCCTTTTCAACTACAGTATGCCTTCAGTATGTGCCTAAGGGCTGGTACACACCGCCATAAAGTGGCATGCTCCCAACGATACTAAGGTTAGGGAGAATGCACCAATTGCACACTCCCTAACCATAGTACGTGTGGGGGGTGCCATCGTTAAGCGGTACCATCCACACGGCATGTGTAACAATGATGTCACGAACATGCTGTGTCCAAACAGTGCAGCGCGCATGTGACATGTCCGCGCCGCCCTAGGCCACTTATGGAGGCCTGGCAGAGGCACAGAAAGGAGATCCGAAAAACAGAGCTCCTTTTGGGCCCCCGCATCGTTGGCATGGCAACCAAATGGCTGCGCCAACAATGCAGAGGAGAAAGGGGCGGCGGCCGCCCCTTTCTCCTTTTTAGTGCCGGGTGCCATTGGAGCCTAAGGTGCAAGGGCACCCCTTTTCCAGGCCAAACAGAAGTGGCATTTTGCCGCTTCTCTCTGGCCTGGAAAAACCGTGGATTGGGGCCGCAGGGCTGCTGGTGAGGTTGCCCTGGCCCCAATCCAGCACAAAAAGGGGAGGTCTGTACCAGGCCTATATTTCTCTTTTCCTTGAGAAAAGATTACATATACCTTGTAATACAAAGTATTACAAAACATAAAGTACAAAATATAAATCCTTTGATGCACAGGATTCATAATGTCTTAATACATCGCTTCTTTATTAAAGCTTCTATTTATTTGAGCTTCTGTGCTTCCTTACATCCCCCAACCATCCATCCATCTAGGCAGGCACTGCTATTGTTAGACAGAGTGAGACACGTGCCTTGGGCAGCAGATATGGGGTGTTAGGGCAGCAAATAATGAGTTGATATGTTGACACATCATAAGAAGACATGACTCACTGGAGAAGACAATAATGTTAGGGAATGTAGAGGGCAGTAGGAAAAGAGGAAGACCACATTCCAGACATATAGACTCAATTAAGGAAGCCATGGCCCTGAGTCTGCAAGACTTGAGCAGGGCTGTTGGGGATATGGGGAACTGGAGGTCTCTCATTCATGGTATTGTTGTCTGTCGAGGCTGACTTGACAGTAGTTAACAACAATGTTGTTAGTATATTTTCACTGCTACAGGTGCTTTCACTGTTACAGAAGCATTTGTAGATTTTATATCATAGGTGCCAAAACATCCTGATAATACTTGGATATGTCTTGGGCAAGCCCTGTTAATTGTTAGTTAAATATAAATCATATTCAGATTACATTAAACAACCCTATTAGAACAAAATACATTCACAATTCTAAATCAGGAGAATTAACAGTAGCACACTAATAAGCTGACAGCAGGACACTGAAGCAACAGTGCAATAGCATAGCAATATTCAGCTAGTATGCAAGCCAATGTGATGTAGTAGTTTGAGCATTGGGCTATGACTCT
>NC_056522.1:220153575-220232799 GCF_019175285.1 Sceloporus undulatus
CAAGAGCAGGGTTTGATTCCCATTCAGCCCTGGAAACCTACTGAGTGGTCTTGGGAAAGTCACATACTCTCTGCCCCAGAAACCCCCATGATAGGTTTGCCTTAGGGTCACCATAATGTGGAAACAACTTGAAGGCACACAACAACCACAACAATTCAACTAGTACAAAATAATGTATCTTGATGGATAAGACATTTACTAAGAATATGCATATCTCCCTGGACTGATTTGTTAGCAGTCCTAGTAAATTTCCAGGTGTTTTATGGTACACTTACCTGCGCCTGCCATACATACCTTGTCTGTAATATAAAGTGGTATTACAGCATGGTCCTATGAATCTAACTCAGAAGTAAATTTCATTATGTATGCCGAGGTTGACTTGCTACTGACTGTGTTCAAGAATAAAAAGACATATATTGCACCTTTGATACAAACAAAATTTCTAGCATAAACTTTCATTGGATAAGTTTGCATCTGATGAAATGAACTGGAGTTCCCAAAAGCTTATGCTAAAAAAATTCTTTTTCTCAGGCTGAATTTGCACTGCAGAAATTATGTTGTTTGCCACCACTTTAAGTGCCATGGTTCAGTGTTATGGAATTCTGAGCTATGTACTTTTATAAGTTAGCCTTCTCTGTCAGAGAGCTCTGATGCCACAACAAACTACAAATCCCAGGATTTGAACATATTACAACAGTTTTGAAAGACAGTTAGTGTGATAGATTGCCTATCCAGATTAATCCTGCAGTTCCAACCCTTGGGCTCCTTGCTCTTTTACCTTTAAAATCTCTTTTGGGTCTGGTACACAGTCTTCAAGATGACCACTATATTAGACAAGTGGTTGTGATGATCAATGGATTCAGTGTGGTAAAGTGTGATCAATCTTAGAATCACAGAGTTGGAAGAGACCACAAGTACCATCCAGGCCAACCCCCTGCCATGCAGGAAGACACAATCAAAGCGCCCCCAACAGATAGCCATCCAGCCTCTGTTTAAAAACCTCTAAAGAAGTAGACTCCACCACACGCCAAGCGAGTGAGCTTCACTGTCAAGCAGCTCTTACTGTCAGGAAGTTCCTTCTAATGTTTAGGTGGCATTTATTTTCCTGTAACTTGCACCCATTATTCCAGGTCCTAGTCTCTGGAGCATCAGAAAACAAGCTTGCTCCATCCTCAATATGTCATCCCTTCAAATACTTATACAGAGTTATCATATCACTTTTTAACCATCTCTTCTCCAGGCTAAACATACCCAGTTACCTAAGTTGATTCTCATAGGGCATGGGATCCAGTTCTTTCACCATTTTGGTCACCCTCCTCTGGACACGCTCCAGCTTGTCAACATCCTTTTTGAACTGTGGTTCCCAGAACTGGACATAGTATTCCAGGTGAGGCCTGACCAATGCAGAATAGAGTGGTACTCTATAGAAGATGCCTCAATGCTTCCCCAAACTACAAACCACGAGATTCCATGGGATGCCACCATGGCTTTTAAAAGCTGAATCATAGTCCTATAATACACAAGTGCAAAAGGACTCCTGGTGCTGTGAAGAAATAATTCCTTTGGCTGCAGTTTTCTTGTATTTATACTATTTTTCAAGTTTAGTGGAAACATTGGCTCAAAGATCATAATGGAGATGTTATCTGGCCCCACTCTAATTCTGTTGGTTTCTTCTAAATGGACAGACCAAAATGCTGTTCAGTTTCTCCTTTCTCTTGCATTCATAAGAAAATAAGAACATAACGTTCCTTCTGAATCTGGAAAAGATCCATGCTATTCAGGATTCTGTTCTCATACTGGCCAACCAGTTGCCCAGGGAAATTCTCAAGCAAGATACTGGCAGAATTGCAACCTCCTGTTCCTTTCCTCCAACAACTGGTATTGTGAAGCATATTCCCACTGGGGGCAAAGTATACTGTTCGTCTTTCATCCCGTTCCTTTGTGATTTCCGGCAACCTGTTTACATACCTATTACCATGTGTATTTGAAATCACAGTGCTTAGATCCCATGACCCTCTCTGGGATTATGCTTAGAAGTCCAGAAACCTTACCCTATCTATCTGTACACTTCCAGCAACTGAACCTGGGGTAATAACTTCTTTGTAGTCTAATTTCCATAATCTCTAACCAGCATTGCCAGTGCAACAGGCTGGATTTCTAGGAAGATGTCAGGGGTGGGGTGAGGTGAAGCATAGTTACTGAAAGAACATTGCCTACCCCTTTTCCACTTTTCTCTTTCATGGTCCTTCTTTTGTTTAAGACAGGGATAGAGAATGTGTAGTTCTTCAGAATGTGTTCACAAACTGCAATTCCTATTAGTCTAGTAGCATAGCCAATGATGAAGGGTGGTAAATATTATGGCTCAACACTGTCACACATTCCCAAGCTTTGCTTTAACATTTTTGCTTTAAATATAAGCCACAACTCAGAAACCCAGAGAGAGAGCATAAACAAGAACACATGTACAATACTCCCTGATCTCTTAAGCTTGAGTCAACCACATTACTACAGATATGGTCCAGATTCCCATTTCCCCTCAGACTTTACCCCTCACACACACACTCACAAACACACATACACACTTTTTCCTGAATCACATGTCATTGAGCATTACATTGGTACTATCACACTAAACATGGTTCAGACTCATGCTGTCTCAATTCAGGGGCTGAATTCATTTTTCAATTTTTTTTGTTATGACCTTCAGTTAGCCTTAGCAATAGTTGTTGATCCTGATATTGATGTATCCTTTAGGAAGCAACTCATAGGTATGCCCAGGAGGACTGGAAAAGGACAGAAGTTGGGGAAGAAAAGCTAGAGATGTCTTTCACACTACACAGTTATAGCACTATGATTCCACTTTAAGTGTCAGGGCTACATCCTGTGGAATCCTCTTGCTTGTAATTTGTTCAGAGGCACCAAAGTAATTCTCAAGTTGAGGAGTCTAAATGCCCCTCTCTAAATTGGAAATCCCAAGAGTCCATAGGATGGAGTCATAGAGGTTTTATAATTTGTACGGTATTGTATGGTATGGATGCTTCCTCATCCTCATCCACACAAAAAAAGAGACACAAAAGACTGCAGCAATTATAGGACCATAGCATTAATTTCCCATGCAAGCAAAATTATGCTCAAAATTCTGTGGCATAGACTCCAATCGTATATGGAGAAAGAATTGCCAGATGTCCAAGTGAGGTTCAGGAAAGAAAGAGGCACTAGGAATGACATCACAAATGTATGATGGATAATAGAGTGAGCCAAAAAATTCTAGAAGAAAATTAGCATGTACTTTATAGACTATAGCAAGGCCTTTGGCTGTATAGATCACAAAAAGCTATGGAATGCTCTTAAAGAAATGGGAGTGCCACTACATCTGATAGTCCTGATGAGGAATCTGTACTTAGGACAAGAGGCTACTGTAAGAACAGAATATAGTGAAACAGAATGGTCCCCAACTGGGAAAGTGGTCATGCAGAGCTGCATCCTTTCATGCTATCTGTTCAACTTGTATGTAGAAAATATCATAGAAAGAACAGGCTTGGACACAGAAGACGGAGTGAAGGTAGGAGAAAGGATTATCAACAACTTAAGATATGCAGATGACACCATACTACTAGCAGAAAACATCACTGACTCAGAATAATCACTAAAGAAAGTCAAAGAAGAAAGTCCAAAGGCAGGCCTAAAGTTGAACTGAAAGAAAACAAAAATAATGACCACAGAGGATTTACATAAATTCAACCTAGATAAGAAGGAAATTGAAATAAAGATTTCCCATATCTTGGATCAAACATTGATCACAATGGAGACTGCAGTCAAGAAATCAGAAGAAGATGAGCAATGAGAAGAGCAGCTAATAAAGAACCAGACAAATGCCTAAAGAATAAAGATATACAGCTGAATACTAAAGTTAGAATTGTTCAAGTCATTGTATTCCCTATTGTATGAGTAATTATACCCATGGGAGTGTGAGTATCAAAGTCCTTTCCAATGCAACTAGCAATGTTCTTTGGATTATGATTGCATTCTGTTGGCTGATGTTATTTGGAAAGATTTGTGCCCTATTAGGACAATCAAGTCAGAGTTAAGCACATTCATGTCCCACAAGTTTCTGTGGAAAACAAAGAAGTACATGCTTTAAACCTCTTACATCTGAAAGGAATGGGAAACAAACATGCTTTTCTTTAGCTGCATGTTTTTGTTTTATTGTTATTATACTTGGCTTTTATTGATGGTTGCTTTTGTTGGAAGTCTCTTTTTTAATTTTATGTTCACTACTGAGAGCAACCTTGCAAGAATTCTTGCACTATAAGTCTTTTAAACAAATTAATAAATCTGGCTTGAATAGTGTCTTGTTTCTATGTTATATATTATTTACTGCTCAGTGAACATCCACCCATTAAACAGAGGTGTGCATTGAAAGTGGATTTTGGATTCCAGCACATTTCCTTGTAAAGAACTACAAAAATCTTTGTACATACACCACTTACTTTGCCATCAAGAGGGAACCTAGCAAAAACCTTGACATGACAACTCTCTTAAAATGACAGTATGGAATATTATCAGTTTTAAGTAATGCAGTAAGTTATAGCTCTCTAACACCTATGATTATAAACAGACGTGTTTAAGGAAACTTTTTTTAAAAGGATGCTAACTACTAAAATCAGAGATCTCTTGGGACATCTGTATATTTATTGAATGCATTTCTTTTGTAATCAGAACAAAGTCATCCATGTTTTGACCTTCTGTGCTGGGGTTTGGTGAACTGCATACAGTGCCTTCCAAAATTATCCTTACGTATTCTGTGAAGAAGTAAATCCAGTGCTCTGAACAATGTAGACTAGTGGTCTCGAAACGTTTTGGAGATACCACCCCCTTTCCTCTTGGGCTACCATGCCAGACCCCCATGTATATTTCACAAAACCTGAGTAGGATACCACATTTGAAAGCTCATTTTTTCAACTGCTTCACCCTCACCACCACATGCTCTAACTCCTTGCTCCAGTTAGTCAGTCAGTCCCAAAATGATGTTGCTCCAAGCCACAGAAGCAAATGCCCTGCACCCAAGCCTCGCAAAGGTTTCCCAACTGCCACTGCTACCACCAATGAAATACACAACTAAAGGAGTGAACTCATGTGGGCAGGCAAAGAGCAGAAGACTCCAACACCCCAAGCAATTAGTGAGGCTGTGCATTGGTTTTAAGGGACCCTAAAAAGAAGTTTCATCAGCTCCCATCTTCACCATGGTCCTAAAGGCTGCTGGTTCCCCTTGTCTTTTTTCTTCTTTTTCTTTTGCACACCAATACTTTGACTTTTTTTCCACTGCCCCCCGGGGGGGGCATACCACCCACTTTGGGAATCCCTGATATAGACTATAGAAAGGTCAATGAATGGTTAATGCATAGCTTAGAGATAGGAATCAGGGCCTGCAAGATATTTCTGGACTGCAAACCTGAGAAGCCTTAGCCAGCATAGCTATTGGTGTGGAATGCTGGGAGCTGTGGCTCAACCATTTCTGGTGGGCCACATGATTTCCACCCCAGGAGTAGTTTATATATTCAGGAAGATCAAGTGTTAAAGTTTATCCTTGCTGTAGGGGTTTAATATATTTAAGCATTCCTTCATGAAAAGATCTTTTTTTCATGTATAAAGAAGCCATACACACCAACTCCCAACACCCTTCTCCTTGTCCCTTTAATTTTGGGAAAAGAGAATCCAAACACATGGATCCCTCCAACACTGATGGCATGAATTAGTAGGTTTCAGACACATTCCTACTTAATTTAGTTGAATGTATAAACAAGACTTTACTGTCCACCTCTATTTAATTTTGATGGAATTCAAAGTATTTTTGGCCAGGAACAGGCAAATAACAATGATGAAGTACAGGGTGGGTGAGAGGTGAAGGGAATGAATGGGGTCACAAGAAGACATGGAGAAAGAACAAGGAGAAACATTAAGTTAGGAGAGCTGTACAATTTCTGGCCACTAGAAGTGCAGACTTTGAGGGAACTGAATGAATATTCCATTCACCGAATCCAGGCTGCAATGTAGTCAGCACCCCAGCTGAACATATATATGAAAATACACCTCTGTTCCCAGGGCCCTACAAAGGAAATCCAGCTTCAAATTCAGACTTCTTTTCATGGTCTCCCAGAAGATTACCACACATGGCTTTTAAACTACAATTTCATTGAGAGGGAAGCAGCTGTGGCGATGTTGATCGCATGATGCTGCTTTCCATCTGTAACTGCCCTGTCTCTCAGACATCTCTTTTCATTCATGGGGGAAACCTGTGAATGAACTCACAAAATTGCTCAAAGCACCAAGTGTGAAAAGTCATTCATGGGGCAGTTGCATGATTGTCAAGTATCTGCTTTATCACACTAGGGGGCAAAAGAGAGAGGAAATGTTGTTTAACTCTTGTTTAAATCCTGTTTGCCCCCTAGTGTGATAAAGCAGATAGTGTCAGTGTCATCTTTTCTTCCCTTTCCCAATCGCTTTCACTAATCTATTTAATTTTTTCCAGTTTTTCAACTTAAGTTTTTAAAGGCTTAAATCATGGCTGCAGAGCTCTGGAATTGCACAAAAAAAGATAGGATTTTTTTTTAAAAAAAAAATCCTAAAGGCATGCTGGGTAGGACATAAGGGAAGAAGGAAGGGTTAAGGGAGGGGACAGGAAGAGAACATAATGGGGGCAGCAGCCTCGGTCGCAGGAATGAGAAGAGGTGTGTGAGCCCTGGTGACACAGTGGTTAACTGCCTATACTGCAGCCACTCACTCAAAATCATAAGGTTGTGAGTTCAAGACCAGCAAAAGGGCTCAAGCTTGACTCGGGCTTGCATCTTTCCGAGGAGGTGGCTAAAATGAGTACCCAGATTGTTGGGGGCAAATTAGCTTACAGTTGTAAATTGCTTAGACACTGCTTAGGCGGTATGAAGCGGTATATAAATGAAGCTTGTTGTTGTGGGGTGGTGGCTACGTAGAAAGCAGTATGTTCCCATTTTAATTTAATTACTGCAGCAGGAAACGGGCTGGGCTTGTGATAATCTCCCCAGTTGCACTGAAATACAGTGGCTCTTTTTGCAACCAAATTTCAGCATTGTGGATTTGGGGAATGTCTGGAGTGTGTATGTGCAAACATGGCCTTGGGACACTGTACGCAAACTATATCGTCCACCCTTGTATAGAGCTGTGAGTGCTTTTTTTCCTATTGCCAAAAAAGGAAACCCATATACTCCTTTGAACAAGTTGTGCAAGTTATATTTTTTGGAAGAAAAACCTATTCTTTCACATCAAAGGAGCCATCTTAGACACAGAGTAACAAAACTGGGACTCCTATCACACTAACTGAGAGCTCTGTGTAATGTTATTTGGTTGCTTTAGCACAAGTTGCCTTTGTTAATGAACACTCTAATTTTCCTATAGCCTGTATCTGTGTCTGACTGTACGATCCCTCTGTGGAACTCGACATCTGCTTCTTGTCTTTTTTATCACACAGAGGAGGAACAGCAAATCAAGCATTTAGCTGACCCAGTTGTTAGACTTCTTAAGAATATGATTTACTCTCACAAGAACAAAGGGGAAGTCAAGAAAATACCATTTAAATTTGGTCTAAACGAGTAATAAGTCACAATGGAGGGAACATTCTAGTTAAACCAAATGGCTTGAAAACATTATTGATTGTGTTTAAGAATGTTGATTAACCAGAAAGTTCCATATTATACAGTGAGGAAATGATATTTTTCATGATGTAGCTATTAGATTTCTTTTAAAATTAGAGTCTTTGCATGCATGTCTATTTTGAAGTAAGGGTAACGTGTTCAGTGGGTCTTACTTCCAGGAGAGTGTGCAGAAGATTACGATGTAGTGACATGAATGGATATTCACTAAACTAAGGAAGTAAGGCTGCATCTACATTGCAGAAATAATGCAGTTTGACACTACTTTACATGATTTAGCTCTATCCCATGGAATCCAAGGATCTGTGGATTTACAAGTTCATTATCTTTCTTTGCCAAAGAGTGTTGGTGCCTCACAAAACTACAAATCCCATAAGTGTGTAGGATGGAGTTAGGGCAGTTAGAAGTGGTGTCAAATTGCACTATTATACTGTATTATATTATATTATATTATATTATAGTACAGTATAGTATAGTATTATATTTTATATAATAAATTATATCTACAATGTAGATGCACCTTGCACTGAACAAAGCAAGACTTCTATCTTTCTTACATTATAGTTAAAAACTAAAACCAAATACATAAAAATACAATGAAATCATATCATGGCAGAAGACTGGCTTCTCTAACACACAATCACAAATCTGTGTTCCTTGTAATATTCAATTATATTATATTCCATACATCTTGTCTGACATTTTCATACAGGTTTGGTTCCAACATGTAGTAAAACAGTCACCAGAACTGAAGAGTGCCTTGTCTGTTTTAACTCTATCACATGAGTCTTTTATAACACGTCAGCTTGTACATAAATATCCTCTACAATATTTTCCTTTGCCTTTCCTCTTCTGGCAGAAAGAAACATTGGCTCTGATAAGCAATAATCAACAGTCCCTTCCAAAGACATTTCTGCTGGAAGTCAAGCCCATCTGTTAAGTTTTACTCCAGCACTTTCAAAAAATCTTGCTGCACCATTCAGATAGAAGCTTCTACCTTTAACTATTGCCTTCTGATTCTTCCAGTTCCTGCAGCAATTTGCTTTGCTTCATCACATGGCAGAACAGGTCTGGCATTACTCCCAGGAAACTGGTGACATTTCCTCCCCAAAATATTGAATTTAATTTAACTAACAACAAGATGAAGAGGTCCACAGGCAACAAGCAACCAGCTATATCAGGGATGATGAATGTTTGGCTCTCCAGGTTACTGAACCACAATTTCTATTGCTCTTCACCAATGGCCTTGCTGTCCAAGGCTTATGGGAATAACAGATCACAACACTGTGGCTGTTGATTTCCAGGCCAATGGGACATTAAACTGTGTCAAATTTTAGTCTGACTGTAAAAGAGCTATCTGCATCTATTATGAAAGTAAATTCCAGCATCTTGGATTGGTCTTTTAAAGTTCAGACTTAAACCTGAAGTAGATTCACCATGGAAGCCAGCAGCCACTGGTAGACCATATTATTCACAGAATCACAGAATTCCTGCCTGGCAGGGGGTTGGACTGGATTGCCCTTGTGGTATCTTCATGGAGACCCTTCCGTGTGCTAAATGTCACACAAGCACCCCCCAAATGTCATGCAAGCACCATGGGTGTGATCCCCCCATGGCACTACAGATGTGGAATTGCAGCTCCTGCTCTGTTCTCATCATCCACCACTTCCATAGCACCATGGGGGATCACACTCATGGCGCTTGCGTGATGTTTGGGGGGTGCTTGCATGACGTTTAGTACATGGAAGGGCCTCCGTGTGATAAACTCTATAGAGTTAGAAGATACCACAAGGGCAATCCAGTCCAACCCCCCTGCCATGCAGGAACACACAATCAAAGTATACTGGTAAGACAACAGGTTGCACAAACCTAATTAGTTTGATATAATGATGTAATTCTATGTATGTATATACTGAGAGGAGTATCTGAACAGAACAGAGACCCGTTGAGCTGAATGGGAGATCTGAGTAGACCAGAGCTTGGAGAAATTAATGTTTGGACTACAGCTCAGAATACTCTGACTGAAGAATCATGGGAGTTGTAGTCAAAACAGTAACCTTTCTAACCCCTGATCTACCCAGATCTCCCATTCAGTTCAATGGGGATTTATCCTAGGCAAGTTTGCATAGATAAAAGCTGTATAGACTCCATTATATTTATTAAAATTGTTTTTAACATGTTCCAGAAAACATATTTGAAATCAGCACTGTTCCATATACCTTGCAAATTCATACAGTGTGTAATATTAAAAATACAGCTTGAATTAAAAATAGTAATTGTAAGCCGCTCTGAGAGCCTTTAGGGCTGAAGGGCAGGGTATAAATACCACAAACAAACAAACAAACAAAATGTTGTGGTTGCTTTTTTTTCATTCTTATTCTAAAATTAGCCAAAGCAGTACAACACAGTCATAAAAACTTGAGGCAGTCAATGAAAAGTACAAAAACAAAAAACAAGCTGTAAATACAAAAAGAAATACTTAATGAAAGAAAGGCAAATGAAGTAGGAGCAAGGGGGGAATATATGTATTAAATAATCAGTAATAGAGCCAGGTAACACCATCAAAATTAAAGTGGCTTCAGCCTATAGCAAAAGAGGCACAAAGAAGAAGTTGACAAATTTCAGTTAGGAGAGAAGACCAAATCTTTTGTAGAAATGTCAATAAATGTCTTAAGGTCCTTCTTTACAAATAAGATACCAATGACATTTAGAAGTATTGTTCTGAAAATATTTCCCAGAACCTTTGAATATTACTTCTAATCAGCTGGATGCCAGCTATTATTTTACAGATTTTCTATGAGAAAAAAGAAGTTAATTTTCCTGACTTGGTTGAGCATCTGAATATATCTGAGCATCTCACAATTTTTTCCAAGCAGCTTTTTATTTGTAAGTATTGGAAAATAAGGAAATCAGCCCCCCACTGGGACACTTCTGGTACAACATAATGTTCGTTAATAAAGTTTCTCATTTTCAACAAATCATGTTCTGACCCGATGCTAAAATTGCCTTATCTTCTTTCCTTTCAAGCAGGACTTGCACACAAATAAAACATGAGGGGATTGGTCAATACAGATGTAAATTTGTAAGGTCCTATAAACTAGGGTACAGCTTGATAATAAAAAAGACAAAGCTCTACCACCACATATAAACATATGTGCATACCATCACCCAAAATCTATTGTTTCTCTCTCATTATCCTTAATGTCTTGACACATGGGAGAGGGAAGCAGGGTGCATGTGTGTCTGTAAGATAGCATGAGATGAAAGCATACTATTCCATACATTTGTGGGGGTTACATTTCACAACAAGAACAACATCATGAGTCTATGTCTATACCATTTCCTCATTCAGAGCCTTCCTGATACAGTTGCAAGCTTAAGTTCTTTTCAGGCATGTTCTCCCTTCCACTTATACAATTATCATCTTATAGTGTATCTGCAAATGGATTTATATCCGCAAAGCTCATGTGAAAATAAACCAGGTAGTATCAATGCTACTGCTAGATTCCCTAATCTCCCCCACTCCCTTTTCTGTATTGTATTGTACTGTATTGTATTATGAACAGCCAGACCAAAAGTGCCAAACAACAGTATAGGGATGACACTAGTGAAGGATCTCTCAAAGACAACAGTAGTGGCACCAGAGCTAGCACTACAGTTAGTATTCTGCAGAAGGAGGCACAGTAAACTTCCTTTGAATGTCTTCTACCATAAGTACCCTATGATGAAGCAAACCAAAATGAAACAAGGGATAGTGCCAGACGATTAAATTCCCAAGTTGGATGGCACTCAATGGGCTCATTCCCACTTACATTTTAAATCGGTTTGCGATTCACCTTCGCTCTGTGTAGGTAATCAATTCCAAAATGTCTGTCGTTCCCTCTATGAAAGCGGATCTTTCATTAGCCCCATGTAATCGCTTCTTTTTTGGCACTGTTGTCATCCCCATTAATTGCGCTGCTTAAAAATGCCTGTCAATCATCAGTGATGTAAGCAGCAGCCCGGACTCTGGGTGGGGGGAGGGCAATGGCAGGCACTGAGCCTCTTGACAAGCCTGTGGGGGGGGGCAGAGGGGGAGGAGGAAGAGAAGAACAATGACAGGGCAGTGCAGCAAGGGGGAGGAAGAGGAAAACAAGGCATGGCATGGCATGGCATGGCATGGGAGCAAAGAGGAGGATGAGGACAATGCGAGGGGAAGAGGAAGGCAAGGAAGTCATGGCATGGGGAAGAGAAGGACGAGGAAGGGGCTGTGAGGCGCATTGCAAGGAGGAGGAGGAGGAGGAGGGCAAGGAACAGCGTCTTGAATAGTTTTTTTTAATTAATTGACCGAAGAATCAATTTGTTGTTTTAGCAACTATTTGCCTTTTCAAGTAGTTGCAAAATCAATGAATCGATTCTTCTCTTTATTATTATTTTTTTTAAAAAAAAACAAGGTCCCATAAGTCACACCACAAACAAAAAAGCAGCAGTGGGGTGTGTGTGAAATCTCCCAAAAACGGAGGAGGGATGGTAAACACACCTCCCCTCCAGAACGATGTGATTCTGATCTGTCATTCCCAATTGTTGAACACTCTTTGGAATCAATTTTCCCCCCCAAAAGAACCCACTTTAGAAACTAGCGTCTGGAAAAATCTTTGTGTGTGTGTGTGTGTGTGTGTGTGTGTGTGTGTTTGCCTTGCTTTATCATGACAGGAATTGATCACATTGTGACAGGAACCGGTTTCAAATGGGAATGAGGGTCATTTAAACCAATTCAATTTTTTTTGTAGTGGGAATGTACCCAATGAGTTACCTGGATACAACAGAGGGCAACTATGAGTAGCACTGTGGCTAAAGATGGAAGTAGACTCAAGCTGGAAGGATGTTCACTATTGACATGCTCAGTGGTGAAAGGAAAGTCCGAAACTGCACAATGCATATTGTAGGAACAAGGGATGCAAGAAACATGAATTAGAGGAGGCTAAACATAGCAAAACAAGAAATAGAGCATATAAACATTGAAATACTTGAGGTGAGGGAGCTAAAGTGGATAGAAATGGGCTATTTTGAGCCAGATAATCAGACAGGAAATGAAAATCTAAGAAGAAATGTGGTGGCATTAATAGTGAGGACAAATGTAGCAAAAGCAGTCAAAGGATATAATGCAAAGTCCGGGCGAATCATTTCAGTAAGACTTCAGGGAAAATCCATCAATATAACCATAATCCAAATGTATGTTCCAACTATATGGGAATTTGGAGGAAGAAACTGAAGGATTATTTGCAGGAGAAAATTGATTAGAAATCAAAGAGGACTTCTTATTGTTGTAGGCAACTGGAATGCAAAAGCAGGAAACAGAGGAAAATCAAAGACTGCAGGAAAATTTGGCTTAGAATCAAAAAATGAAGCAGGAGAGTGACTGACTGAATTTTGCAAAGCCAGCAGTTTCTTCATCACAAACACATTCTTCAAGCAACCCAAAAGGTGACTGTGTGCATGGCCATCACTTGAGCATTAATATAGACATGAAATAGACTGTATAATTGGAAGCAGAAGATGGAAAGGCTCCATTCTCTCTGCAAAAACAAGACCAGGAGCAGATTGTGGCACAGACCATAAACTGCTAATATAAAATCAGAGTAAAGCTTTAAAAAACACAAACCAATTATTGTGCTGAAATACAGCCTGAAAAACATCCTTGTAGAATTTAAAGTAAAAAAAGATATTTGCACTATTAAGTCTAATTGACTAGGAGCCAGGGGGAGTCTGGAATGTAGACAGGGACATTGTCCAGG
This sequence comes from Sceloporus undulatus, assembly GCF_019175285.1. Classification (NCBI taxonomy): domain Eukaryota; kingdom Metazoa; phylum Chordata; class Lepidosauria; order Squamata; family Phrynosomatidae; genus Sceloporus; species Sceloporus undulatus. The sequence goes on from NC_056522.1 coordinate 220,167,032, forward strand.
AGGAATGCAAAAAGACACTATCTGCAGCCAAAAAGAAAGAGCAGCCTCACTGGATAACAAATAAAACTCTACAAGCAATTAAGGATAGAGGAAAAGCAAAAGTAAAATGTAACAGAAATAGAGGCAGAACTCCGAATGCAACTGTCCAACTGCATGTAAGCAGGAACAAGGAGAACTACTATTATATTAAATGTGGAGAAACAGAAGATGACAACAAAAACAGAAGATGAAGATCCCTCTTCCACAAGATCCAAGAAATCAAAGGTGTTTATCAGACGAGCTCTTAAAGAGGTACTATTCCAGTGTGACTCCTCTAGCTGCCTCCTGTTGCATGCTGGGATTGGCAGTTTTAAGGAGGGGTATTTAGAATTCTCAGGCAGAGAAGTTCAGCTCCTTAAAACTGCCAATCCCAGCATGCAACAGGAGGCTGCTAGAGGAGTCACACTGGAATAGTAGCTCTTTAAGAGCATAGTGTGATAAACATCAAAGAGAAATTAAAACCAAGAAAGCAAATGTTTTACAACTAGCATGGGTACACATCACATTACCAAGTAGAAATTTTAAAAAATGGTGGAAATACTACATTGAAGAACCATATAAAAGAGATGGAAGGATGACAACACGGGAGAAATAATTCAGCAGGAACAGATGGCATACCTGTTAGCATATTTTACACCCCTCTCACTGGATATGGGGTTTCATAATTAATATTTAGTGTTGGGCACGTTTTGAGAGGTCACGATAACTTGTGGAGACTAGGAAGTTACACATGAAAGGAGCCAGAGACCTAGGAGCTTATCACTTGGTTTATTAATTTGTCTTACCTCTCCCAGTTTAAATTTCAATTTGGGAAGCATTTTGATGTTATCAGAAGGTTTTTGCTACCAAATTTGGTGCCCAAATACAGCCCAGGTGCACCTCTACTTCTAGGAGTGCTTGGCAGCCATTTTCTTAAGCCGGAAAACTCCTGGAGCTGAAAAGAGCCATGCTGCCATCCCCAGCCATCACTTAACTTGTGGAATTTATATGTACCTGGAAAGCCCTAGGAGGGGAAAGGCTATCTAAATTCCTCAAAGAGATTTTTCAAAGAGCGAGCAACAAAACAAACCATTTTTGTGCAACAGTGTTAATCAAACCATTAAATGCCATTTTTCTCTGTCAGTCCTGTGGTTTCCAAATTTCACATTAACATATAATATTTTAACATGTTGAATATTTTCCACATGCAACATTTATGTACATTGACTCTGAGCTCTGCAATGATTAACAAAATGTGTTAAGCATTTTATACAAATGTTCCATTCTCTGAACTCAGTGTTATAGAAGATAACTTTTTCTTCACAAATAACATCCCCGTACACTCTAGAATTCTGATCTTCTAGTGTTTCAAATCACATTAGAGTACAAAAGACTTCCTCCTGCAGAGGTCCAGCCTGCATACATAGAATCATATGTATGCAGGCCTTTCCTGAATAAAGTGCCCGGCCACAGAATGACTGCCCCCCACATCATGGATTAGCCCACCACTCTGTCCTTGTTATATTTTTATTGTGTTTTTTAATTGTGTTTTTAATAGATATTTTAATTGTACATGTTTAATCCTGTTTTAAGGGGGGGAATTTGGGACATAATTTTGTAAATGTGGATTTTAATATGTTGTGAGCCGCTTTGATTGTCTTGTAACAGAAAAGCGGGATATAAATAAACGTTTTATTTTATTATTTATTATATGTTCCAACATTTCACAGATGAAAACTGGAACAAATGTGGCCAAACAACATCAGAGTATGGTCAAGAAGACAAACATCTGTCTTCACACCAGTCTATGGTCTCTCGGCAATTGTGTTGTTAAGGCAAATGGAAACATACCAATTTGTAAATAATCACAGTCACACTTTTCTGCAATTGTGCTAGAATGCTGCTTTGGTGATCCATGGTCCTGCAGTCACTCTTTGGCACTGCCTGGCTAACCCCACTTTCCTCCTTATATACCTACCCAGTGCATGCATGGCTTGTGAAAGTCAGACTTTCTTTAAAAACCTTCTCCCTTTAAAGTCCAATCTAGTTTGCTGAGTTTCCACACTGTCTTCTTCTGTCACATCTCCTCCACTTCCTCATCTCTCCCTTATCATTTGCTCACTGATGCAATGCCTCCAGTCTTTTACACACCATGCCTGAGAGACCGAAGGGCCCTAGGACTTGGACAGACCTTTGCTCAGGCTGGCGGTGGATCACTCAGCAGAGGAGCTATTAGGGGTGGTGCAGTTAGAAGGAAGCCAGTATGGTGTAATGGTCTGAGTGTTGAATTCTGGAAACCAGGGTTCAAATCTCCCCTTGACAAACAACTTATGTCCAAAGTCAAATCCTCACTGAACCAGTCTTGCCAAGAAAACTCCATGATAGGTTTAGGATCACCACAAGTGCCTTAGGACAACAATAAAGGCACACAACAACAAACTGAGAAAATAAAATAAATAGAAAAAGAAAATGAAGTAAAAACAGTCTCAACCTGCTTGGAAATAGGGAGGGGGAGGGGGGAGGGGAGGGGGACTCATGTCCACTTATCTCACATGAATGCTTAAATAAGGGGCCTATTGCACCAGATGCAGTGATATTGGAAGCCATTGACAGGTTTTCTCATCATTGAAAAGGTGTGCTTTACTAGTGATTGAAATGTAAAGCAGCAATTGGAGCGCTACAATGTCATGTGATAAGTACCAGCCAAAGATGCTATTATCCTACTGTAATTCCAGTATATCAGTCTCATACGATAATGGTATGAATCTACAGGGAAGATACATCCCTCTCCTCTCCCCCTGTGCAGCTGCCAGAATACAAACTACTTTTGCACTTTGAACTTAGTTTGCAGTGACTGAAGTAAGCTTGGGACAAAGAAAGGAAGTGAAAAAAAGGAAGAGAGGCCAGAACATTTCAAAAGTAGCTGGAAAAAACCAGGACAACAGAGGATTTATTGGAACTGTCCCTGTCAAATCAGGACAGCTGGAGAGTATGTGGAAGGTAACAGGAACAGCAGTGGCAATGGAACCTTGCTATTGCTTTCATATTTCCATTTCAGTTAACTCTGAATGCTGTGTCTGTGTAAATTGTTATTGTATGTGTGATTGCACTTTGCATTTTTCTAAATAAAGACCTCTTAATTCACCCAAACCTGGAGTACTCCTCAGTTATTACTGGTATATACAGATGCAAATGGTCCTAAATGTTACCCAGCATCTTGTAAAGCTAATTTACCAAACATTTAGAATAATACTGACATGTTTGGTGGACACACACACACATATGCAGTCTCCCACCTTTGTTTGCGTAACACTTTTCTTTTGCTCTTTCACTTACTAAATACTTTTCAGAACAGGAGAAGAGTATTTTGGAAAAGATGCAAATATCAGTGAATTCCTTCTTATGTTTTGGGAGAAAGACTGGCATTCTGTTAGAGCATCCACAAGATACAACATAGCTACAACTTATTTTAATGGTAGTCACCATTATTTTATGTTCTTAAAGCTTTTCATGAACTAGAGATGAGAGAGCTGGGGAGGGAGAAGAGGGAGAGAAGATGGAGAGAGACTGAGGACATGGATACCAAGAAAGTGGTTGCCCTAGCAATGGTAACTATGCTAAAGACCTTACAGTTTCCTTTAGCTTACTTAAAATATGCAGTTTTAAATAGAATGCTAATGGCTTGGAGATATTTAACTTAATGAAATGTAGTCAATTTCAAAACAGCCAAACAAATATTTCTTGGGGGAATTGTTGTTCATCTACTGCTAAGACTATATCTTCATGAATTTCTATTTTTTTTAATAATTGCCCATCCTATCCTAGCCAGAGGCACATAGCAGAAGTTTAAAAGAAAAACATGAAATATGATGGTGGGAAGAAAGGTGAATTTTCCATCACACTGCCTTTTTATGGACCAGCTCCCCAGTGTCAGTAAAAATTCCCAACCCTACAAAGTCTACTGAAAAATATTGGCTTTTAACATTTTTCAGGTTGCTGTTAACTCTCTTCTAGTCTCCCTTAGACAGGAAACTCCTCAGACATGTCTCCAGTGACAGCTTTTAATGTTTACCCTGTGGATTCAGCTCCCCACCTTTTTTTCCTCCTTTTTGCACCTTAGTCTGTGTGACATTCAAAGCACTTACTTTAAAACAAGATGGCTAAAGGGCACATCTGGCCTGTAGAGGAATACAGCTCTGTGTGATGGTGCTAAGACTACATGCATCTGGTTTGTTCAATGCTCCTAGGAAGAACTGAACTGAAATGGAAGAATCAACTATTGTGAACTTTGTGGGAAAGACTAATACACTCAGCAAAAGCAAGTAACAGTGTTCTCTGTCTTGTTGCACTGCTGTTATTACATTTTAAAGCAAAATAAAAAAGAATAAGAAAACAAACCAAGGACCCTATTGCATAGGGTTAAAACCCTGGCTTACCTTTCCCGAAATCAGTCCTAATTCAGAGGGCAGCTTCCAACTTCTAAAAATGACTACTGAAGCACCTTACAGGACCCATGCTGCATCCAGAATGGACCTGGGCGGTGATTCAGCAGCGATTTCTTTGCAAAAACACTGGGCTGCCTCCTAAATTAGGACTTAATTTGGGAAAGGTAACCTGGGGTTTTAACCCCATGTGATCGGGTCCCAAGACTAGCAAGGAGAGCTATGAAGGAATTAGATAAGATCCTCAAATATAACTGAGCATTAAAGTCACAATCATCACCATGGTACTTCCAGTTTCTAAGTTCAGATGTGAAAAGTGAACAATGAAGAAAGCTGAAAGTGGGGGGGGGGGGCATTTGAAATGTGGTGCTGGATGAGAGTTTTGCAGATACTGCGGACTGTCAAAAAGATAAATGGGTCTGAGAGCAATTCAAGCCCACACCCTTCCTAGAAACCAGAATAACAAAATGACCTTGCTATATCTTGGAAATATTCTGGGGAAACATGACCTATTGGAAATGATCATACTGCTAGGATATTTGAAGGCAGTAAGGGAAGAGGAAGCACTCTGCACACACTGACTAGATGATACATATCATGCTAGCTGAACTGCCAAATATTAGAGGAGGTTAAAGCACAGGGCCTTAAATACCACGACCAAAAGCTTGTAATGAGCCCTGGCTCAAAATGGTAGCCAGTCAAGGGATCTACAAGGGGAACAGACCTGTGAGTATTTGGGGAGATTCAACTCTTTGATATGCTAGTCCTTCTCTTCAAAAATGTGGGTGGGGGACTGAGCTTGGCTTTGACTCCATCTCCTGCTAGCTCCTTCCACCATCAAGAAGCTCTGAAGAATGTAGCTCTTGAAAGAAAAAAGGATGCTGACCCCTGTGCTAGAGAAAAGGAAGCCATGATGAGGAGCTGGAGGACAGAGTGGGCCCTATGGGCCCAAAGCTAGCCTGTGGCCTTGAAGCGCAACAGAACACACTCTCTAGTTGCTGACAAAGGGTGGGGCAGTGTCATATTGTCCTTCACTTCAGGTAACAAATGTCTTGCGCTAGTCTTAGAATCAGAGATATCTGTTTCTCTCTGATTTAGTGTCATTTGCAGCATCTCAGGATGAAGCTATCCTGTTTTCACACTAACTCGGTAATGGGCTGGATGAGGGAAAACAGACTCAGACTGAATCCAGAGAAAACAGAAGTGCTCGTGATAGGTTCCCTCAGTCCGGGATTGGAGGTTTGTCCACCTGTCCTGAACGGGGTCACGCTCCCCTTGAAGGACTCTGTTCCCAGTCTGGGGGTGCTCCTGGACTCGCCACTCCACCTGACATCTCAGGTGGATGCGACGGTCAGGAGCACCTGTTTTCAACTTCGGTTGATACGCCAGCTGCGACCCTTCCTGGGCCGGAGGGACCTTGAAACAGTGGTACACGCTCTGGTAACCTCTCGTTTGGATTTCTGTAATGCGCTCTACATGGGGCAACCCTTGTACCATACCCGGAAGCTACAGTTGGTTCAAAATATGGCAGCTAGAGTGGTCACTGGATTTTCCAGGGCCACCCATATAACACCGGTATTAAAAGATCTCCATTGGCTGCCCATTCACTTCTGAGCGCAATACAAGGTGTTGGTTATCACCTATAAAGCCCTAAATGGCTTGGGCCCAGGGTACTTGGAGAACCGCCTCTCCCTATATAATCTGCCCCGCACACTCAGATCGGCTGGGAAGCATTTGCTGACAGTCCCAGATTCTAAATACGCCACAACATCGCGTAGAGCCTATTCCATCTCGGCTCCTCTGCTCTGGAACGCGCTTCCCAGTGAGCTCCGCTCGGCCACCTCCCTTGAGCGGTTCAGGAAGGAATTAAAAATCTTCCTGTTCCAAAAAGCTTTCCCTTAATTTTCTCCCTTTGTAGCCTCCTTCCTCCCCCTCACCGTTATTATCTTTGTTGTAAACATCTTATGCTAGTTGGATATTGCTATTGTGATTTTAATGTATAATTGTTGTTACTGTGTATTGTGTTTTTACTCTGTACTGTTATTGTTGTAACCCGCCTTGATCTACGGAAAGGCGGGCTATAAATAAATATTTTATTTTATTTATTTATTTAGATGTGTACTGTGACACAGATGTGTGTATGCATGTGTGTGTGTGTCACAGGAGCCTGGTAGGATGTTTCCATTGATCTAAGTACTGATGTGTATTAAATCAGTGCTACCTAGCCAAAGGTTTGAAAAATTAATCTAGCAATAGCAATAGTGAGTACATTTCTATACTGCTTATCAGTGAACTAAGCACTCCCTAAGTGGTTCTCAATGTGTAAGCTAATTGCCCCCAACAAGCTAGATACTACAGAAGCATGCAAGGCTGAGTGGACCTTGGAGCCCGGCCTGGGATCAAAGTCATAATGCAGCACAGGCATTTAACCTGCCATTGTGGTTGCTGTACAAGCATTTAATCACTGTGCCACCAGGGCTCCTGTAATTAACTTCTTTGGACTTAAGATCCAAGAATCCCACAACCTTAATTCAGACTAGGAGCTGTGGTCTGAAAAAAGTGACTTTTCCAAGCTCTGAATTTATCATTGCTGCTTCTGGAAATACAAAAACTCATTTGTCATTTGTATTCATATCCCTCTTCGTGTTGCCCCATACTTGCTCCCAAAGTTACTTTTGAAATCTGATGCCACTCAGAATCTACCTCATAAGCCATAGATTATTTTCTACTGCTGCTTTTTCTTAGCTTATATATGTGCTTAATAAATGGGACTGGATAAAAACTTCCAACTTCCAGATTAGCCATATTGCCTAAAAAGATTGAATAACTACTGCCATCTCATGTTCCTCCTCTCTGATGGTAGTAGTACCAGTTGCATGCAGTAGCAGTGGATGGCCCCCACTCCAGGGAAACTGTGATTCTGCTCCAAATTTTATTCTGAACTTTTGGGAATAAAGTTCAGTACCTTGGCTAGCACAAACTAAAAGCTGGAGCAGAGTCATTGTCCCACTGACAAGGGAGCAACCAGCCGCCACTGTTAGCATGTTGGTCAAGGGAAGGGCACAAATCCCCAAACATTTTAGACTTTCTCAGCTTTAGCACTGGAAAATAGGACTAGGGCATGGATTTTTACAGTCTAGAAATGAGAAAATCCACCAGCTTCACTGCATCCTACATTCAGATCTTTTAAACATCAAGCTACTTCCTTCTCAAATACAAAGAATTTTTTTAACTGTAGTACATTCTTCACGATCAGAAAGAAGAAACAAAATCTCCCCTCACTTGTCACAAATCTTCTCAGCATGAGAAGTTCACAGTTGTATCCCTTACATATTGATGTCAGAGATAAGAAAACTCTGAGGGGGGGGGGGCAGCATTGTAATCCTAAGCATGAACATAGTTGAATACACAGGGGTTTAGATTCAAACTGTTAAAGAATTAAGCACTCAAAGCCTGAACATGGGTGAACGAAACTGTCAATTTCCATTTCTACTCCTAATGAATTTTTAAAATCTTGAGTTCTTTCCATCCCAAATATGGAAGAACACACAAATATTGGTAGATTCTGATGAAAACTAACCTGAAATGAGATTTGCACCCACTGCTACTGCTTACAAGATTGTTACCCCTGCTGTCAGCAATCTGCTCTCACACCAGGGCAGCACCATGCAAATCCAGTGTTTACACACACAAACACATAGACACTTTCACCATTGCCTCCTGGCTCTAAAAGGTAAGAACATGAACTTTCCTCTCCATCCATTGGTATGCAGGGACTTCATCTAGCAAATTGCCTTGGCAGCCACCCTGCTCTGAACTGGATGGATGTAACTAGAATTACATTCTATACATACATTTTAAGATGAGCCTACTACATGTCCAGTGAATAAATCCAGCTTCAATTGATCCTGGAGGAAACGGATTATCTTGATCCATTTCAAACCGGCTTTCGGACGGGCTACGGGGTTGAGACTGCCATGGTCGCCTTGGTCGATGATCTCCGTCTGGGCATGGACAGGGGTAGCGTGTCCCTGTTAGTGCTCTTGGACATCTCAGCGGCTTTCGATACCATAGACCATGGTATCCTTCTGGGATGCCTGGCAGAGGTGGGAATCGGGGGCACTGCGCTCCAGTGGTTCCGGTCCTACCTCTCTGGGAGGTCCCAGATGGTGCAGCTGGGAGACATGTGCTCCGATGAGAGGCCCCTAACATCGGGGGTCCCTCAGGGGGCCATTCTGTCTCCCATGCTCTTTAACATTTACATGAAACCGCTGGGAGAGATCATCCGGAGACATGGGGCGTGGGGTTATCAGTACGCTGATGACACCCAAATAGTCTTCTCTATGTCTCCGACTGATGCAGTGACCGGGGATGGCATCTCTCCTCTCGTGGCCTGCCTGGAGTCGGTAATGGATTGGATGAGGGAAAACAGACTCAGCCTGAATCCAGAGAAAACGGAAGTACTTGTGATAGGTTCACCCGGCCCAGGGATGGTGGTGGTTCCACCTGTTCTGAACGGCGTCATGCTCCCTGTGAAGGACACAGTACGCAGTCTGGGGGTGCTCCTTGACTCGTCGCTCCATCTTACTTCTCAGGTGGATGCGACGGTCAGGAGCGCCTGTTATCAGCTTCGGCGGATACGCCAGCTGCGTCCCTACCTGGACCGGAGGGACCTTGAAACTGTGGTACACGCTCTGGTAACCTCTCGTTTGGACTTCTGCAATGTGCTCTACATGGGGCAACCCTTGTACCATACCCGGAAGCTACAATTAGTGCAGAACATGGCAGCACGTCTGGTCACTGGTACGTCCAGGACCAGTCATATAACACCGGTGCTAAAAGATCTCCATTGGCTGCCTATTCGCTTCCGGGCGCAATACAAGGTGTTCGTTATGACCTATAAAGCCCTAAATGGCTTGGGCCCAGGGTATCTAGAGGACCGCCTCTCTCCATACAATCCGCCCCACACACTCAGATCTTCTGGGCAGCAACTTCTAAGAGTTCCAAAGGCTAGGCTGACATCTACTTCGAGGAGGGCCTTTACCATCTTGGCCCCGAACCTCTGGAACTCGCTGCCCGCCGAGCTCTGCTCTGCCGCCTCCTTAGCCCAGTTTAGGAAGGGGTTAAAAACCTTATTATTCGAGCAGGCTTACCCCTGACTCTTAGCCCCTGACCGCTTCCTGACCTCTTCCTCTATGTCAGCATGGCCACTGGCATGAGTGTTTTTTAATTCTTTTTCTGTGTAATTGTTGGTTTTAGTGGAATGTTTTTATTGTATTTTGATATAATAAATAATAATAATAATAATAATAATAATAATAATAATAATAATAATAATAATAATAATAATAATAATAATAATAATAATAATAATAATTTATTTATAGCCCGCCCAATCACAAGGAATCCAGACGGGTTACAACAGTAAAAATAAAGATAATAAAATAAAATACAATAAATAAATAAAATACAATAAAATTAAAGAGAGCAAAGTGAGTACATTCACAGTTAGGCCTGATGGAAGTTGGGCCTCTCTTTTTCACTCCCTCCCAGGTCTGATGATGATGTCATGGAGGGAGGGCTCTTCTTCTTGAGGCAAGGATTTTATTTTAATTAATTTTAATTTAATTCTTCTCATTAAATTTAAGAGAAGAATTGGTGGACAGAGTGACATAAGTCACAGTAAATGGGGAGTAGAACTAGGTAGGGAAGGCCTGCCGGAAGAGATCCGTCTTAAGAGCCTTCTTAAAGGCTGTAAGAGTAGAAATGTCACGGATCTCCTTCGGCAGGTCATTCCATAGCTTCGGAGCTGCGATGGAAAAGGCCCTCTGGGTGACTGAACTTAGCCTAGATTTTATTGGCTGAAGTAGATTCTTCCCTGAGGACCTTAGAGTGCGGGACGGACAGTATGGAAGTAGGCGATCTCTTAAGTATTCTGGACCCAAGCCATGTAGGGCTTTGAAGGTAATCACCAACACCTTGTACCTTGCCCGGAAACTAATTGGCAGCCAGTGAAGGGATTTCAAAACCGGTGTTATGTGATCGGTACGACGAGTACCTGTAATTAACCTGGCTGCCATATTTTGTACAAGTTGAAGTTTCTGAACTTGGCACAAGGGTAGCCCCATGTACAGCGCATTACAGAAGTCCAATCGAGAGGTGACCAGCGCATGTACAACTGTTTCAAGGTCTCCCTGCTCCAGGAAGGGGCGCAGCTGGCGTATCAGCCGAAGCTGATAACAAGTGCTCCTGACTGTCGCATCTACCTGAGCTGTCAGGTGAAGCGACGAGTCAAGGAGCACCCCTAAGCTGCGGACAGAGTCTTTCAGGGGAAGTGTGACCCCATCCAGAACTGGCTGACATAATTCCATACCTGGGCTTGGGTTTCCTATAACAAGTACCTCCGTCTTACCTGGATTCAGCTTGAGTCGGTTTTCCCTCATCCAGTCCATTACCGCCCCAAGACAGGCATTCAGAGGAGAGATGCCATCCTTAGTCACTGCATCAGTCTGAGACATAGAGAAATATATTTGGGTGTCATCAGCGTACTGATAACATCCTGCCCCATGTCTCCGGATGATTTTTCCCAGCGGCTTCATGTAAATGTTAAACAGCATAGGAGACAATATTGTGCCCTGGGGTACACCAAATTTTATCTCTCTTTTAGAAGAGCAACTGTCTCCTAGCGCCACCATCTGGAATCTGCCCGAGAGGTAGGACCAGAACCACTGTAGAACAGTGCCTCCGATACCTAACTCTCTCAGGCGTTCCAGAAGGATACCATGGTCGATGGTATCGAAGGCCGCTGAGAGGTCTAAGAGCACCAGCAGGGTCACACTTCCCCTGTCGATGCCTAGACGGAGATCATCAACTAAGGCGACCAAGGCCGTCTCAACTCCGTATCCTGCCCTGAATCCGGTTTGAAATGGGTCCAGATAATCAGCTTCATCCAAGACTGCCTGTAGTTGATTGGCGACCGCCCTCTCAATCACCTTGCTCAAGAATGGTAACAACGAGACTGGCCTATAGTTATTTCTATCCAGAGGGTCCAGGGAGGGCTTTTTTAAGAGTGGTCTGACCACTGCCTCCTTAAGACAAGAAGGCAGGGTACCCTCCCTGAAGGATGCATTGATTATATTTTTCAGCATCAGCTTGACTATATCACCCCCCTGGACAGCCAGCCAGGGTGGGCAAGGGTCAAGAGGGCAAGTCATTTTTTTCAGACTACTAAGGAGCTTGTCCACGTCCTCAGTACTTACCGACTCAAATTGATCCAGTCTAACAGTAATGGCGGAGGCGTTGGATGCCTCTCTCATTGCTTCTGACTTAAAGTTGGCATCCAAATCAGCTCTTATCCGAGAGATTTTATCTGTGAAATAATCATTAAAAGCATTACAGTAAGCTATGGTTGACTCTGGGTGGGAGGCAGTTGTGTTAAACTCCTTACCACCTTGAACAGCTCAGCTGGACGAGATTTCACAGACGCGATAGATGCAGAGTAGAAAGATTTTTTGGCTGCATCTATCGCCATTTGATAGGACCTAAGAAAAGTCCTATGAAGTATCTTATCAGATATGAGTTGAGATTTCAGCCAACGCTTCTCTAGTCGTTGTCCAACCCGCTTCATTTGTTTAAGCTCTTCAGTGTACCAAGGGTTACGGTTTTTACTGGGTTGGAAAGGACGCTTGGGAGCGATCATGTCTATAGCTCTGGTGATGTTGTTATTCCATAAATTAACCAGAACTTCAACAGAGTCACTGGCACTGCCAACCATAGAACCCCCTAGGGCTTCTTGGAACCTAATGGGTTCCATCAGCCTTCGAGGGCGGACCATTTTAATTGGTCCTCCACCCCTAGAGGGAGGAATAGTAGTCTCCAGACCAACCTTAACCAGGAAATGATCCGTCCATGATAATGCGGAGATACTAGTTATTTCTGCCCATGGATATGCCTGTTCGGTACAGAAGACCACATCAAGAGTATGACCTGCAGAATGCGTAGGCTCAGAGACTATCTAGGAGAGGCCCATGTTTGTCATGAAACCCATGAATTCCCGAGCCGCACCAGTAAGATTAGTCAAATCACCCTTGAGAGGGATGTTGAGGTCACCCAGGACTAATAGCCTAGGCGATTCCAACATCAGCTCTGAGACTAGTTGTGTCAGCTCAGTTAGGGAGTCTGTTACGTTACGGGGTGGGCGATAGACCAACAGAATCCCCAAACTCTCCCTGGTCTTCAAGCAAAGGTAAATGCATTCAATGTGGTTTAATGCACGGATAGGTATCCTGGTTAAAGTGAGATTGTTTTTATGGATTATGGCTACGCCTCCCCCCTGCCCGCTTCCCCTTATCTGCTCATTGACAGAGTACCCGGCCGGAAGGGCCTGAGCCCAGGTTACAGAGCTATCTGCTCTAAGCCAGGTCTCTGTGATACATGCCAGGTCAGCATTGTGATCTATCAGTAAGTCATAGATGATATGGGACTTATTCTTCACTGACCTGGCATTACATAAGAGCAGGGAAAGGTTTGGCGAATGGTTAGGCATGCTCTCCAGATCTTTTGGGGTAGCAGGGCGAATGGAAGGCGGAATAGATATCAGACATCTATCACGTCTTCTTCTGTAATGACCTTTTGCCCTGCTAATGCCATATCTTCCATTGCCCTGCACAACTTGAATTGCTACTCCGTTGAAGACATCTAATCCCTCCCCTGAAACATACATTGATGGATATATATCTTGATTGACCTCAAGACCCTCCATCTAACCAGTGTCTCGGAGTCCAATATATGTTGTTAACTGCCCTGATGTATGAAGGGCGGTATATAAATAAACTTATTATTATTATTATTATTATTATTATTATTATTATTATTATTATTATTACTTTGACCAAAGCAGAATATAGTTGCTGTATGGAGAAAATTGAAATGGAAGTTTCAATTTGATCCAGACATATTCCAAAAAAACTTCCATTTGCCTTAATCTGTGAGCGGACATTGGTGTCAAACGCTTTATACAGAAACCATGGGTAAGACTGTAATGGAGCCAGGGCTTTCGAGACTGAAACCATGGAGCTGTCTATTAGCAAGGATGCTGGTGCAATTTGCTTCTCATCTCAAGCTCTTCCATTCCCCTTGGATTTTGCAGTTGAATAGCTCACAGTAGTTTTCGCTCTGTTTATTCACCCCATAAATGTATGCTGCTATACGCTATTCCTGTAATGAAGCAAAGGATTGTGGGGTGACTTGGGCTTTAAACCCATGATCCTGGTAAATATGAAAAGTGTTAGAACTGGTTTATTGATATGGATCAATACAGCTGTCTCCATTTTTGGATTTTCATTGGAAACAACTATCGTGATGAGTGTCTGCACCTCAAAATGTACCCCTTCAACACTTGCCTTTGGTGGATGCAATCATTCTATACCTCTTGCATCTATTAAATTCTCAGGATCCATAACTGTGCTTTCAAGAACTGTGAAATAAATACACTCTGCCTGATTGTGAAAGCTTACAAAATGTGTTACACCAGATGAATCATTCCCAAACAACATGATCCAAGTCTAATTTAGAATCATAGAATCATAGAGTTGGAAGAGACTGCAAGGACCATCCAGACCAACCCCCTGCCATGCAGGAAATCACAATCAAAGCACCTCTAACAGATGGTCATCCAGCATCTGTTTAAAGATCTCCAAAAAGGAAAATTTAGGTGCAGTTTCTACTAGACCAAACCAATCAATGCTCTGGAGATACACAAATTTATTTCCCAAACTATAGCTCCTCATAATACAACTTGCAAGCCACTCTGGTTCTGAACATTCTGAACATGGGGTCCAACATCAGGATTTAACACCAAGTCCAGCAGGTGGAACACATTTCCCAACTCAATAGAATCTTTAGCACTTCACTTAAAGCTCTGAATTCACACAACTAAAAAGTAATTTATATTGATCAAATGTTACTGCTTTGATTCTACAGTTATTATTAATATTATTGTTATTCTTACTAGCTATTCTAGGTGAACTTGAAACTGAACTGGAACTCCTAGATTTTGCCATCATTTCAGTCTGTGAAGTGTTACATTCTGCATCATTATCTTCCTTATTTATATTTCTTTTCTGCTTTTACTGACTGCCTTTAATCTTGCTGTTTTACTGACTGCATTGTGTATGTTTCCTCACTGTTCTTTCCCTGCTGCCAACATTCTAAATTGGAGTTTTAAAAGTAAATAATCAGCCCTCTACATTTGTGGTTTTGACTTTTATGGTTTTTCACAGATTTGATTGATATGTTCTCTCTAGGAATCTCAAGGTCCTCCAGCACGATTCTGCCAGAAGTTGACCATAGTCACATTGGAGCACCTAGAGATTTCTAGAGAAAACACTTATCTAGGCATTTGAATGTCCTCCAGTGCAATTCTATGGTCAATGTCTGCCAGATGTTGGTCATAGAGGTGCACTGGAGGACTTAGAGATTCCTAGAGAGGTGTTCTTAGGTAAAAAGAGAAAGGTAGTTTTTTATTTGCGGGTTCCCCCCCCCCCCACCTTCATGGGGGCCCTGTGACTGTAACCCCAGTGAATGTGGAGGGCACACTATAATTACAAAGAAGGACAAAAGAAGAGGAGAGAGGGGGAAAGAGTGGTGGTGGATAGGGCATGGACACTAGCTTAGCATACAGTTGGCCCTTGGTATCCACAGATTTTTTATCCACAGATTCAAGCATGCACGGCCTGAAAATATTCAAAATATAAATATAAATCCCCATAGCAAACCTTGTTTTTGCATTTTTATATAAAGGATACCGTTTCACTATATAAATGTATTTGATAGGACTTGAGTATCCACGGATGTTGGTATCCACAAGGGGTCCTGGAACCAAACCCCAGTGGATAACAAGGACCCACTGTATACATTAATGTAAATTGTTCATATTTTCAAAATCACATTTTCTTGAAGATGGCAAATACTGACAAGTACTTGTTATGTTCCAACCCCTGCAAACTTGATGAAAACATCATTCAACCATGTTCTGATCATCAACAGAATGGACTTCCTTCTTTCACATGCAGCTGATACCCTGTAATTTAGGTTCGTGAGAAAGTTATTGTGATTGATGCAGTAGTGTCAAATTTGTGACTAAGTAGTAATCATGAATACAGAATAATTATGGTCACTAGTAGTTATGATTTTGACACTATTGCCGCAATTGTAACTTGCCACTGCCACCACTACCCCTAACCTACTTTATTGGCTATCAGCTGCACGGGGAGAAGGTGGTCCATTCTCCTGATGATCTAAGCATGGCTGAATTATGTTTTCATCAGGTTTGAAGGGTTGGGCCAGAAGAAGTTACTTAGGGCCCGAACAGACAGGCCAAAATAAAGCTACTTCAGGTCAGTTTGAAGGGATGCTGTTTAAATGCTGCATGCATCCTAAAAGCCCGGAAGCTGCACCAAAGTCACGCTCCAGTCCTAAGGACTAGAACGCAGCTTTGTCACAGCTTCTGGCCTCTTAAGATGTGTGTGTCAACTAAACAGCATACCTCCAAAGTGACCCGAAGCAGCTTTATTTTGGCCTGTCTGTTTGGGCCCTAAGTTAAGTACTTAGTTAAATATAAGGTGAAACAGGGTTCCATCCCACAACTATGAAATACGTGTTCATGCATAGCTAAAGAGGTAAGATTGTTTGACCATCGAATGATAGATAGTAGATATTTATCTTTCCAACTTTCAGTTATAATTTTCTAGCAAATGTAAGAGCACACAGCTTCCAGCCCATTGATCATTAGTTAAATTTCAGGTCACAGGGATATAATTTAAAAGGAATATCACTCTGCCTACATTTGTTTTTCTCAGATTCCCTATTCACATGACACATACACACAAATGCACCACAATACACTTAGTGCCACATTCCAGGTCTTTCACTGAACGTCCCATAACTTCAAAAAAATATTCTTAGGGTACAGGGAACTGAGGTTGTAGAGTGGAAAAAGACTCAGTGCATCTGTGGCCTTTTTCCTGTGTTACTGTTGGAGACAACCTTATGATCTCCCATGCACCTGAAAAGGTTTGTTTTTGTAACATGGTAACAAAAGAACAGGGAGTGCCTCTTTGACCATAATAATGGCTGGTGAGAGGAATTATGTGGCCTACAAGATGTTGGACTGCCACTTCCATTCCTCCTACCAATGGAAAATTGTGAACCTTGCTCAAAGTTGTTTCCATTTCAGACTTTGAGTTCAATATTCTTTGACAAAGCCATCTTTTCTTCAGATTAAAGTAACCAAAACCTAGATTTAATTAAAAGCTTTGCTGAATACATGCATACACACACACACACACACACACACATTTTAGTTTTGAAGTTAATCAAAGATAATCAGATATGTGATAGGGAGTAGATGCTTGCAAGGTAATTTATTTTCAGGCTGGTGAAATTCAGACTTATCTGATGCTTCTCACTTCTCTCCTAGCTCAGAATTCAGCTATGGTATCAGGGTAACATCTGCATTCTTCTACCAGTATCACAAAATACGCAGTAAAGAAAAAGCTTTGATCATAACACTGGTTTCTTTAGCTGAAAGGGAATATTAAGGATCGTGAAAGTTAAATTAATGAAAAGCTACTAAGTTATACTAAGCTATAATAAGATATATGTTTGCTGTTGTCCCACTTTCAACTAAAAGCCCAGAGTTGTTGTGTTTATTGAAAAACAATAGTGTTTAAAGTGCTTCATTTAATCTGACCAATTTTCTCCTTCTTAGGTGTCCTTGTTATAAAAATAAGAATCCTGGTTGAAGAACAATGAGTCTGTGATTGTATCTATACTGCAGAAATAATGCAGTTTGACACCATTTTAACTGCCATGGCTCAGTGCTATGGAATTCTAAGATTTGTGTTATTGTGATATAGGTCCAAAACACACTGTAGAAATAATCCAGTTCGAGACCAGTTTAACTGCTGTGGCTCAGTGTTAGGTAATCCTGTGAGTTGTAGTTTATTGTGGCATGAGAGCTCTCTGACAGAGAGAAGGCTAAATGTCTCACAAAACTACACTTCCCAGAATTCCCTAGCATTGAGCCAGGGCAGTTAAGTAGTGTCAACTGTATTATTTGTGCAGTGCGTTTTGGAACTATAGCGCTTTACAAAGCACCCAAAAAGGGTGCTCTGTCAGCGCCGCTGGTTGCTGCGTCTGGGAACCACAGCAGACAAACAGTGCGATTCTCGGACGCAACGAAAAAGAAGCAGCAAAATGTAGCTTCTTTTTGCACCGTGGAAATGGTGCCGCAAGTGGCCAATGGCGCACTCGTGACATCACTTCCGCCGCGCAATGTGCGGACGCTAGGCGCCTTCAACGTCAAGATGGTGGTGCCTGTGTAGAATGGGCGCCGCCATTTTGTACGTGCCAAGTGCATACTAGGGTTAGGGGCGTCCGGAAAGGACGCCCCTTTCTAACCCTAGTGCGTGTGCGGCACATACTTTTTGCCTGTGCGAAACAGGCCATAGTTAGCCTTTCCTGTCAGAGAGCTCTGGTACCACAACAAACTACAAATCTCAGTGATCCATAGTATTGAGCCATTACAGTTAAAGCGTGTAAAAATGCATTGATTCTGCAGTCTAAATGCAGTCTCTGTCAAATGTCACAAGAAGCCCTGATTTAAACAAGCTAGAGTTTATAAGCTAGTAACAAACTATCACCCCTATCTGTTTGTTAGACAGTTTGTTAGGTGGGGTGGATTTCAACAAAACAATAACCCAGAATTCAGAAAATCCACGTCCCCAGGCTGTATGCCTAGGACCGGACTTTACTGGTCTATTTGAATAGAGACCAATAACTTGATTGGACTTGACGCAGCGTGCCAGGTCGGGGAGACAGTTGGGGTGGGGCTAAGGCTATGAAGCCTGCTCTGCCCTCCCTCTTCCGTGAATTGTTGTCCCACCCTCCCACCTTGACTTCAGTGTAGCTTTGGTGGTCGCTTTATGGGCCAGGTAGGAATTCCCCCCCCCTTTTTTTTTTCTAAGGATTTTTCACCTACCTCACACTGTTGTTCTTGGCATAGCAGATTGGCTCAGGTGTAGACTTAAATAGGTGGTCACTGGTGGTTACGGGGGGAGATGTAATAGTCTGGTGAACACCTATGGCACCCACTTGAGGTGAAGATTAGGCCTCTTAGACTTTCTTCTTAGGTCTTGTGAGTAACAAGAGAAGAAAAGAGACCTTTCTTGGGGCTGACCTGGGATATAATCCTCAGTCAAGTCTGGCGAGTTGACGGTGGAAATCTCAGGCTGGTGTTCCAGATGCGAGCTGGCCGGGGAGCAACCCAGTCATTGGGTTATCCTCAGAGCTCAGGTGTTTTGCCCAGGGGAAGCTGAGGAGATGGCCTGAAGGATAGACCACCTGCCACAGCTGCTCCCACATCAGGTTGCTCCCCTCAAGTTTGCAAGTATTCAAAACAGTAATAAATAGTTAATTCCTTAAATAAAGTGGCGCTATTTCAACCCACATTTGTGTCTGGTCTCGTCATTTCAAGTTAGACAGTAACCACAAACTCTCTTGCTATGGTGCACGAACACAGCCACAGGCATTCTTTGCAGCCCACTCTGGTTGTTGTAGCCATCATGGTGTCATTATATCACTAAGCTTTCCAGATGTGATTACAGTTCTTGAATTCTGTTGTGAAATCTCTGCTCTTGCTTGACTCTCTGGAGTATTCTTCAAGTAAACCAGCTGCACTTCTCTGAAAGATTTATGAGTACAGATTAGAGCTGAGAAAATCTGCATGTACAACAATCTAAGACTGCATTTTTTTGTACATAATTTAAGAGCATCTGATACAAAGGTATGCACTGAAGCATTGGGAATCCATTTTTTTCTAGTTACAGGAAAGGGGAGGGGATATTCTGGAAAACTTTGAACCCTAGTAACATTTGGTCTTATCTCTAACAGACACAATATATTACAGTTTAAACCTCCTAAACCTGAGTACATAGAAAAGGCTTCCTCAAAACCTTTGGAAGGAATGCAATGGGGATTTCAATAGCTTGTGAAAGGTTCAGAATTGTTTACCAGTTCCATACTTGTTTACTGAGGTTAAAAGGGAGAGATTGGGAGCTACAGTACATTGCCCTTAAACATTTGGTTTCAAGGAATTCTTTCATTTTGGATCTCATTCGAGACAGGGAACTCCCCAAGCAGGCTGGCACAGCATATGTTTTCTTGCACGGTAATGATATACCATATGGGATGATAATGCAACATAATCTTTATGCAGAATGAAGAAAAATACATGTTGGTGATTCTCACAGGTATCTTTGTCTAGCATGTTTTAGGCTGAAAGACACATTTGGGAATAGGGATTCAGCCTCTGCTAGAGGGACCCAGGTTGCTGGGATGTGCCCATTCCTGCAGATGCCTGACCTGACATGTCTTAACTACATCTCATTTAGATTACTATAATACACTTTACATGGGGCTACCATTCAAGAGATCCTGGAAACTTCAGCTGGGACTAAGAGCTGCAGCCAGAGCCTTAACATTGGTGGGGTACAGGGACCATGCAACTTTCCTGTCATAGTAATACTACTAGCTACCAGTCTGTTTCTTGGAACAGCCAAAGCACTAGCTATGACCTATAAGACTATATATGGCTTAGCTCCATTTTACCTGACAGACCATATCTCCCCATATAAGCCAGCCTGGGCCCTGAGATCCTCAGGTGAGGTTTTAATGTCAGTACTATCACCTTCATAGGCTTGGCTGGTATGATGTGAGCTAAGGCCTTCTTGGTGGTTGCCCCTAGGCTTTGGAACTCCCTTCCTAGGGAGGCTATTATCACCTCCTCCTTGCTGTCTTTCTGTCAGCTGGCAAAGAGTTATTGTTCTTCTTCTACTACTACTTATTCTTCTACTACTACTATTGCTACTTCTTCTGTTACTACTATTACTTTTTCTTCTTCTTTAGAATGGAAGTTTTTTTTTTAAAAAAAAATGGGCTTTAGCAGGTGCTGTACTATTTTTATTCAACTGTTTTTTTTAATTAAAAGCAGGCATATGTTTTAAACAGTTTTAATACTGAGAATAGTATAATTGTATTTTAATATTGATTTTTGTACATTTTAGCTATATTGTACTTGTTTTAAACTGTAAGCCACATTCCCTCACTACTGACTATGCTAGTTAGGGCTGCTGGAAGTTGCAGTGCAAAAACATCTGGAGGGGGGCTCCATGACTCTCACACTACTCTAGAGTGTTCAAGGGCAATTTTGCCACATTTTGTGCCCCCTTCAGCTTTGATGAATGTTGTTGTTATTTAATTATGTGAGCGCCAATCCCAACCAGAGGAAGTACAATGCAGAAACAGGTTTTGCTTTTTGCAAAAACCAAATCATAGCCTGGATGCAGAACTGAAAGGAAACTAATCCCCATGGAAGACTTAGAATCCAGGGTTCTTGGGTTGCAAACATAAGAGGGAATCAGTAATGGTTTCTTGGACATAGTATTTCTGTTAATTTTCCCATGGAAGTGACTGATAAATGGTTGTCTTTATGAAACTGAGATGGTGTCCTGCTTACCTCTACTGAGGGCAGCACAGCAGTATTTTCAATTTGGAAAAAAGAACTGTTCTGTTCTGTTTTGTTTTACCACATTACAATATTGGTCTTTCTAGCCCAGTGCTGTTTGCTCTGACAAAATAATAGTCAGTATTCTTCTACACTACCTACAATAGAGCTGCTGATTTTTGTAACTGGAGATTCCAGGAATTGAGGCTGGCACTTCCTATGTGCAAAGCATGGATGTCCATTAGCTATAGTCTCCCAGTGCCTGGTGCATATAGGCAAAGAGGGCAGGACAGGAAACTTGGGACTTTTCTATTTTCAAAATATGTGTACTACTGAGTGATAGTCCCTCAGAAACCATAAAAAATGCACCACAGCTGAAGTTTGACTTAACTTACTCAGAGGTTGTCTGCTCCACAGCAATGAATCTCACGTGTAACGTGGTACTTTTTTGAGACACCTTCATAAATAACAACACAGAAACCAAGTGATTAGCTATCCAGATACAAAGCAATGTGTGATAGATTCATTAATCTATATGTCAAATGCACTATAATTAAGTAGACTGGAACTAGCACCAAGGAGAATTTCAAAAGAAGGCTGTTTAGACATTGCAAGCTCAGTGTTAGAACTTCACATCATGATTTCACTTTTAGATGTCAGAAAGTGATCCATGTTGCTGTGGTTCACTGACATTTTCATGGAGAAGGGCACAACAACAATGGCATTAACATGTGAAGTCGAAGGCTTTCACGGCCGGCATCCATTTTTTTTGTGGGTTTTTCAGGCTATTTGGCTGTGAACTGAGTTCCAAAAAGGGGTTACAAAAAGAGTTTATTTCTCACGTTTCACCAACATCTGTGACTAGCATCTTCAGAGAATGGTGGCATGAAAGTGAGTGGGGTATATATACTGTGTGACCCTCGGTTGAGAGGAAGTTATTTACATGTTAATCTCTGTGTTGGTCTATTGTTGAATGGCAAGGCCCCAGAGTGTCTATTTCATTAGTGATCCATTGTCTGCTGGGAAACTTCCCCTGACCCTGGGTGGTTTTCATTGCCACTTGCTGAGTCTTGATTTTGGTGATTTTTAGGACTGGTAGCCAAACTTTGTTTAGTTTAAGGGTTTCTTCTTTCTAGTTAAAGTTGTCTAGGTGTTTTTGGATTTCAATGGCTTCTCTGTGCAGTCTGACCCAGTAGTTGTTGGCATGCTCCAAAATTTCAGTCATATTCCCCACTAGATATTAATTATAATTGTATATGTATCCAACATAAGGGTATACACTGGCACATAATAGGTGCAGCAGATTGTCATTTCCAACCCCTTCTCACAAGCAATCTCTATTGCCAGTAGGAATTGTGACAGGGAACCTGCTTTTGACTGTTGCACTGGGGAATTTGGGACATAATTTTGTAAATGTGGATTTTAATATGTTGTGAGCTGCTTTGATTGTCTTGTAACAGAAAAGCGGGATATAAATAAAAGTTTTATTTATTATTATTTATTTAGAAGAGGTAAGAATGCCATTCTGCTGAACAAGGACCAACAGGAGAACATAAACCAATCACTCACAGTGGTTGCTGCCTGATAAATGAGGATTGGTGTTTTTCTTTATATACAATCCCTACATATTCCCTACACTATTGAATACACAGATATCATGAATACATATCATTCCAAATGTATATGTCTATCTTATGCATACATTACTGTGATTACGCATTCCAGCCATTGTGTTAGAAATAGAAGAGTGGCTTCATTTCTGAAATTGGCTGCGTAAGAAGAGTTGAAATTGTACTTGCTTTCCATCCTAGCATTTCCCTATCTGTCGGAGATACAGGTGTGAGAAGGAAATCTACATGAGTCAGAATGAATCTTGGACCATGTAACAATGTTACATGCTACCTTGAATCCCATTTTGGGAGAAAAGTGGGATCTAAATAAATATTCAGTGCAGAATACTCTTTTAGCTTATTCTTCTTATACAAACACAATAGGTATCACCTACTGCACACTCAGATGTTTGAGCCCTATTTTTAGTCAATGGCGCGATACAGACCTCCAAAAAACAGTGGACTGCCAGTGCCTGTTTTTCCACCGGAGGGAAGCCACAACCACCAAACCACACGGCTTCCCTCCAACGGAAAAAGAACCCACTGGTGCACTCATTACGTAAGTGCAGCGCGGCACCATGTGAACACTTACATAACCATGGCGGTGCCCATGTATACAGGGTGCTGCCATTATTATGCTCTCATCATGTGCTAGGATTACGGGGCGTGTGGGCGCTCCGCCCCAAGGCAACCCTAGCACGTGACGAGGGTGTCACTGAGGGCCCATTTGTACCGGGCCAATGTATCATCTGAGATTGGGAATCAAGATACTTTCACCTTAGGATTGTCATAAGTCAGAAGCAGCTTGGAAGAACACAACACACACAACTACATTGGGCTGAATGAAATATAGACTTCACACTCATAAGCCCCGATAACAGCGGACTTGGGATACAGAGGAGCTCTGTAATCATGTTTGTAGTGAGGGAGTGCCCTTAAGAGAGGGGCTGAAGGGGCTAATGAGGGTCAGGTGGTGCAGGAAGGGCAGGAGGCGGGGACAATGGAAGGGGCTAGCCCTAGAAAATAAGGGAGGAGCAAGGCGACCGGGAGAGGGAACATGTGGGAAGGGAGGAGGCGGGGATTGCGGTCGGAGAAGGGAGAGAGGTAAAACGCAACCGTTAAGAACTGGGGCCCCAGCAATATTACAGGCCAGGTCAGGGGCCGCGGAAGTGGACCTATGAGGAAGTTTCTCTGAGGACCCACGTTTAGAAGGGGAGTTCCCTTTTCCGGACGCTGAGAGTTGGGGTAGAGGTAAAGAGGACTCCCTGGAGGGCGCTTGAGGATTCTAAGGGCGAGCAGTGGCAAACCGTCCCGACCCCGGGAGAAGGAAAAGGCTGACCTAGAACCACTGGAGAGCACTCTGGAGGCAGACCCTCGTCAGGGAGCCGAGCAGGGAGAGAAGAAGACGCCTGAAAGGGAAAAGCAGTTGCTTGGACCCATTGGGACTTATAGTTTGGTCACAGGCTGGGAACAGCAGGGTGTTGGGGTTTTGTTGGGAAGGTGTGGCTTACTATTAAAAGTTATTTACTTGCAACGTGCCGTGAAGTTTTTTACCGCCTCGAGGCTAACAAGAAGGGAGGAGCAAGGAGACTCTCATAATGCAGCCGGCCACCCCAGCCCCGCACACACTGGTGGAGAATGCGGGCACCGCCCCCAGGGCGGGGCCAAGACCTACGCAGGAGCAACTGTTCTGTTGTTTGCAGAACAGCACAACTCCTCTCGCAACAAGTGGCGGCTCAGCATTCCCAAACTTTGGAGCAAGTTTGTAGCGCTCAACAAGTGGCCCAGGAGAGGCTGGTAACTAAATTGGCTGATTTATGGCGCTCAGGTACCGCTCGAGGAGCCGAAGAGGACAGGAAAGAGGCTAACATGGACTGTGGGATTAAATCCCCTAAAGTTTGATGAAAATGGGGCCCCAGGACGATGTGGAGGCTTTCTTGAATACATTTGAGAGGGTGGCCTTAGCGGCCCAGTGGCCCCAGGAGCAATGGGCCTTAATTCTGACGCCTTGCCTTATGGGCCCGCTCAGGAGGCAGTGGACACCATGGCCGTGGAGGATGCCCGTACCTATCAGAAGGTCAGGAGACCATCCTCCAGACTCTGAATATATCAGAGGAAACATACCGACTGCGGTTGAGGGAACTCCGCTGGAAACCAGGATACATCCTAGGACGCTTGGCCAGAAGATCCGCGCCACGGCTACGATGGCTGAAACCCTCAGAGAGGACGGCCTGGAAGTGGCGAGGTGGTGTTGGTGGAACAGTTTGTGGGTTCCTTGCCCCCACAAGCACGGAATTGGGTCAAGTGTCATCGGCCCAAGGATTTAGAGCGGCGGTGACCCTGATGGAGGCTTTCACACCCGAAGAAAGTGAGCTAACCCGACCGCGTCGAGGAGTGGAAGGGCCCGCTGAGAGGGGGGAAAATAGGCCCGGGGATCAGGCGAGGCCTGACACCAACGGTCCACTATGCCGCTGGGGGCCGAGAAGAATCTGGTCACGAAAGTAGAAGGGGCGGCGACGGTTTCCAGCTCCAGAAGGGGGCCCTAAGGGTTGGCACGCCGAGCAGTGGTTGTTACACATGCGGCCGGAGGACATGTTAGGCGTGACTGTCGGTGATGGAATGTTCATGGGGGGACACCTGGAAGCTACCCAGTAAGTAAAGTCCCCTCCAACGCGGATAGTGAAGATTAGAGTGAATGGTCAAGAAAGGAGGCATTGGTAGATTCAGGTTGTAGCCAGACCCTAGTAAGGGAAGTGCACGGAGCAAAGGTTCGCAATGGGTTAATGTGAGGTGTGTGCATGGGGACCTGAAGCCCTATAAAGCTGTTTGGGCACAGGTGAAGTGGCAGGCAAAGCCGAAAGTTAAGAGTGGGGGTGGTGCCATCCTTAGAGGGGAAGCCCTCTTGGGAAGGGACTGGCCAGAGTGGAGACACCTATTAATGGAGGAAGAAGTATTGAGGGGGACTCGCGGAGGGAGGTGACACTGGATTTGCGGAGTTAAGAGAGCTCAACTAGTAGCGTGGCAACAGGATGACCGTCACTGGGAGAGGCTTTAAGGCGGGCCCAGGAGCCTGCTGTGGGGGAGGGACCGCGATTTGAATTGAGAGAAAGATTTGGTATACCGGGTCCCTCCCCGAAGAGGAGGACCCTGACCCCAACTGTTGGTGCCACGAGCTTTAAGGGCCGAGATAATGAGGCTGGCCCATAGATCCCTATGGCAGGACATTTGGGGGTGGAAAAAAACAATCCAAAGAGTGATTCAGAGGTTTTTTTGGCCAGGAGTTTTTGCTTTGGAAGTGAAAGCTTTTTGTAAATCATGTCCTCAGTGTCAATTGTTTCAGGGGAAGGGAGCCCCTGTGGCCCGTTGATACCGTTACTATCATCGAAAGGCCTTTTTCTCGTTGCCTGGACTTGTGGGACCCCTCGAGCCGGCGGCAAGGGGTTATCGCTACCTATTGGTGGTGGTTGTGCTACATCCGGTACCGGAGGCCGTCCCTTTGCGCTCAATACAGACCCCACGGATTGCAAGAAATTAATGAAGATTTTTTTCGAGAGTGGGTTCCCAAAGAGATTCTGACAGATCAGGGCACTAGCTTTATGAATCGGTTCTCAGGAAAATGTGGGAAAGTTTGGGGGTAAACACTTTAAACCTCAATTTATCACCCTCAGGCCAATGGGATGGTCGAGAGATTTAATAGAACCTTAAAGGGGATGTTGAAGAAGTTTATGGAAACGACTCCAAGGATTGGCCCCAGTTGGTAGAACCCTTATTGTTTGCATTCAGGGAGTTCCCAATCATCCTTGGATTTTCCCCTTTGAGTTGGTTTACGGTGAAAACCTCGAGGAATTGATATTATTAAGAGGGTTGGGAGGAAGAAAGGTCTAACTCGCAATCTGGCTTCAATTCGTGCTACAAATGCCAAAAACATTGGGGAGATAGGGCAGGTGGCAAAGAAAACCTAGCTAGGCCCAGAACAAAAAACGTTTTTACTATGACGGGTCAAGGAGAGGGAGCTAACCGTGGACAGCAATATTGGTTTATTGCCCTCACAGAAGGCTAAACTGTTTGAAAATGGCAGGGACCCTTTGTAGTGGTTGAGGGGTGGGACCAGTAGTTATGAAGTCCGCATGGATGGAGACCCACCTAAGAAAAGAATCTTTCACATTAATCTCTGAAGGCCTGGAGAGTTCGGAGGCCCTTTTCGGAGAACAGAGGACGAGTCGGGAAGAGGAAGAGTGGATGATAGGGCCTCAAGTGGGGGAATGCCAGGAGACAGGAGAAGTCCCAGTCTATCCCCCTTAAGTGAGGGTCAACAAGACAGTGAGGCAATTGCAGAAAGAGTTGAAATGTATTTAAGGGGAACACGAGTGCACGGATTTGTTGGCAGCATGCCATTCAAACAGAAACAGGAAAGGTGGTAAGGATGCCGCTACGACATGGCCTTGGAGGGTGCAGGAGCTTATTATAAGAGAGTTCTGTCTGTTGGAAATGGGAGTTATTGACCCTCCACTAGTCCATGGAGGAGCTTACCTGTGATGGTCCGACAGCAGCTATGGTCTGTAAGGTTCTTCGTCGACTTTGACACTTAAATGCAGTCTCAAAATTTGACGCCTATCCAATGCCAGAGCAGTAAACTTACTGGAAAAATTGGGTCAAGCCCATTCCTGTCGTCCTTAGACTTAACCAAGGTATTGGGAATAAAAGCTACGGCTGCAAGATAAAGAAAGACAGCCTTTGCCACCCCTAAGGGGCTGTATCAGTTTATTCGCATGCCTTTTGGCCTACATGGGGCGGCGGCTACGTTCCAAAGGCTGATGGATGTGGTTTTGAAGGATTTAGCATTTGTGCTGCCTGCTTATATCGATGACATCATAATATTTAGCGATTCCTGGGCTGACCATTTACAACACCTAAGTTGGTGTTGCAGGCTCTAAGAGAGGCAGGACTCACGGTTAACCAAAAAATGTGCCATTGCTTGTAAGAAGTAAAGTATCTACGAGCATCTGGTAGGGACAAGGGAATATAAAGCCGCTGACAGATAAGTTAATTAAGGTACAGGATTGGGGTGTCCCTCAAACAAAGAAACAGGTCGGCAGTTCATAGGGCTAGCGGATTTATCGGAGATTTATACTCATCTTTGCACATACCGCTGGACTTTAACTGATTTGACCAAGAAAGGACACCTCGAGAGTTAGGTGGGAAAGGAAGGAACAAGAAGCATTTGAAAACTAAAAGCTCATTTGTGTGTGATTTCCGGTCTTGAGGGCTCAGATTTCTCTA
Organism: Sceloporus undulatus; assembly: GCF_019175285.1. NCBI lineage: Eukaryota > Metazoa > Chordata > Lepidosauria > Squamata > Phrynosomatidae > Sceloporus > Sceloporus undulatus. The sequence continues at coordinate 220,194,946 of NC_056522.1, forward strand.
AGCCTTTCATTCTTCAGACGGATGCTTCTGATAGAGGGTTAGGAGCAGTTCTGTCGCAGATATGGGAGGATGGGGAACATCCTGTATTATACTTAAGTAAAAATTGAAACCTGCAGAGCAAAAGTACGCAGCAATAGAACGGGAGCCTTAGCCATCAAGTGGGCAATCACAGAGCTCGCATACTCTCTTTGGGGGCGACCTTCCAATTGGTCACAGATCACGCACCCTTGGTCTGGTGGCTTCCATGAAGGATGTCAACCCACGCATTAACAAGGTGTATATGGCTTGCAACCCTATGCTTTCAAGGTGTCACATCGTCAAGGCCTCTTGCATGCTAAAGCTGATTTTTTTTCCCGACAGGCCACCTGGACCTCATCACGCCATCATCCCTCTTAGGGGGGGGGGGTTATGTAGTGAGGGAGTGCCCTTAAGAGAGAGGGCTGAAGGGGCTAATGAGGGTCAGTGGTGCAGGAAGGGCAGGAGGTGGGGACAATGGAGGAGGAGCTAGCCCTAGAGAAATAAGAGGAGGAGCAAGGCGACGGGAGAGGGAACCGTGGCGGGAGAGGAGGAGGATGGGGAGTTGCGGTCGGAGAAAGAGGAGGAGGTAAAACGCAACCGTTAAGAACTGGGGCCCCAGCAATATACAGGCCAGGTCAGGGCCCGACGAAGGACCTCATGAGGAAGTTTCTCTGAAGGACCCCGTTTAGAAGGGGAGTTCCCTTTTCCGGATGCGATGCTGAGAGTTGGGGTAGAGGGGTAAGAGGACTCCCTGGAGGGCGCTTGATGGGTTCTAAGGGCGAGCAGTGGCAAACCGTCCCGAGCCCCGGGGAAGGAAAAGGCTGACCTAGAACCACTGGAGAAGCACTCTGGAGGCAGACCCTCGTCAGGGAGCCGAGCGAGGAGAAAGACACCTGAAAGGGGAAAAGCAGTTGCTTGGACCCCATTGGGACTTATAGTTTGCTCACAGGCTGGGAACCAGCCAGGGTGTTTGGGGTTTTGTTGGGAAGAGTTGTGGAGTTACTATTAAAAGTTAATTTACTTGCAACGTGCCTGAAAGTTTGTTACCGCCTCGAGGCTAACAGAAGGGGGAGCCAAGGAAAGACTCTCATAATGCAGCCGCACAACAGCCCGCCCCCCACACATGTTTAGTCACGTGCATTACAACTTTTTCAGATTTTTTTCCCTGCAACAAAACATGGTCTGGAGAGGAAACAGGATGATGCTTGTGTCCCAGTTCTCTTCACTTGTGTAACAATAAATACGTGAATAGGCTTATGGTCAGGCAATGCAATGATGAAAAATGGACACACACCCTATGAAAAACCAACACAAGTAAAAGTGTATGTTTGAGTACATACACACAAACACTTTTATACAGTGTGAAATATGCAGGAAATGTATAGCAATGTGCACAGCTTTCCTTTTTTTATTTTCAGATAATTTTTACTCAAATCTACACTATACAACGATAAATACATTCTGCAATGTCACCATATTTACACCCCAATAGACTAACAAATTTAAAAACACAAAACATTTAATAGCTCTCCCAGCTCGAAGTGGAGCAGAGTCCCTGGTGAAACGCAGAGGAATGCATGAAAACCATAATTGAGAGTTTTTCATGCCTCTGGCTTGAGATCCATCTGAACACTTACCTAATTGAAAAGGCTATTTCTATTCTACCCAGCGCAGAACACCACTCTAGCATAAATTCCATACATCTCCATGGGCACAATGGACATAGGCTGCATTGGATTGTGATTTGTAGCTTATAGGCATTTAAAGAATAGTGGATAGACCAGAAAATAGGGTGGAACAAACCTAATTTATCCCACTCAACACCCAGACACATTTTCATTAGCCAAATGTGCACAGCTTTCCCAGGTAGAAGTGAAGAAGGGTCCATGTGAAATGCAAAGGATGCAGTGAAAAACATAAGAGAGATTTTTCAGGGATGAACAAATCTAATTTTATTCTATCCAACACCCAGACACATTTTGATTAGAGATTCTTTAGCCCTTGATAAAGGATCTGGCCATGTGTCCATAGTATCAGGGTAGATTCAACCAAAGAGGTTATTACCCTGAGTGCACGGATGTTCTGTTCATCTCTTTACATCCTTCAGGAGAGGTTTGACAGTTGGAACAGAACTTGTCATTTACTCTGCATTAAAGAATACATCAGGAGCATCTTTCTTCTTTCCTTTGGTTAAACAAGAGGTGGCATTCTTCAGCTAGTGGCATACGGGGTTCTGACAGCTTTAACTTTTTGGTGTTAAGGACCTTTCGCACTCAGAATTTTAAACGTTCTGGGGACTGGAGGAGGACACTCGTGTGCGCGCGCGTTCAGCAGAAAACGGAGTTTACCGCACACAAAGACATCCTCCAAGAGCCCCGTTCCGTCCCAGTGCGCACCCGTTCGCGTCCAGTCCTGATGGGCGCCATTTTTTGCTGACGAAGGTAATCATCAGGCAAAAATCATGCCCGTCAGGACTGGATGCGACGGGTGCGTGCTGGGATGGAACGGAGCCTCTGGAGGACGTCTTCTCGTGGGGCTTAAACTCCCTTTTCTGCTGAACGCGCGCGCACCCGAGTGTCCTCCTCCAGTCCCCAGAACGTTTAAAATTCTGAGTGCGATAGGTCCTAAGAGTATGCAGTTTTTAGATCTGGATATAAAGGTGCCACCTTGCTTCCATGTCATAAATCAGAAAATTTATGAGAGTGTAATGAGTGCAAGATTCAAAAAGCATTTTTTTCTTTGAAAATGGAAAACACGGTAACTGTGTGTGTTATTCATTTCGTATTATTATGTTTTGTCTCTAATCTTTTTCACCAGTGATGTATTCTTGCATAATTTTGTTTTTACCTTTCTAATTTATCAGCAGCAGCCCTCACATGTTTCCTGAGATATCACATCAGGGCTTATGTTTATTTTGCTGTGATCTTAGCTGAAATGTCTAGATTCTCTAGCTTTAACTTCTCTGGTTGCCTGAAGAGAGGTGCCTTTCATGTCAGAGATCTTTAGTAAGGAATAAAACAAAATAAGGAAGTAACATAACCTCTAAATATTCCAATTTGACATGGTCCGCCCAAATAATCTGCTGCAGTCATACTTTTTATCTTGTTTTATAATAGCCCTGTTTTGCCTTCCTCCTCCCATTTCCCCCATTGTCTTTAGCTTACCTCAACTGCAACAAAATGAATTCAGATGCAAAAATAAGTGTCAGTCAGTCAACTCAGCAGAGAGGAAAGGGGAGGTAGAATCTTTACTCTTCCATGCAAAAGCAAACTGCTGCAATTCTCCCTAGCTTGTGTGTTCTTCCTCCTAATAACTTTTGCCATCTTGATCAGTACTCTGATGTTTCTTGGACACATTCATCCACTTTTCATTGGGGGAATGTTAGAGGACAGATTTGTCTGCCATCCTTGTTCAATGCTGTGCAATCTGGAAAAAGGCAAGCACTGACATAGAACTTTCACGGGGGGGGGGGAGAGCGGGGGTTTAACAGACCTAGCCCTGAAAATTGTGTGATCATGGTAAAGATTTCACATGCATCGCAATTAAAAAGGACTTATCCTGGCCAATACACTGATAATAAACCAGCAACAAATCATTCACTGGGAAAAATCCATGAATTATTTGTTGCCGGTTTTTACCGTTTATGCCAGGATAAGTCCTCTTTAATCACAATGTCATGTGAAAATCTTCACTGCGATCACGTGTTTTCATGGGCTAATGTCAGTTTAAACCCCTGTTTTTCCCTGATTTCCTGTGCGATAAAGTCCATTGTGGAATTCAAGATTCAGTGTCTGATTCTGTTATTTGATAACCCCCATGCATTCTTCTTGAACAGTGCTGTGGTTATGGAGCCTATATGTAAAGAATGCATTATGTATAAATGTATCCTGATTGAGAACCAAAACTTTCATTCAGCATTCATTCCTGTATTTCAGGGTAAATTTCAGTTTTTAGGTGAAGTGATGAACCCCTTGTAATAAAAACCATTTACCTTTCCCTGGTAAGATTTCCTCAGACCTGTGCTTCAGATCTTCAAATTAAGTCTATGTTTATTTCAGTCTGCAAAAGATCTTTAGGCTCCTTTGAGACTAACTGTGAGAAGGAAATGGTGGCATAAACCTTTGTAGAACTGTCCACTTCCTCGATGCATGGAGAGAAATGTTGCCCACGCACTCCTTGCCTCTGAGGAAGTAGACCAAATCTACGAAAGCTTGTTTTGCACAACTAGTTTAAAACATGCTAGAAATCCTTCCGCCCATATTATATTCCAATTAGTATGGCTAAATCTCTGAATATTTGAGAGCCATCACAAAAGGGCAGGCTAAATGGAAGAGCCTAGTGTTGAAAAGCACCACCAGAAGGAGTACCTCTTTGAAGAAAATGCACATCTTGTCACAAGAAGACACTGATAACGAGTGATGGGGATTTAGTTAATATCTATTGCCTCTTCCTGAGGGCTCAGAGCTGTAAAAGTTGTTGAGGAGGCCATTTCCAGAACAGAAAAACAGTAACCAAAGGGCTGAACAGAGAGGCCAAAATAAAGCTGCTTCAGGTCACTTTGGAAGTATGCTGTTTAAATGATACATGTGTCCTAAGAGGCCAGAAGCCATGCCAAAGCCACGCTCCAGTCCTTAGACATACAACCTTATTTTCCAAAGGGGTTGAGGAGTTTATAGTATTATCAATCTGTTTTCTACTGGTTCAGGTATAAGTTCATTCCCAGATAAAGGAAATGTATTTCAGATTAACTTACTATGGACTGATAATGATTATCACCCAAAGGACAAGGTGATCATAGTCAAAACACGCATAAATGACTTTCTATTATTGGCAGATGTCCTCAGCAAAATAATTAAATTCCATAAAATGAATTAAAAGATCACCAAAATATATTTTTAGCAAGTAGTACCTATTCACTCTCTATGTAGGCACACACACACACACACATAGAGCAGTTGTGCATATGCAACAAGTGGCAACTTAACACAATAGAAAAAATTAAGGACATCAAATTCTATCAAATTCTTAACCATGATTTATCTCTCTTTCTCTCCACATGGCTTCCATTTTGATTTCTTTCTTTGCTAGTTGTCCAAAGGGAATAAATCATTCACCATTTCACTCTCCTCAAATTACAATTGACAGAGGAGGGGGGTAATATAATTTGTATTTAAAAAACACTAATAAATAGGCTGTTCATTTTTAGATCACCACAATTATGTACCACAGATGTTTATGCCAGAAATAAAGTGTGTGTATGTGGGGGTGGTTATGTCTGTATTATTTGCATCTCTGGAGGCAGGAGCTAGGTACAGTATTTCTTCAGATGCCACCAATTTTTCATTCAGCTTCCTGTGAATTATAAAGGGGCGATGATGTGGTGCATGAAGTTTCTGAAGCCATTAGTCATCTTTGGAGGAGTTGTCCATTTCATCCATATTGGTGTGGAACCGTTATTGCTTACAAATATTTTATGAGGCTGGTATCACACAGGCTCTTTTTCCCTTTCTCCCTGCGGGAGACTAAAACTGTAGTCTTCTCTGGAATACACATTGTACGGGGGGGTGGGGGAGTGTAATAGCTAATGATGCTCCCAGAAGAGTCACTTCAGATCATTTTCTTTAAAAAGAGAGGCAGAGAGGATTTCTAAAATTTATTATGCATTGTATTGTGACAAACAATAGGAAACTACCTATAACTTTTCTTCGTAGTATTGATTCTATCATTCTGCTTTCAGTTGAAAGAATACAACAGTAAGACAATACAAGGAGAATGCTGCAATACCGCAAAGCCACATTGGTTTAACAGGAAGTGTTGACAAAGATGGGAGACCTTTGGTCGTTCAGATGTTTTGGACCATGCTTCCACACATCCCTTATTGTGAGTAGAATGATGGATGCCTGGGGTTCTCAAAGATTTCCCATTGAAATGAACTGAAATCAGTAGAATTTAAACACTCAGCTATAGTTGGATTGCACAATCTTCCTTTGGGGCAGAGAAACCCTACTGGTCAAGAGAAGGGGAGACTATTGGCAGAGAAGCCATCAGATCTCATCCAGCAGGTTTGTTCCAAGAAGGAAGAAAGGGGAGAGGGCTGAGGAAAGAAAATCAGTACTTTCCACCATTCTGGTGTATCTCAGAAAATGGGAAATGCCTCCCTCCAAACTGCGTACACACCTTCCCACCCATTACATCATTAAGGCACTAGTTGTGTTAGAGTTGTCACTGTCCACATGAGGGACGGGCTCCTTCTCTGTCCCACAAGCCTCCCCTTCTGATCTGCCTCCTCCTGTGGTCCAAGACCAACTGAACTGCATCCTATTATGTGTTTAATTAAATTCATAACTAGACACCTCCCGCAGCATATGAACCATATGACACAGGTAAGCATAGACCAAAGGTGGGTATGGCGAGGCCCTCCAGATGCTGTCCGACTGCAACTCCTAGCATTTCCCCCCCCTGGAGCAACATCTGGAGAAACAAAAACTGCTATCAACTCTGGCCTAGAGTATCAGACTTCCTATTGTGGCATAGTTATTATTTGAATTCAGAGGTGCTGGGCTGACATGTCAGGTTCCTTTTATAATAACACAACACACAGAACATGCTCTCTTCTAAACTAGGACTACAGGCCTATATATTTTGGCAGGGTTGCCATGTCTTTATCAGTGGCCCGACAGGCACAGATTGAATATATGCCCTTGTTGAGAAGAGCAGCTGTTCTGTGTTGTGTTATTATAAAAGGAACCTGACATGTCAGCCCAGCCCATCTGAATTCAAATAATAACTATGCCACAATACGGAGTCACTCTAGGCCAGAGTTGATAGCAGTTTTGTTCTCCAGATGTTGCTCCCTGGGCTAGGAAAATCCCACCTTTTGACTCTCTTTTGCAGAGGCACCTTGCTTAATAATAATAATAATAATAATAATAGATTTTATTTATATCCCACCTTTCCAAAGAATTTTGGCTGTATTGGCTGGTGGCTTCCATGTCAGGGGGTGGCAAATCTGCTATATAAGATGCTGAACCTTGCACCGAAAATGACAGGGATGAGGAACAGATTGGCATATAACTCCAGATATATAAATGCAATATTCTCTAGCAGTCTGGATAAATTACAGCTACATGAAGGTCAGGTATAGAGCCCCCAGAATATTATTATCTTCACTTGCATCTAAGATGTAGCTGCCTTTTCAACCTCTGAAGAAACTAATAAATAAATCTGGCAAGCGAACTATATGACTCTCTTTCCCATTCCCATTTCAGCCCCTAAAGTCTATCAGCCCATATTCTTTCTCTATATTAGAAGCAGTGGGAGAAAGAAGATTAAAAACCAAGGAGAGAGAAAAAAGGAGAGGGGGGAAAATCTAAGGAAAAGGACTTGAAGGTTATAGAAGGGTGGGTCAAGATGCTGAAAAACATTTCTCTATGCACTATTGTAAGAAAACAAGCAAATAAAAGGTCCGTGGAGAAAAACAGCAATCACATTATGGTGATGACATCAGCCTGGAAATAGGTAATTTAATGAAATTCTAGACAAATCCAAAATATTCTAACTGGTACGTTCAATTGTCTCATTCTTCAAACAAACAGAATGAGCTCTTAGATCCCTTCTGGATGACATTTTGACAAGTTTCCCATTTCTAGCCCTTTCTTTGGTTTAAAAAGATATTTGGAACAGTTAGAGGGCTTTGAGGAGACTGGGGAAGTAAGTTTGGGGTTGATTTTTCTGATTTTAGGATGAAAAATTATACAAATTTTGTATGAGAGTTTTTTCAAAAGAACTTTTTTTGTGGTTTGGAGGTTTAGGGGAGTTTCAGAGGGTCTACAGGGGATGCATTTTGAGGTCTTGAGGGTCACATATGGGTTGTATTTTGCCCACCTCTGTTCTGGAAAAGCTAACCTCAAGATCTTCTCTTGGCCTGCATTCATTTCTATGTTCTAATTAGCTAGAGCTGTCCCATCTTGCATTAGAATGGAGATAGATAGATAGATAGATAGATAGATAGATAGATAGATAGATATCAATTGAAAGATAGATCCTATACATATCTTTGCCTCTTTCTGGCTCTTCAAGACTGAGCTTCTCTATGCTCCATTCAAAATGGAACACTCTTGAGATTATTTGAGATCAATTTGGAGTAGGCCTAAATTTGTCAGGTTCTGCCTCAACACTGTACTACACTGTAGATACTATACTATATAGGATATAGGATACTATATCAAGACAAAATATTGTTCATAAAAAGATAAAAGTTTTCCCTTTGAGAAGATTGTCTAATCATGTCTGATTGTAGGGGGTGGTTCTCACCTCCATTACTAAGCCGAAGAGCCAGCGTTGTCAAATATGACTTTTGATCATGTGGCCAGCATGACTGCAGGGAATGCTGTTACCTTCCCACCAAAGTGGTACCTATTTATCTGCTTGCACTTTTAAATGCTTTTGAACTGTTAGGTTGGCAGACACTGGGACTAGTCATGATAGCTCACTCCGCACTTGAGCTTCGAACTGCCAATCTGCTGACCTTGCAATTGTCAGAGTCGGCGTCTTAATTTCTAAGCCACTGTGTAACCCCAAATTGTTCACAACAATATTGTTCATAGCAAATCTAAAAGAGTGAGCCTGTTGTGGTTTGTTGCTGTGTGCCTTCAAATCATTTCGGAACCTAAGGCAAACCTGTTATGGGGATTTCCTGACAAGTTTTGATCAAGAGGGGGTTTGCTTTTGCCTCCCCCTGAGACTGAGAGAGTAAATTGCCCAGGGTCATCCAAAGGGTTTCCATGGTCAAGTGGGGATTTGAACCCTAAGTCCAAAATACACTGCATTAATAATTCAGTTTGAGACCAATTTAACTGCCTTGGTGCCACAATAAACATCAATTCCCAGGATTCCCTAGCACTGACCCAGGGCAGTTAAAACAGTCTCAAACTGGAGTATTCCTGCAGTGTGTTTTGGGCAAAAGTCTCCAGAGTCATAGTCCAACACTCAAACCACTAAACGACACTGGCCATCTAGTGAGGCTGTGGACAGAATCTTTGGAGAGGAAAGGGCCGCCACATGTCTACTGGGTCCTTGCCCATCTTGGCTGTTGAAAGCAGCTGGGAGGGGGGGCTAGTTGACTGCGTGAGGGAAGCAAGGCAGGATCCAAGTTTTCTAAGGAAATTATTGCATTCAGTTTAAAAGGACTTATCCCCAATGGGATAAAGTCATGTTTAATTTTAAAAGCGGGTGTTATCACACTCAGCCTCAGCTGGGGGAGTGCAACCAGTATGCAACCCATATGCCAGCCATGTTTGTCCAGCGGCTTTTCAAAAACAGCAAATTCCTATGGAACTCCCTACCATGGGAAATTAGGTCTGCCCACTCCCTGCTGTCTTTCCACCAGCAGCTGAAGACAGGAGCAGTCTGTTTCGGCCCTAAGTATGTTGTATAATACATATAATAGATGGTTAATAAAAAATAACATATTTACATAGTTGTGTTTTTTTATTTGTATTGGAAGTTATTCTACTAAGTGCTGTAACTTGTGTTAATGCTTAATATCTTGTAAGGTAATGATAAATTAGATTTCAAAGTATATGGCTTTATTTTATTAATTTTGTTTGTTTGAATATGGAACTGATTTAACTGTGGAGAGCAGATCCTTTGGCATCTTCTTCTGCACAATATGATCAACTGTACAGTCACAAAAGAGCAGTCAACGGCAGCTAACAAGAAACAATAATGTTTATGACTGGCACAAAAAGTGTGCATTGAGGCAAGTGCTGAGTCCCAGTTTTATTCAGTTCCAGGTGAGTCCCAGTTTTCTTTCCAAACAGAAGGCATGATATAACCCCAGATTATTAAAAGGGGATGGTAAATGGGGAAGATGACACATGTACTCTGCAGATAGGTCATGTTTAGCCTTTGAGGTCTAGTCTGTGATTTCTACATTACTTTATCTTTCAGCCAGCACAGGTTCGCGTATAGGACAGACTGTACCACTTTGAAAAGGCATAACAAAGAAGGAATAATATACTTGCTGCCTCTGCATCTAATAGGGGCAATTTGTAGTCACAGAAAAAGGATTCTGGAGTTGGGTCTGAGGACTGAGATTTGAAAAGTGGAATTAGAGCACAATAATAGCATCTGTGTCCATAGCTTTTTACATGACACTGTGTCTGTCCAGTAGCTGGTCTGTAGTACATCTGCTGCTGGAGTACTCCTTTTCACTTATAGGCAAAACCATCAATGCTTCCCAATCGTGTTGCTTTTGCATTGTTGATGCATGTGTGATAAGGTCCGCCTGAAGTGGTTCCGATATGCAGGCAACCTCTCCTTAGTAGATCTTTGGAACTAGCTACACATCTGGATGAATACAACTTTTGAACTGATATCAAACTATCCAAAATTTTAATCAGCACTACATGGATTGACTTAGGGGAATAGAAAGAGAGTATCTTCCAGATGCTTTGGACTTCAGCTCACATCAGTCCCACCCAGTGTGACCAATGAGTATATAGGAAACCAAATCTTCCCTTTCTCTGGTTTAGGGAGAAAGAATACAGCTCAGTGGGGGAGCAAATGAAGACAGATGATACCATCTTCATCCCTTGGACTTTGCAAGTGCCCTCATAAGCCACTTCAAATCAGAGTAGACAACATTGTGTGACCAAGTCTGACTCAGTATCAGGTATCTTCCTATCATGTGTGCTGCACATGAAAAGGTGCTCAGTGAGTGGAAGAAAATACTCCTACAATTATTCAGCTCTTTGGAGATTCTAGCCTCTCTGCCCTTTTATTTCAAAGCACTGTCATGCCTCAAAGAGCAGACCTTTGGAATGGTACTGAGTTGGCGAAAACTCCTTTAAAAAGTAGATGTGGCACAGAAATTCAGATCTGCAAAATGGAGAAAATCCCTGATGCCTCAAAACTCCAGCACTTATTTTAACCAATGGTGTCATTAGCGGGCTGCAGGGGATATGGACCACACCAGGTGACACCATGAAGAGGGATGACACCACTGCTCCTCAAACACCTACTTTTTGGCAGAAACAGGCTGTGGTATTCATCTGCTTCCCTTTAAAATGCGTTAAGAGATGGTGGGAGTGGGGTGAAGCTCAGTGGGAGGAGAAAGGAGAGTCCTTAGAATTTTTAAAATTAAAATTTCAAATTTCAACATTTTAAATCTTTATTTTTTAAAAAATGAAATTTTAATTTTTAAAAATTCTTTCCAACTTTTCTTTGAAACATCACATTTTAACCAAATTTTCACTATGTATATGTAAATGCATTTAGGTTGTGCATATAATATTGTAATTTGAAGGTATAATTTTAATTTTGCTAGTTGTTTATGTCACAGTTATTAGCAGTACATTCAGTGATATATGGGAATTACAATTTACGAGTAACATTAGTGAAAAAAAGCATTACTAAGGATTTTATATGGTGTGAAATGGGAGGAGGTCAATGGGGGGGGGTGACACCATGAGTTGCCGCACCGGGTGACACCAACTATAGGGATGCCACTGATGTTAACTGTCAGAAGAAGATGGGATGGGCAAAGTGTGTTGCTAGGACAAGTTGGTTATTGGCTTTCTTGTCTCATCCACCAGCAGCAGCCCTGCTGGAGCATAGACAGTATGGTAACATCTGCTTTGACAACAAACTCTGATGCAGGTGTGAAAGCAGTGAATGATTTCTCTCCTGTGCCCCATCTAAAATTTAGGGCACAGCATGAGTCACTGAGGACCTCGATGTCTACTTACCTTGGGGCAAACAATATTAGCATTAAAATTAAGCTCCTGATTTGTTTGTTTTTAAAAAATGGTCCTATGTAGAGTTCCTCTGTAATATCTAGTGCAACTCACTTATCCTGCCATAGTTGAAATAGATGTTTCATCGCTCACTGACTGTCACGGCTGGTAAAATCAGGTAAACACTTAACATCAGAGCACAGGGGAAGTTATACTAAATATCCTGGCGAAAAGGAGAAAACATGACAAGTGGTAACGCCATTACTTGACCATAGCAACCAAATATTTCTATTTCCTGTCTACTGATAGAGAGTTGCTTCCACCTTCTCTGCCTGTCTATTCTCTTTTGTTTACCTGTCTAATAAGAGGTCTTGCTGGTGCAAGCAGTTAAGACAAGCTGCATTTTAGCACATGGGTAATTAGAGTTTTGTGCCTGCAAAAGCTGTTAGCAGTATTTTGTTAAGTGCTCAGCAAATGTTCTGTATTACCCCAGGGTAGCCATGATGACACCATTACTGATGGTGTCTTTTCTGATCCTAATCTACCCAATTTACAATGTAAATCATGCACTCCCTATATGATATACTACTAGCAAAAAACAAAATAACCCGCCTATAAAGAAAGTACAAAAGTTGCATTTGGCAACTATCTAATTTTTTTATTATTTATTTTTTAGTGTTAAAAGTGCTCCAGATTCATTTTCTTCTCAAATCTCATATTGGCCAACTATGGAATGACAATGTGGAATCTCTCATTAGGAAGAATTTTTAAAAAGTAAAGCCTGGATTCATTTCAAGGAGTCAAAGTGCAGTGGTGAGCCCTCCATACCAGTCCTTCCCAGCCTTGTAAAGCAAGCAAACAAACCAACAAAGCATACAACTCAAGGGGAAGAGAATACCACAGTGACAGGAAGGCTGACTAAGAAAGAACAAGTTGCATAAGACCTCTCTTAACTAGAAATGAATCTCAAGACAGAATTCTCTTGGTGATTTATACTAACATAACTAGTGATATATATTTTTTTGAGGTTTTGTGTTTTTGAAAAACTGCAAGCCTGGAGAATTGTGAATTGCATACAGGTTGCATTCTGCCTGCCTGGGGGCAGTGCGGTAAAATCTGTCGTTGAACTTTAAATCCTGCGTCTATCCTATGTTCGAACTGCTGTACAACAGTCTCCACACACACATCCCTGTCTCAAATCCAGCCTAAGAACTCTAGCCTGTCATGGCATTAAGAGGAAGGCAGAACGCATTGTGTCAACTTTATCATTCATGAGCCTTCTGTTAGTCTTTAATTTTACTGTTACCCACCTCAATCCTCAAAAAGGGAGAGATGGGATACAAACAAACAAACAAATAAATAAATTATTATTATTATTATTATTATTATTATTGCAGCAGCAGCAGTGCAGAGAATCAGAATCCAAATAAAAGGTTTATTTTCCCTCTCTCCATTGCCCAATGTGTTTCAGCTGAGAAATATTTGTATGCTCTTCTTGAAGTGCTGCTAAAGAAGGAGGGACAATACATGGGCCCTTATCACACGTGAGACTGGAATTCCAACCCAGAGCCAATTCGAAGTGAAGGGGAAGCAGAGTCTCAATTCGAATCCAAGGCAATTCAAGTGATGAATTATGTGAAGAATGAAATTGTGGTGATTCCTGAGTCAAAGCGGAGCAAGTGCACAGTAAATTATCACACTGGTACATACCATGCAGCTTCAATGATTCGAATTGGGATCCTTGAGCATGCTCAGTGGGGCTCTGAATGCATCGTGAACCTTTGCACTTCCGGGTGAAGAAGGGGGCCACTTCCTGGTTCCAGTTTCATGTGAATGCTAGCCTCACATGAATGATAGGGAATGTCACCTATCTCTACTTGGAAGTAAATCCTTTGGATCTGAAGGAGACTCATTTTGGAGGAGTGCAGAAATGATCCAGTTTCTCTTATTCTCCATGCTCCCTAAAGTACCACCTCCCTGAATCCAATCCACTCTCCTTCCCTTTGTAACAGTTGCCTTCTCTTAGGTTGCATCCATACTGGGGAAATAATCCGATTTGACTCCACTTTAACTGTCCTGGCTCAGTGCTATAGAATTCTGGGAGTTGGAGTTTGTTGTGGGGTCCTTGGCCCAAGGTTATGGAATTCTGGGAGTTGGAGTTTGTTGCTCCCCCCAGCCTCCAATGGCCCCCTCCATTGATCCCATCTCTGCCCCCAGCCTCCTGTTTCATTCCCTTCATCTCTGTCAGGTACATCCAAACATGCCCTCTGTTCTTGAAGGAGCACCGGAAGCAAATGGGGCAAAACTACACCACAGCATCATGGGAAATGTGGGACCTTGGAGATTTTTTTTGGGGGGGGGGGTGTATCAGGATAAAAGCAAAGTTGCATTCCACACCAGAACAATTTGGATTGAAATTGAAGTGAGCATGGAAACAATTTTTGTGAATTGGCTTGTTACCGAAGTCACAAAAATCAAGAGTCACTTTGGATTGACCATGGATCCACCTTGGAACGACCCCCCATAGAAAGCAATCACATGAGATAATACATCACGTTTTAACGTGAATTCGCATGGTTGGACCCGCAGTGGCTTTGGATCAGAGCTGTAAAACTCTCTGTGTGATAAGGGCCATGGACATTAATATAAAACAGAAACCGAACAGATAAAATTTTTGACTGGGCACGTATGATTCATATTTATTAAACACATAAAACAAAATCTATAAATATATTGCTGTAAATCAAATAGAGATTCAGGTATATAAAAGAGGACTTTCTCTATAGTTACAAACAATTTAACGGTCTGCTCACAGAGCTTTCAAAAAGTGTGTTTCCAAGCTTGGGAATAGCATCCAATATTTTTCAGAGTAGGAGGAAGATTATCTTGTGCGTCTTACCAAGGGGTAATTTTTATTGTGCATGTGTCTTAATCATAGCAACCTGGCAGCAGAAAGGGAACCTCAGGTGTGTGAAAATCCAAACTTGAAAGCAGTAAAATATCCGGATTTTCATTAAGGCCTTGGGAGCCCAGAGTTCCAACTCTCAATATCCAATCCATTTCTCAGCAGGGTCTTATCATTCTCGGGCGGAATTTGTCCAGCATCTAAAAACATTAATCTTTAAAGGACTGATTATGCTATATAAATTGACTGACTAAAAGGGCATTTTATTTGTTGTTATTCAAATTACTGAAATAGTTCTCTATATATGTGCCTAGAGCCCCAGATGTTTTCCCTATCTATAATTACTTATAGAGACAACAAATAATGTAAATTGCAAAACAGGGCCATGAGTTTATATTTTTTTCCCTTAGAGGTTCATTTACAGTTGGTGCAATGCCACATGGATAATGCCCATAGTGGACTGTGGATCCTGGTAAAATATGATAATGTGTTTGATGATACTGTCTGAATTCACTTCTAACTACAGACATACACCACTAAACAATGCCTCTGACAAAAAAGAAAAAAGAAAGAAAAGAAGAAAAGAAAAGAAAGCTCCTTTTTACAAAGATCCCACCTACACTGTAGAGATAACACAGTTTGACACCACTTTAAGTGCTGTACTTCTATCCTATGGTACCCTGGGATTTGCAGTTTTTCAAGGTCTCTGCTTTCTCCGCCAAAGAATGCTGGTGCCTCACAAAGCTACCAATCCCATGATTCTGTAGGATATATTAAGGATGAAGGAGAGGTTCATCTTATTCAGAATTACCACCTGTCTGTTTTCTTACTTCTTGCAGTGAGATTTGGCTCTGAAAATTCCAGGCTCTTGGATCTTGTTCTTATATCCCATGATGAGTGGGAGGGGTGGGGGGGGGAGCAGAAAACAATCATTTTGAAGAGCTAAAAGGGAGAAAAGGCAAATAGCATAAGCATAACCTCTTTTCACATAAAGAAGTCACTGGTTTACAACAGGAAAATGGCATTTCCATTGATAGATGTTGTTTGGCAATAATGGGTTGGATCAGAACTCCTCAAGGCATTAATCACCAGAAATTACTATTTAAAAATTCCTTTCCTTCCAACACACTTAATTCTATGTTGCAGATCAGTGAAGGGAAAAATAGAGGTGAGATGTCTGTCACATGCAATAGCTTTGAAACAGCAGGACAGTGCCATAAATTGTTCCCACAGAACTTTCACCTGCCTGGTCTGTCTGACACCACATTTCAGAAGCAACATTTAAAAACTGCCATATGCATCTTAACCTTAACTACTGAAGTTTATTTGCAAGTGTACATAGCACTGCAACCTTCTCTGCTCTGGTAGCTGCTATTCCACAAGTGATAGGACACAAGTTGGCTGCCCTTTCCCCCTTTTCTATGACTTTCTGGAACCCAGAACACAACTGTGTCGGGTAGGAACCTTGAGAAAATTACATTTCCCAAGACTTTTGTGCCTGTAGTAGCAACAGGGGGGAAGGAAAGAGGTGGAATGGAAAGAAAGAGAGAACCCACGCTCCTTAAACATAAGAAACCTCTAGCACTAAAGAAACTAGGTAAGTGAGCAGTAGATAGGAGTAATTCTTCTATGGCTCAGATCAAGATCTAAGATGGAGAAGAACTCAGAAATATATATGGTTAATTTCAATGTAAAGCAAATATTAGGAAGCTCATATTCAAAATCAAGGAATTATGAACTTCCATGACATCATTAGCTGAGTCACTATATCCCACATATCAAGGGAAGACATATTAAATCCTAATGCAACTGCAACTGTGATGCCCTTTTAATAGTATGCTGTTTTGTTGATATTTTTATAGTTTGTCTTTTAATGAATTTTAGATGCTCTTAGCTCTCTCAATATCTGATGCTTTTTGTATGTTTTTAATCTGCACTGGTTTCAATAATTTGTAAACTGTCTTGAGTCCCAATATTGCAGCCAAAGTAGAGCATGAATGAATAAAATAATAATATTATAATAATTATATGGTTGAATTTTACTCATCTAGAGCTGAGGATTTCCACTATGGCTCCAACCAGGAGTTTCTGTGCAGAGCGCAAGCATCTGTGCACAGAGACACCTCTATTTGCGATGACGCAGACTTTATTGATTATAACCAAAAAGTCTTAACCTAACATGGAACATGGATTCAGACACTGGATGACCTTCCTGCTTTACCAGTGATAGCCCAAACCAAACCACTATCTGGAGGTGAAAGTGGAATTACAGCAGATGTGATTCTCATGGGTGACAGTCAGTTTGTGGTTCCCATGTCACTTGACAGGAGGAGGCCCCTGGTCCTCTTAGATGGCATGTGCTTTAAGGGAACACATGACTGGCGATGATAGGCACAGAGCCCCATGTCCCCTCACACTGGATTCTACGTCATCTTCAAGCCACTTACATTTGTGAAAAAGACCTTGTATTACAACACTAGAGCCATATAAACTTATTGCACGGCACTTGGAGGAATGGGAACAGAATGGAATGGAACGGGGGGAGGGGGGGACGTGTATTGGATAGCTCCTTTAAAGTCCACAAAGAGTGGATGGTTACCCAAAACAAGGTGGGGGGACCAGAGGGTGCCCACCAACTGTGTCAGCATTTCCTTTAAGTGTTGGAGGAATTGTTTAGCTCAAGAAAGATTGAAAGAGGCTGAGTAATGTGAGGCCCATATCCATCTATTTATGCCAGTACTAACCGAGGAGGACTCTAAATTTGGCTGAAATAAGATTTTTATTTAGAAATATGCAGAAGTGCAGCCAACACATGAGAGTAATTCAGACAGGCACATCATACAGGGCTAACTGAAACGGAGGAGTGGAAATTAGATAATGGAGGCTTAGGGCTGTTGGATAATATTTACCTGTTCTGAAGAGGAAACCACAGAAAGTGGAGTGTGGCTCAGATGGCATCTGAGGGTGATACACACTGTGCATGCAGACTGCGTGCAAGAAGGCTAGGTTTCAGACTGGTATTTATACCTGAGATCCTAGTCTCAAGGGATGTAGATGCTATCTTACAATGTAACAGAGACCTCATGGTCTTCCCAGGGAATTGAAAATGGGGTTGCAAAATGACTGATAACTTAACTTTGGAATAACAAAAACACTGATTGAATTAAGAACAACCTCAAAATAGATGGATAGGAAAGTTATCTTGGTATTAACTGATTCTTTCACATGTCTTCAGGTCTGTGTGTCCCCATGGGAAAATCTCCTGGTATTCCAACGGTCAATCATGACATCTTAAGAACATACCCAATTCCAGATATGAAAATATGGAGACACTAGGTATTTAACATATATGCAGCACAGGGTGTCTCAGGTATGCTGACAGGATTCACAACCCCACCAACATAGAAGCCGCCAAATGCCCCTGATTATGACCAATAATGTCCCACAGTGTTTTAGAGATGTGTACCTACCCATCATAGCTTATGTGTTTACTGAACCCATGGGAAGCTTCCTTTCTTCATATCATATGGAGAGAGAAAAGCACAGTGAACTGAAACAATGACATTCACCTCAACTTGGGGGGCGGGAAGTAGCAGTATCATCAGATCAATGTGGCCAGAATACCCCAAGTGCAATTTTATCATCATGACGTTGACAAGATGGTTCATAAACTGTCTATATAAATGAAGCTGCTATCAAAAGGCTCAACTACCATAACCCATATTACATCAAATATGCCATGAGCAGTTGACTGTCCTTTTTCTGAAGCAAGCATCAATCTAGACTGAGACCCCCCCCCCCCCCAATGTATTTGTTCAAGTTGGGTAACCCTTTCCTCTCCCATTTCTCCTTAATCCACCTCTGGCCTACCTCCACAGCTTCACTGCTGCTAATGGAGGGTTCCCTTCCCCCATTTTTATCCAACACACAGTCTGGGAGTGCATTTAAGGAGGGAATAGCTAGAAGGGAAGGGATTATGCCTGCAGTACCTGACCTGTTTGCAGTAGTTTTAGTCAGTGCTGGGCATGCATTTGCTTATTTTGAAGTAAGAAAAAACTGAGGTTCAAACCACACACTAGGTATTTAACATAGTGTGCCACTTAGTCTTAAAGGTAAGAGATAAAATGCAAGTTTGAGGCAATGAAGGAGAGGAAACTGTTTTGACATGATAATGGAGGATTTCCAAGAATCTATAGCTATGAAAATATGCCTTTTACCAGCACTGTTTGCATACTCCTACAGACTAAGTGAAGCATAAGAAGAAATGAAATGGCCTGCCAGTACTTAAAAGAATTCAATCTACTACAGTGTTTCTGGTCAAAACATTTACATATCTGGAAAGAACTAAGACACATTTTGAAAAATTGCCAAATTATTTGCGAAAGAAATAAAAAGAGTGGAGAGGAGGGAGATTTGCCACAGCTGATGGTTCTGGGAAAGTAAAATTGAAAACAATACATAAGGGGCAAGACCAAATTTGTAGCTTCTGACTTATGGCAACACTAAGGCGAACCTACCATGGGATTTTCTTGACAAGATTTGTCCAGTGGAGGTTTGCCATTGCCTTCACCTGAGGCTAAGAGAGTGTGACTTGCCCAAGTTCACCCAGTGGGTTCCCATGCCAGAGTGAGGATTCAAACCCAAGTCTCCAGAGTCCTAGTCTAATATCCAAACCACTACATCATGCTGGCTCAAATGATCAAGTATTAATGTTTTGAATGACATATGCATTCATCATATCTTGCCTTCAACTGGAGAGCATAGTCCATTGTAAAGAGAGAGAAGAAAGAAACTGGAAAAGTTCATTTCTGGACAACACCTCCCAGATTCCGCGAGACCCATCCTGGTTGGGGGATTCTGGGAATTCTAGTATAGAATGTAATTTTTCTGTAAGAAATTATATTAGTAGAAAAAAATTGATGGCCCCGCTACTCCAACACCAACAGGGCCAGGATAAAATCATCACTGTATACCCTGAACAACAAAGAACATAGTACAAGCACAAGGTACACTTCCAGCACCCACAGCAACATTTAGATTGGAATTAGTAATCTCTGAGCATAGGTGTATGTTTCCTTGGCCTTTCCAAAACCAACCAACAAACAAATGCTATCTTGTTACCGTTAACTACTTTGCTATATCTGGGAAGAGCTATCCAGGACCTTTTACATTGATGTCTTACATTAAGCAATTTGTGCATTAAAAAGTACACTTTAGTACTAGCACTCTAGACTGTAGATTGGGTGGAAGGAAATATTCCCAAATCCTGGTATGAGATCAATGAAAAATAAACCCTTATTTTTTATTGCTTAGATCTGAGTGTATAATTAGAGCACAGAACAGATGGGGAAAATTTCATTTTAAGTGATGGGTTGTTTAAGTAAACTCTGCTGCCAAGCAGTTGATTTATTGTTTGTAGTGCATATGGTAGCATCTTTTTAAACAGTCAAATGAATTTGAAGGAAACAGAGCTTGGGGAGAAAAAGTGCACTGGTTCAATTAATGTTATTAATCCTCTCCCTCTAGGAAGATTGTCAATGGTAACTCTCTTATTAAAAAAATGAAAACAAACTATTTTCTTTTAACATTTTTAAAAATTATAAATTTGATTCCAAGTTTCCCTTCATGCTCATTCCACTCCAATTAATCTAAAAAAGAGGAGGAGGAGGAGGAGGAGGAGGAGGGGCGGCAGCGGCAGAAGACAATAAGGCTACATAAAAATGGAACTGATGAAGACATAATGGCTTATTTACCTGGAATATAATATAATATTATGTGGCGCACACACATGCACACACCAAAGCATATACATGTTATATTTTTCTTTCAGTAAAATATAATATTTAAGTGCCATCAGACACAAGCCTGTTCTCACATGAATAGGAGATGCAGTAGAAAGTTGTCGTGCAGTCAGGTACACGCTACCCTCTGGCACCTATGAGATTTGAAGGGGCCAAGCATAGGCCCCTGCTGATCTTCACTATGGCATCCCTTTTTAATTATTTCAAGAAACTAGGTGTATCAGGCACCATGTTAGCTGCCTCCAAGGCAACATCCTTTTGGCAACTCATTTTGTTGCTCATTCATTCCACTTTTGTTGCTTATTCATTGTGTTTCTTGTGGCTCTGTGTGTGTGTTTAGGGACACCTTAGGATGGATAAAAGAATAACCTCAAACCTGGGGGGCAGGGGAAATCCCGTCAAACTGCCTCTAAATATCCCTTAAAAGTAAGAGATTTTTATACCAGTATTTCATTCCAGTTCTCTATTTTACACCTGAACTGTGACCTTGGCCCAAAACAGACAGGCTGAAAGCACCATGTTGGCACCGAAATTAGGGTTCCACAGCGTTTGGCCACCACACATTCTGGAACCCTAATACGTACGGATGGCACCATCTTTATGTGGTGCCATCCATATGTGGCGTGCGTGCACGACGCAAGCACAGCACCATGTCCACACGTCCAGGCACCATGCTTGCATCGTGGATGCATCACAGTGCACTAATGGCACAGTGATGACGTCCTCCCTGCGCCCCCAAAAGAACCCACTTTTAGCGGGTTCTTTTCAGAGCGGAGGGAGCCCACGTGGTTTGGTTGCTGCGGGCTCCATCCGGAGGGAAAATGGGCAGCTCCAAACCACCCCTTTGGGGCAGTCTGTCAAGCCCATTTGTTACACTCTTATTACAAGTAAAGGGATTGTTCATTACTGGTAACTGTATTATTTGTCACTTGCTCTTTCTAAGCTCTGCTCCAAAGAGCCACTGATAATATATAGCCAATACTGAGTTGGGTAGACTAATGGAACAGTGATCTAATTTTATTGGTGGCAGTTTCCAATGGGTCAGTCCAATGTCATGTGAGTAGACTTTCCTTTGTACAATGGAACTACTGTAGGGGAAGCCTGTGGTTTATTGAAATATGCAGCACTGCATGGACTCTGGAAGGGAAACCCAAAATCCACCACAAAAAAGCATTGAAACCAACTTTACCCAGAATTCTGACAAAACCAAGCAGTGTCAGCAGCTGAACAACAAAAGACTATGGCACTCATACAAATTTACCAAAGAGGAATAAACACAATTTCCAAGTTTGTTATTTGTATCATACTTCTACTCTTGCTGGCATCCTTTAACAGCAGAATGTATTTAAGGTCTTGGAACATGGCATCTATTTAATTTAAAATCACTAAGAGTTTGCAATATTATCTGTCTCTAAGCTGGGGTAAGCAACTGTGGTAGGTGAGTGGCCTATATTAGCCCTTCAGGAAACTGGGAGGGATGCACTTACCCACCTCACCCCTGCAAAAACATTTAAAAAGTAAATTTAAATTTAA
Source organism: Sceloporus undulatus (assembly GCF_019175285.1). NCBI lineage: Eukaryota > Metazoa > Chordata > Lepidosauria > Squamata > Phrynosomatidae > Sceloporus > Sceloporus undulatus. The sequence goes on from NC_056522.1 coordinate 220,216,941, forward strand.
AAATAAAAAATTGCACCAGAACACCTCAAGGAGATATAATTAGAACTTCCACCGTGTTTTGGGGCTTTTGGGACCATTTTAGGACTCCTAGGAGGCCTTTTTTGTTTACCTCTGGAGGGGCTGGGGCTGATAAAAACAGTCCTGGGGTCATATATGGCCCACTGGGCATATTTTGTACACCCTAGTTTTAAGAAGACATTTTCTTCAGCATGGCTGAACCTTACTGTGGTGTTACGGTCATGCTCTGACCCTTCCACATCACTCCCCAAAATCTGTTCTGAGCAGATTGGAGAGCCTTGGTCTCTCCCCCCCCCCCACTTTTTTTTGGTAAAAATTGTTACATCAAGGGCCAATTGGCCACAACCTTATCATCCCACAACCTATTGGTTCTTCCTAATATGTGCCAGGGCTGGCCTTAGCATTTTCTGTACCCAACCTATGTGCTCTAGTCCTGACTGAACCATGGGAATGCAATGGATATGTGTGATTCTTCCCATCAAGGGGGAAGAGATCTCCCCGCAAAATAAAAAACCTGTGCACAAGAGCCTCTTCTTGGAGCACTGGCATCAGAAGTGTGGCTACAGGGGATCAAAATGAGGGTTTTGATCCCCCCATAAGACTTCTGCTTCAATGACATTTCCTAAAACCTCAAATTTTGCGTATTGCAGAGGGGGATGCTGAAAATCATTCACACCTAGAACTCATATATTTTTGTGTTTTCATTCCCTTGATTTGGCTGTACCTTTCATTTGGATGCCTAAATTATATTCTAAATAAAGAACTGGAGTTTTAAATTTATATTTATAGCAATGTAAGGAAAATTTCATGGGAGGAAAATAGGATTCTTATTTCAGGGGAAATGCCTTCATTTTGACCCTCAGTCCATGACTGATATTGCATGTTAAGCTATGTTAAGCTACAAACAAATCCATCCTTGCTGTGCCACCACATAGAGAGCCATTGCCTGGAGAAGCATTTGAAGAGCACTGCATAAGAAGGAGAGAGCCAACATGGTTCAGTGGTTAGAGAGTTGGACTATGACTCTTTGAACAAGGTTTGAATCCCTGCTCAGTCATGGAAACCCAGTAGGTGACCTTTGACAGGTTACACTCTCTCAGCCTCAGAAGAAGGCAATGCAAACCCTCTGAACAAATCTTGCACACAAAAAAAGAAGAAAATCACATGATAGTGTCTCCGTAAGTTGGAAACTACTTGAAGGCAAACAATAAACAATGTAAGAAGAACCCAAAACAAGTATTTAATCTTTTAAAAATATGATCTCTCCTTCTTTGCTATGCTCAAAGCAGAGAGAAATGAGAAGATAAATCCCAACATTTCTTACAGTTTAATTAGAAATTTGATGCCAGCTGCTGTGTTAGTAATAACTGCTTTAATTAACAGGACCAGTCCTATAAACACTGTGTTTGCAAAACTCTTCAGGGAGCAAGTTACTTCCACACAAAGAGGTTGTTGTTGTTCTCCTGCATTGGGAGGGTTCCTTTTTTGGCAGAACTGGCTCTAAACAGAGACACTGCATTTTACACATCACTTTCTTCTGCCAAAATTTATTTGCAGGGGTAGGGGAGATGTGAAAAGAGAACTAATCAGCTCAACTTCACATGTTTTTCCATAACATCTGTAAGACCAAGCAGCAGTTTCATTATATCCAAGTCACCAGGGTGCCCAGCTACTGTGGAATAAAATGGTAGTTGAATTCAAAAGTAATGGCAAGGAGAACTGTAGCTCTAACTCAAACCAAAATAGAGCAAGTGTTGTTGATACTTTCTTAAGACATAGATAACATTTAAATGGAAGAAAGCACACATGTAATGTTTTTGCAGTGGTGTAATATCAATGTCCTCAGCCTTGAACAATAGGTAACCTCAGAAATTATTGGTCTAGCTTATTTATAAACCCAGTTATAATTTTCCATTAAGTCTGCAAGAAGCATGATAATAGTACATCCATCACAGAAAGAATGAAAATAAGGATAGATGAGTCTGCTGGCATGCTCTCAGTATGTCTAGAAGATAAGGTCCTTAACCGCCAGATGTTCATGCTGAGTATAGCAACCTGAGACATGTGTTACAGCTGGAAACACCTTAAGCAAGCGTCTTGCTTAGACTTAGGGAACAGATTGAGGAAGGCAGGAGAAGGGCCTTCACATGACAGTATTGAGAATTAATGCTTGGAGAATGTGCACTTTTGGACTGGAAAAAGGGTTTTTAAAAACCCTGTGAAATACATTTTCAAAGTGATGTGTGATTTATGGGTTGCCATAAATTAACAGGTGACTTGAAGACACATAAGCCCACATAGCTATTCCACAGAGTTTTACACACATATATTAACTTCTAAGGCTCTGTATATCCACACAGAGAATCCTTGAATGGTAGTTTTATGAGAGGGAATTATTCTTTAACTAATGGAAATTGGTAGTGTTTTCTTGCACACTTAACCATATAAACGCCTAACCTTGCTTTTTGGACCTTAGAAAGATCAAAAGGTAAAATATTCAACTGTTTGAAACCTAATGGAGCCAAGCTTATGTTATTTTCAATGATAAAACTTGCACTAGTGACTTGACTTCCTGAGTTTTTCTAAAAATGAGAAAATGTTGACAATGAATAATGAAACTCCAGTCAGCCAAAGTTAAACATTTATACTTTAGCCCAAAATGTTATAGCTTTTGTGTGACATTTTATTGTTTTATATTCCCTTTCATATGTCCAAGAGCAGCAGTTTAAATATCTGCCATTTAGCAAAGCTATTAACAGTTTAGCCCTTTCCAAAACAAATTCTAAGTCAGAATGTGACGCAGGTTCCCCATCCCATCTTTCAGACCAAGTTTAGAAAATTGGAGGCATTGCAATTGACAAGCTCAGGGCTCTAAACAATTACAGCCTGCATTATAGGGGTCTCTGGCAATGCCTCTGAGCCCTCAAAATATTGAATACTTTACATCCATGCACAGGTTGTAATTCTTACTGAAGCCAAGTGTTTTCCTCATTTTCATTCAGCAGCAGCTGGGAGAATCAAATTATATTTATATTAGTAACCTCACAATCTGATTTAAGAAGCCAGTTGCACCATTAGATAAAGATACAATTTCAGAAGATAATGGAAAAGAAATTTATCCACAGCTCAGGGATCAAATAAAACCAGAGCTCAGTCCTGAAATGTGACATGTGCCTGCAAGCCACTTACAAGGTGAAATCTCCAGACTGCCTCATGTCCATGTCTGCTCATGCAGGTCAGATGTGAATATACAGGGCAGGAGCAGACAAATTACAGGGGCTCTAGGAACAAATTTTCTGCCTCTAGAGAGCACTCCATACTGCACTAGCTTCACAAAACAAACAAACAAACAAACAAGCTTCATTTATACTGCTTCATACTGCCCAAGCAGTGTCTAAGCAGTTTACAACTGGAAGCTAATTTGCCCCCAACAATCTGGGTACTCATTTTAGCGACCTCGGAAGGATGCAAGCCTGAGTTGAGCTTGAACCCTTTTTCTGGTCTTGAACTCACAACCTTGTGGTTTTGAGTGAGTGGCTGCAGTACAGGCATTTAACCACTGCACCACCAAGCTAAGTAGGAAAGAATAAAGAAGTCCCATCCAGAGATAGCCAGAAGTCCACACTTCCAGCCTCAAGGGAGGAAGGAACTGCATTAAAACCAGCCATAGGATCAGTAGCATCACTAGGAGGGTGTGTGTGGGGGGGGGGGGGTTGCAGGCCACACCAGGTGACATCACTAAAGGGTGGGTGACATCTGGTGAGTGCCCCCCTCCATGATGCATGCCATGGAGCACGGCTGGAAGGTAGAGGACCTAGCGTCCCCAGTCCCTGCCTTCCGAGGCTTGACTTCCTTTTTTTAAAAAATAATCTTTATTAATTTTAAAATATAAATACAGTACTTGAAATAAAGAAGTTCAACGTCTCGAGATCATAACATATAAAGATAAAAAGCAATCAATAAATGCTTCTTGATGTGATCAATCTTCTTATCTTCGTAGGCCCAAATTAAAAACTTCCTTTCCTTGTCCGGGTATTGAAGTACTCTTCTCTTGAGTTGATTTAATGTTCCATTCAAGTCTCTGCTATATTGCTTTTGTCACATCACTTTAACTAATATAAGAGTTAAGAAAAAGATACAATGTATTTACAAAAAGTAAAAGTGACTTTTTTAAGGCATTGTACATAGTAACTCTTCCTGTACTAAAAGTTTCAATTACAAATCCGAGCAACAGCTTATATATAGCAACATTTTGTACAATACAATCTCTTGATTATCTCTAATATTGGACAAGATTTTCTTACTTTTCATCCCATTGCTGACCTATTTAATGATCAAAGTAAAATAAGAATTAAAAATTAGCACAATTCTACAATACTATTCTTTCTCATCCAGATTATATAATTATATCTCAATAAGAGTTATGTTTAAATTCCACTCCTCCCAGTTTAAAACCACCTTCTCCCAATCCTCTTTTCTCCTTTTATTGCTAAAGTTCTTTACTTTGCAAGAAAGCCTATCAAGTTCCCTAAATTTGTTTACCTTCAACACCCATTTGTCCCATGTTGGGATTTTATTTGACTTCCACAATTTGGCAATTTCTATTCTTGCGGCTGTTATTAAGTACAGTATAACTCTCCAGTACTGTTTTTCAACATGCGTATTTAACACTGTTGTCATATTTAATAGAAAGAGTTTAGGATCAAAGGGTAGCTCTATCCCAAGGATTTTTTTAATAGCTACATGAATTTCTTGCCAAAATTTTTTAATTTCTTTGCAATTCCACCAAATGTGTAATAGGTTCCCTTTCTCATGATTACATCTCCAACAATTGCCTTGCTTAAGCTTACACATTTTTTTTAATTTTCCAAGGAATGTAATACCACCTATTCATGATTTTTTAAAAAATTTCCTTTGGTTCTTGTGCTATTGTAAATTCTCTAGTTCTTTTCCATGCAGTCTGCCATTCATCTAACTTAATCTCGCCTCCGAGATCCTGTGCCCATTTTACCGAGGCTTGACTTCCAAGCCTTGCAGGGAAGGGAGGGAGAGGACCGAGCATCCCCAGTCCCTGCTCTGCACGGCTTTACTTTAAAGCCGCTCAGAACAGGGACGGGGTCACATGGGGCAGGAGGAGGGACCTCTTTTGGCTCCTCCCCTGAAGCTCCACCCCCTAAGGCCTACCCACCACACCAAGTGATATCCTGGTGTGGAACGTCACTGCATAGGATGGCCCTTTATCTAGTTTAAATGCAAAATTGCTGTTCCCAGAGGAGTGAACATTGCTGTTTGTGGCAAATAGTTTTTCCCAGGTAGCATCAGGGGGACCAGGAATACAAAAATGATTGAGGGAGGGCATGCAATCCATGTGCCAAAATTTGCTCATCCCTGGTATAGAAAACTCAGAAGTATGAAGTCTGAGGCCTTCTGCTATTGATGTTATCCTAGCCTGGTCCAAACCATTTTGCCACCTAAAGCAAAGGAAAGTCACATCCCATCTCCACTCCACATATAGAAGCTGAGGCCCGGGTCAGACAGACCAAAAGTAGTGTGCCACCACTGATACTAAGGTTCCAGAGCGCACAGCATCCGCATGTTCCGGAAGCCTAGCACGTGATGGCCACCATGATGCCACTGCCGTACAGCAACCGGACGTCGCTGGGAGGAAGTGGCGTCATGGCAGTGCCCCTTCCTGCTTCTGGCGTTGCAAAAAAGAAGCCGCTCTAGGCGGCTCTTTTTTTGCAGCACAGACACGAGGCTTACAGGGGCGGCACAGAGCCTCCTGTCTGTACTGCCCCTGAGTTGGGTGACATTTAAATCTAATTTCAGTGATAGCAACAGGGTAACATTCTGCACTGCACCTGAAAACAGAAGACCAGGTTACAGGCCAGAAGGGGACAGAAGACCAAGTTATAGTGTGGTAGACAGAGCTCTGTTCTCTTGGCTTCTACACACACATGCAAACACATATTATTTGCTACCTAAGGAGGATGTCTCACTCTGCCAAATTATAGGGCTGGCCCTGATGATGTCCATCAGATAAGCAATTTCCTCTAAGCAGTGTAGCTTTGGGGGATTAATCTCAAAACAGAGATATTTAATCAAATTTCTACAGAATCCTGCAGGTTTCCTTTAAGGATTAGGATGAGAGACTTCAGACTGCTTTGGACAGGTCCAAATCAGTTCCCTTCTACCTTTTACCAGTGACAAACTGGATGTGTGTAAAAGGAATTCTTGTATCCTGGATAGTGCCACATGGCCCTTCATTCCTTTCAGCTATTGGGTTTCTGTTACATGGAGTAAAGCCACCTAGGTCTAGAGAGGGAAAGTAGGTTGGGAGCAAGTAACAGCAATATAGCAATAGCGAGTACATTTCTATACTGCTTATCAGTGAACTAAGCACTCCCTAAGCGGTTTACAATGTGTAACCCAATTGGCTCCAACAAGCTGTGTATGCATTTTAGTGACCTACAGAAGGATGCAAGGCTGAGTGGACCTTGGAGCCCTTGGGATTGAACTCACAACCTTGTGGCTTTCAGTACAAGCATTTCATCACTGTGCTACCAGGCACAGGCTTGGACACCATGGGAGCAAAGGCTAGACTTGCTCTATGTCCCTGGTGGTGCCAGTAATTAAGCTTCTCTAGGTAGTCTTGTCTTCACTGGCCAGGATACTACAGGTGCTGCTCAGAGTATTCTGGCCCAACCTGCTCCTGTTACCTTGATCACGGTTTCCACACCATGGTGGCTGTTTGCACAGGTGTCCCAATGGGCCTCCTGACACACCCACCACCACTGTGGGTCACTCACTCCTGACGTCAGAACAACATATCCAGCAATGATAACATGCCAGGCTCTTCGTTCTGATCTCAGAATGAGTGACCCGCAGTTGTGACAAATGTGCCAGGTTGCCCAGTGAGATGCCTGTGCAGATAGCCACTGTGGTGCAGTAATGGAGAGATCTAGATCTAGAGCAACGGATAGGCTTTTTATAATTCATGTTAACCTTCTTAGACCTGAGTTCTGGTGGGAGACATCATATGACTTGCCCACATCAGAACCAGGGTTTGGACCATGCACCATTGAAACAGGACAATGCCCAAACAGGTGAGGGCAGGCTTTTTGACCTGTGCAGACAAGGCCATGCAAAAGATCCTAGGTTTAATTTTCAGAGAAAAGGATTGAGCTGAAGGAATGTGAAATACATCCAACTAAGTGGACAAAACAGGTTTAGACTGACAGGAAGCTGCATTGTGCCATCTGACTTGGCACAATGCAGCTTCCTGTCAGACTGAAGATTAGATCCTTAAAGGGATAATGGTGCCACAGAATGCCAGTTTTCTGGACACTTCAAGTAGCATCAGCATCAGTTCTGTTAGTTAATTTACAATTGCTAATTTATAATTCTAATTTAGAATTGCTCTCCTGTCCAATGCTATTTAAATGCATTCTGTGCCCTTTTAATTAAACCACAAAAGCTTTTCTTCTCATTGACTGATGATTTCTGAACTTAATCTCATCTTCTAGCTCACTGATTAACTGTAAGTTCTGAAAAACAAACAAGAGGTATTTCACTTACTGTTGGCAGCCTTTCAGTTATAATTATTTTTTATACACAGTTTTAAAAAAGATAGTGGAAGAGATGTCCAGCTCAGAACTTTCTAGCAGAAGAAGCCAGCATTTTTTGAAGCCATGAAACAGTTACTGAATTATTCAGAGCAAACATGATTCATTCATCTCCCTTCTGTGAATGGTTTAAGATCCTTTTCCAAACAGAAAGAAATGTTGCAAAGTACATGGTCACACCTCAGATAAGAAAGTAAACTGACTTCTCAAGCAACCACCTGCTTAAAAGCCTCTTGACTGGATATTGGAGATACTGCTTCTCTGACACCGCCATCAACTTGGACAGATGTCACTAAGAGATCTCTCTCTACTAAGTCTAGCCATTTGTTCAGAGGATTTGTGAGAGATGCAAAACATAACATTTCCAATAATATGAAGAATTCAGTAGGAAAGATAAACTGGATTATTATAGCACAATTTCTGATATTGTAGTTTGAGTGCTAGACTATGACTTTGGAGACCAGGGCTCAGTTCCCTATTTGGCCATGAAACCTACTGCGTGACCTTGGGCAAGTCACACTCTCTCAGCCATCGGCCATTACTAAGCCGAACAGCCAGCAATGTCAAAGACTACCCTGTGATCATGTGGCCAGCATGACTGCACATAATGCTGCTTACCTTCCCACTGAAGTGGTACCTATTTATTTATTTGCCTTTGCATGCTTTCAAACTGCTAGGTTGGCAGAAACTGAGACTAGTGATGGGAGCTTACCCTGATCATGCAGCACTTGGGCCTCGATCTGCTCACTTGCCAATCTTGCGATCAACAGAGTCAGCGTCTTAACCTCTTGAGCCACAGTAGTATAAGTACTACTGAGTATTATACAATTGTGTTAGGTTAAACAGTACAGATCACAGCAAGCATCTAGATGTCAACATAATGTGGAATTCTATACAAATAGTAACTCATGAAACAAGTGGCATATTTTCACCAGTTTACAAAATTAAACAGTATCTCATTGAAAGCAGCATTTTTCTGGAAACAATAATGCATCATCAAGATCCGTTGGAAGAGATATATCTGTGCTGCTTCTAAGAGTAGATGAAATGAACTAGAAGTTTGCCCTCCTATGAAACAAAAGTCATATGAAAGATAAGCAATAGCTGTTATTTTGCATCCCTGTGTTCCCATATCTAATCAGGTTAGTGACTGAAACAGTGTTAAGTAACAAAATTAGCTTTGCAATCATCTTTACCCTTGAAAATTTACATAAACAATATTTAGATCATCAACTTTCCATTGTTCTTTGCTGCTTTTCTAGCTTATCAAGTGCTTAGCAGCAAGGGATATAAAAGAATATTCACAGTTTTTCTTATCCTAGGTGAAAAATTGTCAATGGCTCAAATGTTATTTGTTCATGAGCCAGAGTAAAAAGACCAGTGTTCTCCTGCCTTGCTTTTGGTAGATTTTTCATTAAAAGCATTAATATTGTATTCCTATTTAATATCTCTGCTTTTTCATTACTGGGCAGCTAGTGAAACCTGGAGGCTTAGGAATTTCTTCCCCAACCACCAGACATGCTAGTGGACCTCATTTTAGCTCAGCTTTTAAAATTTCTTCAGGTCTGACACACAAAAAAGTCAACAAATGATGAACAAATGTGTCAAAAGGTCCTACAGCTACTTGCAAATACAAAGACAAAGAGACAAAACATTTGAAAGAAGCCTATCACTTCTTAATAAAGCAGGTCAGTGTGGAGGCTTGAGTGCTGGACATGGACTTTAGGAGATGAGGATTCAAATTTCACAGTCTGCCATGAAACCCCACTGGATGACCTTAAACAAAGCACATTCTCTCTCAGCCTAAAAGAAAGGCAATGGCAATCCTCCTCTGAAGAAATCTTGCCTAGAAAACCCTGTGATAGGGTTACCATAATAGATTGGAGTCCACTGGAAGACACATAACAATTTTACTGCTACACAACTTCATTCTTCCTTTACAGTAAAGATCAGTACCACCAGATCAAACACTATGTTCAGAGATTGCTTGCCACATGGCACAGACTCTACACGTCTGCATTTTCAAATATTTATCATGCTGCAAAATGTATACAACTATGAATATAAAATGTATTAAACTATGCATTTATCAGATCAGGTGTCTTTTATATGCGAACACTGTGTCTTTTCACATGAGACAACTTAAAATATTGAACAGAAAGTATAAAGCTTGTGTTGCCTTTTTGCAACACTGAGCAACATTCATCTGCAGACTGATTTCTCCCAATTTTGTTTTATTTCCATTCTTCTCAAACACAAGTAATTTATAAGAAACATCCGTTATCATTATACATGTATTGCTTTGCAATTAGTGACAAAGAGCAACACAAACTCAGCTAAAAGGTTAATATTATTCTGGCATCTTTACCAAGGAAGTTACAAGCCTCATTGACTCTTCTGGCATTTTGTGCTCCAGCTTTAAATGTGAGGGAACTGTTTGGTGCTACAGAAATCACAATAACTATTCAATCTGGAAAAGGAGGAGTGGAAGAGATCGTCTCTGAGGGTCATGCTGCCAAAGAACGAGAGTACAGCTGCTGGAACCCATCTAATTTAACTGCTACATTAAACTTGTTGATTGCCTCAGGCACCTCTCAGAGGATGAGGAAGAGGAAGAGAGGAGAATTGCCGCACTTCCTCAACTGTCAAAAGGATGCTATATTTACATCATAATCAATTGTGACACATATTTCAAATACAGGCTCTCTTTTTCGTGTGCATAAAGAATTCTGACCTTCCCAATGCTGCCCATTGAACAGAAACAATTTCTGCTTTTCAATGAAATTAAAACAGGTCCAAAACACAGTACAGAAATAATCCAGTTTAAGACCACTTTTCTGGCTCAATGCTAAGGAATTGTGGGAACTGTAGTTTTGTGAGACATTTAGCCTTCTCTGTCAGAAAACTCTAGTGACACAACAAACTACAGTTCCCAGGATTCCCTAGCACTGAGTCAAGTCAGTTAAAGCAGCCTCAAATTGGATTATTTCTGCAGTGTGTTTTGGACCATAGTTTGTTTGTTTTTTTAAATCAATTTGCATAAGCTGTCTTCAACATAGAATTATTTTCTCAAAGTGGCATACAAGAATTAATACAGATCAATCACATACTATTACCAGCTGCCTTATTCTAGGCCAGCATCTTTCTCTACTTAGTCTGGTTTTGTCTGCTCTGATGGCCAGCAGCTCCCCCAAGTCTAAGCAAAGCTATTTTGTATGCCTGACTCATCCTTTTAATTGGATATACTGTACCAGGAAATGAATCTAGTACTGCCAGAATTAGAGATGGGGGGATGAGCTCAAGTCATCCACAAAGGTTTGGTTTCCCCACCACCACCACAGGGGGGAAAAAACCATGGGAGCTGAAGTCCATATTAGTCAAAGGGCAGTGATGGGTGTGCACTACTATTGACTAATTTAGGGCAGGACAATCTGTGGGAGCTTCAATCCGAGGTGGCTAGCTCACCTATATGGCAGACCCATTGTATTAGTAGAAATTAAACATACCAAAAGACACACCTGAAATTATTTGCAAAATGCTATATTGGGAGATAGCATGCCGTAATGTGTACATTAGAAAATATATGTATTGAAAATTAAAATTCATACAGACTTGGGCCCAATGAATGTGAAATTTGAAAAAAGAGAAACTGAGCCAGAACTTGGCTGTGATGCAGTTCTTCTTAGTCTGAATTCAATGTATCTAACACTGAATCATGATCTTTGTTTTAAATGTATATGCATAGATATCACAAAAGTACTTGTAAGTGCACTGAAAGATTGTATATTTCAGAGAAGTGAAGAATGCAAAGAGGAGGGAAATACCTTTCGGTGCCATATATATAAACTGCTCATAACACACACACACACAAATTGCCTTTTGAAATGTACATACATTTGCTTTGTGGGCTGAGTTAGAGATGTGGTTAGTATCTCTCACCCATTGTTAGTGATAAACCATTGCAGTCTCATGAAAATTTTGTTAATAGCTCCTCTCTTCATGGGTTGTGTTTGAACTGCACGCTGTGAGTGTTGGCCTGTTTTTGAAAAGGCATTTATGCCACAACAGCTTTGTAAGAGATAGAGAAATCCTCCCTAGGGAGTCATACACGCTTCTCCCCCTATGATCTCTTCTTTTAACTGATGAAGGGGAGTACAGACAACAACAGTTTGTGCCCTCCTCAAAAGTTTATGCCCACTGTATGGTGATATGAGAAGGACTACTTCTTCAGATGCTTTGAGGAAATGGGCCATGAAAGCTTATGCTACAACTTCTTCCTATCAGTTAGTCTCAAAGGTGCTACAAGATTGCTTTGCATACTGATAATTCAGACTAATATGGCTATGTTTCTGACTATAGTGCACAATCCTAGTATTGTTTATGTTTAAAGAAAAGTTTTGACAATGACTACTTTTATTGTTTAGTATGTAATCAATGACTAAGATGATTTTGTCAGAGAATTATTAGGTTCAAATAATGTACAGTACTACCGGAGACTTAAAGGTAGTACAAATATTGCATTTTGGAATCATCTATCATTTGTCCCTTTTTGCAGTCATCATATTTTCTTTAAAATAACTCAGAATGGGTTCCAAACAAGGAACATGGTGGGTAACAGGAGGCTCAGAGACAGTTCAGACCACCACTTTGTGTTGGCCTGACCACATACTAGGGCTGTGGTAGGGCTGAGCATTCACACGCTCCAAGTCCTTGTTCCACTACCCATGCATCATTATGGCACATGCCCATCCACACAGGGTGCGCCATGATGATGCACAAGCAGCACTGTGCCCACATGGCACTCCATGGAAAGGGTGTGGTGCACAGGCATGCCTGTGGTGCCCCTTCCAGGATGCAAAAAGAACTTGCCAAAATGCGGGTTCTTTTTGGTCCTTCCAGAAGCTGTGGCTTCTGGTTGCCATGGCCTCCATCCGGGGCTCAAACGGGCGGCTCTCACACTTATCTTTCTTAAACTGAGGGACTTAAACCGAGTCCCTCAGTTTAAGAAAGATAAGTGGGAGAGCCAGTGTGATGTAGTGGTTTGAGCATTAGACTATGACTCTGAGACCAGGGTTTAAATCCCCGCTTGGCCATATAAACCCACTAGGTGACTTTAGGCAAGTCACATTCTTTCAGTCTCAAAGGATGACAGTAGCAAATCCCCCTGAAGAAACTTCCCAAGAACACCCCATGATAGGGTCTTAGGGTCACCATAAGTTGGAAACAGCTTGAAGGCACACATAATAATAATAATAATAATAATAATAATAATAATAATAATAATAATAATAAATTATTTATATCCGGCCTCTCCAATGAGACTGAGGCAGAAACAACAACAATTGGTAAGTGTGCTCCAGTCACTCATGGCCCTGTCCTTCCATGCTTTTGCAATATAGAAAAGGGGTGAAATCTACTATATGTGTGGCTTAGTGTTGACATTGATATAGATTCTCAACAACAACAAAAAAACTTGTAAAATGGTAGCCACTCATTGCTTGGTGAAATGCAAATTCACAATGACTCAAATATTTCTCTCTCTCTCTCTCTCTCTCTCTCCCCTCTCTTGCGCACACACACACGCAGAGGCAAATGATCAAATTAAAAATGAATGAATAACTTCAAAGGCTTCTATGTCTCATGGACAACACACTGGTTCTGTCAAATTGAACTTTACATTTCAAATATCCTTTCAAATTACAGCTAATTGGCTGAATTCTCAAAATGGAAAGCTATAATGTGTCTCCTGCCAGAGTGTGAGTTTGTAATTATTACTGAGAGTGATGGAACTCAGTGGCCTCACTAGTGGGTGTGGTGGTGTGGCTCGCATTGGTTGACACCCCAGAAGGGGGTGATACCAGATCATGCCCTCCACCCCATGCTCTCCCTGCATATGCTCACTCCACATTTCATCCCCATGCTCTCCCGTGTGCTGTCCCCATGTGCTTGTCAGCGCAACTGCTGGGGTCCAACAACCACTGTCAGCAACTCAAACGAGTCCTGGGGTTAAATCAGACCTTTGTAGCAGAGCTAGCAATTTTAGAAGCTGAAACGTGGCTCCAAAGTCAATTGGGATAACAGCAACTGGATGTCTTCCAGGAACTGAAGCAATGCAGGAACCTCCAGGGATACTCTGCAAAGCGATGCAAGACTTCTTCTGATAAACCACCAGAGAAGCAAAGTCCTCGAAGTGCTCTTTATTCACAGTGCTATAATACAAATACAGATCTCTCCAAACTCCACAACGCATACCAAACCAACTCCTACTACAAACCCACAAGCTATCCCTTGCAACCCCTGGGTTTATATAGACTCCAGACCATGTGGTCCCCCAAACCCAATGAGTTCAGGTGTGTGACCATGTCATGTGTCCCAGTGCAATCCAGACACATGGTTTCATCATCCATGGCTACGTGCACTTGGACACCAAAGTGTCCTTGAGCCAATGAGAATCAGCTGTGCTGATCAACCTTGTCCTTCTGCTGAATGCTCATGGCCAAACACACACACATCAAGCATTTCCCTGTGTGCTGTGGTTTAACCCTTCAAATCCCTGACAGTGCTTCCCCCACACGCTGTCTCCCCCACTCCTCATGTTGCCCCTGAGCATGCTCCCTCCCATGCACCCTCCTATCCTTTTCCTCATCAGGAGAAGGATGGGGCAGCACAGTGGGAGGGAGCATGTGCCATCCCCAGAAGCCTTGCCCCAGAAGCCCTGCCCTGGAAGCTCCACCCCCAAAAGCCCTGCACCCCACACCAGGTGATACGTGGTGCAGGGATGCCACCGATGGAACTCTCATTAAGTGAAGCAAAGCAGTGCCTCAAAACATCTTTGTCATAGTTCCAGCATGAAAACAAATAACAGGTTTATATTGATTGATTGATTGATTGATTGATTATTTATTTATTTATTTTTATCCCACCTTTCTCCCAAAGTGGGACCCAAGGTGGCTAAAACAACAAAATGAAATATTTCCCACACACATGTCAGTTTTAGTGGCCCAAAGAGGGCAGGGAAATGTCTAATTTAAAATAATGTAAGATGCTCTGATAGCCTTTTGGCTGAAGAGTGGGGTATAAATACTAATACGACTACTACTAATAATAATACAAGCTGGCAGATTAAAAAAAGAAGGCTGTGAATAGCTGGTGTATTTCAGAGCTGGAACAACCTTTTAAAAAATTTATTGCCAGCTTTGCCATTCACCATTCACCATTCCTAACCCAGAGTTTGGAAATGTTATTTATAGGCTTTGCTGTTGTTGTTGTTGTTGTTGTTGTTGTTGTTGTTTGCTTTCAAGTTGACTCTGAGCTAAGGTGACACATAGGGTTGTTTTGGCAATCTTTGTTTAGAAGAGGTGAATTAGATCTAGATCCAGTTCACAGTGAATTAGATCCAGACTAAAGTAGGATGTAGTCTGGATCCAATCAATTGCAACTAACAACTCGATTAACATATTTTAAGTATTTCTGGTGACTAGCTATGACTAAATGGTACATAGCTGAGGTCCCATAACTGTGTTTTAGAATGAAAAACATAACACGGCTTTAAAAGTGAGAGCTTACACACTGTCAGGAAGATTTAGGTGGCAGCCTAACAGACAAGTGATGACCATTGCCCACAGGTTTCATTAGTCCATGGTAGCACAACTGACACAGATTTCTCAGAGGAGCCCCACATGCCAAGAGAAGCTCCACACAGAATCCTTTTGCCAGCATTCTTGTGAACTGCCAAATTCCAGGCAATGTTGTGGCTCTGAAACATTTATGCAGTAGGTTTTTGCATATACATACGTTCATCACAATTATTAGACTTGTGATCCCATCAGCAATAAAAAAAAAAAACTATGACTAGCCTCAGAATAGTCAGATAGATCTTTTTCAGTGGTCTCGGGTGGTCAGACCTCGTCCTCTGTCCCCTTATCTGTTGGAGTTCCTCAGGGCTCTGTTTTGGGTCCCCTTTTGTTCTCTTTATACACACTCTCCCTTGGCAAACTTATTAGTTCTTTTGGTTTCTCCTACCATTTATACGCCGATGATAGAGCTAGAACAGCAAGTGTCATCCTGTTTAACAGCTGTCTCCCACTGGATGCACCATCGGCGTCTGAAGCTCCAAGACCGAGCTTCTTGTTTTCCCACCTAAGCCCACCCTTCACTACTCCTTTTCTATTTCTGTCAATAACATCTCTATCCAGCCGGTCCAGGAAGCCCGCAGT
>NC_056522.1:220237799-220264293 GCF_019175285.1 Sceloporus undulatus
CGTTCTCAGGGAATTTGTGATTGTCATCTGGCTGTCTGATAATGTTTGATGTGATTTGCTTTTATATCTGATGTTTTTTAACTTGTTTTTTCTTTCCTATATTGTAATTTTACCTATTCCTCTATCCAATTGTTATTACTTTTAGAGTGTACGCCTCGGGCAGGCTTTTATATATTCCTTAATTTTACTGACTTTGTACAGCGCTGTGTATAATTACAGCACTTTAGAAATAAAGTTTAATAATAATAATAGTGGAGATAAACATTTTGATGCCACTTTCATTAAAGGGTCACATATGAACTTTGGAGCTCTTGCAAAAGGATGAAACTACAGATCGCACTCTAAGCAGACATGTAAGGGTTGCCTTCACTGCACACCCAACTCAAAGCCATTTTTAATAGACGTTCAGCCTTATTCTGCTCACAAAAGAGAAGGAATTCTGTTCTAACTGGCCCAACCCTGATCAATGTATCAGACAGTCCTCTATTTCCTGATGTGTCCATATGCTCCTGGAATGCCACATTTCCTTGCCTTTCTCAAAAGAAAATTAAAGTTAAGGAACAGGACTGACAATTAGGAATGCATCATTTAGTGAGAGATGAACAAACAGCGTATATTAATGGGGAAGCAAGACATGTTTCATAACATCTGTCTGAGATTTCTGCACTGATTGAGAAGTGAGTGACAGATAATCTTTCCTCCCATCACCAACAGCCTGGAAAAAATTACTTTGGGGGACTATAACTCCTGAAATCAACCAGCAGCTATGTGGGCTGGGATGATTCTAGGACCTGTAATCCAAAAAAAAAAAAGGTAACTTTTCCAAATTTTGTCAATCCAAAGTGAGGGGACATAGCTCAGTGGTGATGGTGAAACACATGCTTTGCATCCCAGGAATACTCCAGGACATCTCCAGGTAGATGTAAGTCCTGACAAGTTTTTCATCCGAAGCTCCAGAGAGCTCCTGTTGGATCAGTGTACACCACAGGTAGGCTAACCCATACTTCCCGGATGTCTTGGAATGCAACATCCATAATCCCTGACCATTGGTCAAGCTGTCTAGGGATTATGGATTCACAGATAGAGGGTTTACTGGAAGGCAATGTACAGCTGTTATATCTTTTCTTCCTTAAAGGGTTTTCTGTAGTAAGAAAGTTGATGGCAGGTAAGTGGGAAAATTTAAGAGGACTCCAAACTAAACCCTTGCAGAACTCTGAAGATGAGTTAGGATGATAGCAGAATGAGCACTTAGACTGAAAGGACCCAAAGTTCCAGATGTCTGGAGAGCACTTGAATGACTTTCCCTGATTTAAACAATTCTCTGTTGGCTGGTCTATTTCTCTGGTAAGGCTGTATCTTATGTACCAACAACACAAGTAGCAGCAATAAACTTACTGCATTTTTCCTTCCACTCTTTCTCTTATCTTTTATGGACTTTTGAAACAGACTAATTTACACGTATATACTATGGTACTGTTATAAAGTACACAGTATACAGCGTGAAAACCAGAGATTATAACACTTGCCACTGATCTAAGGGAAAGCAGCAAAAAATGTGCTTGGGAGATGGGAACAAGAGGAAACAGTTATCTGACTGCTATTTCTCCTATAATACTAAAGATAGATGAGCAGAGGGGAGGTTTTTTTATTGTAAAACAAAAAGACAGCTTTTTGAGAAACAATGGAGGGTTACAGACCGCCGTTTAGGACGCTCTCCTAGGGTTAGGAAGGGGCGTGCTAGGGTTAGGAAGGGTTGCCCCTTCCTAACCGACCCCGTTCCCAACACGCGTGGAGCGTGTCCTAAATGGCAGCGCCCATCCACATGGGCGCTGCCATTTTTACGTCTTGGACGCACAGCGTCCAGACGTGGCGCACCGGAAGTGATGCTGCGAGTGTGCGCCTCGCGCTTCGCGGCGCCACTTCCGGAGGCCAAAAAGGAGCGCCATTTCGGCGCTCCTTTTTCACTGCGGCCGGAAGCCTCGTGGTCTGGCCGCTGGGGCTTCCCGCTGCAGCTAATGGCGGCAGCGACAGATCGCCCGCTTTAGGGCGGTCTGTAATGCACCAATGAATCATTTTTTAAACCAAAGTTTTAAAAGAAACTCCTTTGAAGTCAAAACAGACATCAGTTGTTTCTAATATGCCATTCAAGGTCCAAAGTAAAGAACTTGTAATTTAACACATCATTTTTGTTTTTGTTTTTATTTGAAGTTCTCTGATAATGGCAAAGCATCATTTTATTTGAAGTCCCCTGATAATAACCAAGTAACATTATCAGAACAGTAGAGCTAACATTAAAAAAAACAAAACCTGGTACTGAAGATTGAAAGAATCTGGTGGCCTGTGACTTCTATGTCACTGGTATGGTGAATCTGCTCCAAATTTTAATTTAAACTTAAAAGAAGTTATCAAAGAGACTGCACCTTGTCCCCAAGATAGGCTTATCACTTTGAAAGACTGAAGTGAAACCTAGAGCAGATTCACTTCACTACTGACATGAGAGCCACCAGGCGCCAATGGTGATGGACAATGCAACAGTTTAAGAAAGATTGCTGTTAAGAAAGATTGCTGTTTCAACATAGGAGGAACTTACAGAGAGGAGCATGATTTGTTTTAAAGAAAACCTTTCCTTTTTCTTAGTGTTACTCCCTACCAAGCAGGTGTGAGGAACAGCTGTAGTGGTAGTGCCTGATTGCACTTTGTCAAGCTGGCTTCAGACACTGGAAGAACTACAGTTTCCCAAGACAATATAAGAGAACAGAATGTGCTTCAAAAATGAGAGCAGAAGAATAGATTAGCTTCATTCCAAAGATCTCCTGGAATACACATCCTATGGCTGCAGGCTGCTGTTCCTCATGGTGGCTGAAAAAGCAGAACTATGCTGCACCCATTCACACACTCCCTCACAAACACACATTTTATACGGCTTAATTCTAAACATAAATAAAACAAAAAAATAATGACCTCCAAAGAAATATATAAATTCAACCTAGACAATGAGGAAATAGAAATAGTTAAAGAGTTCCTGTATCTTGGATCAAACATTGATCAGAATAGTCACTGCAATCAAGAAATAAAAAGAAGAGTAGGAATGAGAAGGGCAGGCATGAAAGAACTGGAAAAGATTCTAAAGAGCAAAGATATACATCTGAGCATTAAAGTTAGAATCACCTAAACCATTGCCCCATCACCATATATGGATGCAGGAACTGGACAGTGACGAAAGCCAACAGAAAGAAAATCAATTTATTTGTGATATGGTGCTGGAGAAGAGTACTGAGGATACTGTTGACAGTCAAAAAGGCAAAACAAATGGATCTTTGAACAGATTAAGTCTGAAATTGTCCCAGCAGCCAAGATGATCAAACTGAGGTTGTCATACTTTGGCCACATCATGAGAGGCTTGACTCATTAGAAAAGATAATAATGCTAGAAAAGAGAGAGGGTAGTAGAAAGAGAAGAATATTGCATGTCAGATTGATAGACTCTATCAGGGAGGTCACAGGTCAGAGTTAGCAGGACCTAAGCAGAGCAGTGGAGTCAAGGGGTCTTGGAGATGTTTCATCCACAAGGTTGTTGTGAGTTGGGGTCAACTTGAGGGCAATTAACAATAATAATATACCACTTGCACCTTATATTCTTATCAATCCTAACAGTGTTTCCTAATGTTCAGTCATCCTGCAGCATTCTGTGATATGCAGTGATACACCTGAACAGAGACTTTGTGAAAAGATTAGGATGTGCTTCATAAAACTGGGGGGAACCAAAGAAAATATTTTCAGAAATGTAAAAATAAAATTCTTCCTGCCAAGGAAAACATATGCCTTTGGTCTGAGGATCCACCTCACTTTGTAACAGGAACCAAAGAAGCACATTTTTTTCCTGGAGCAGTGATGCAGGAATATGACTAGAACTGTGATCCTGTGGGGGAAACAAGAGTGTCTAAGACTTCCACTATTAGTCTGAATCATAGAATCACAGAGATGGAAGAAATGTCATAGGCCACTGAGTCCCAGCCTCAGTGCAAGAACTTTGTCTAAAGCAACCCCAGAGGTAGCTGCCCAGTCTCTTTTTGAAGATGTCCACAGAAAGAGAGCATATCATCTCTCGATGTAACCAGTCTGCTTGTTGAATAGCTCTTACTGTCAAGAAGTTTCTTCTAATGTTCATTCAGAATCTACACTCCCATATTTTAAAAACATGAGACCTGGTCCTGGTCTCTGAGGCATCGGAAAACAAGCTTGACTCTCCTCTCTGTGAGAGCTCTTCAGATATTTAAAAAGTGAAATCACATCAGTCCTCTGTGTTCTATTCACCACACTGAACATGCCCAGATCCCTCAACCTTTCTTCATTTTTTTTGTTCTCCATACCTCTTTTCATCCTAGTTCCCCTTCTCTGAACCTATTCCTGCTTGTCTATATTGTTCCTAAAGTATAGTGTCAAGAGCTGAATGCAGTACTCCAGATGACATACTATGCAGCAACCTTGCTGCCTTCCATAAGGTCTCTTTTAGGTAACTGCCTGGCTAGATGGGAGATTTCCTGAAAACATCTCAAATACCCCTTAAGTTCCACAAAGAAAAAGCAAAATATAAATGCAGTCAATAAATACCTTTAATGCACTCTGTCATCCCAACCTCTAACATAGGAGATTATCACATGGGAGGCAAGTATCCTTCTCCCATTGTTAAATCATGTTAATCTTGTTATCAGGGGGAAGATTATCACACCCACACACGCTTATCCCTGTTGTTGTCCCTTCCATAAACAGTAATGGGCTCATCATTTGGTATTAATGGAAACTCCCATTAATACCAAATTACATGATTCTTCCCACCTCATGTCTTTATTTCTGTGAGAGAGGGAAACTTTGAAGTGGCCCCCACCTGCTGAACTCTAGCCCTGCATAAGATTAACCCAAGACATTGTACTGCCTGATGTAGAGCTGCAAATCCCCCCCCCCCCAATCAAGTGGTATTGCAGTATAAGCCTGAACATGCCAACATATTCACACTACTATGTCACTTCCCTCATCATCCCAGAGAGACACAGATACAGGGTGCCAAAACACAAAGATCAAAAAACAGAGCTAGAGAAAAATATGTCTCCTGGGTCATATCAGACAGAAAGGAAAAAGGTGGCAATTAAACACATCATTAATGTAGATTTGCAGATTTCAGAAAATATTTCCATTAACCTGTTTGCAAAACAATGCATCTTTTGAATTTCAATTTTTTTTCAAAAAAAATCAAAATTTTAAATTTCAAACCTCCAGCTCACCTACCCGCTATCATCTGGATTCAGAGGGAGAGAGATGGAGGCCAGCTCCATCAGACCTAGCCCAAAGTAAGAAGAAGAGCCCTCCATCCAGTCCATGCCATGGTCCTGGCCCCAGAAGGAGCGAAGAACCACTGAACTTGATCCCTTCCCCACTGCCAGTCCCTTCTCCTTTTGTGTCATGTCTTTTAAGATTGTAAGCCTGAGGAAAGTAAATTGTCTAATTAAAAATTGTATGCTGCTCTGAGAGCTTTTGTGGCTGGAGAGCAGGGTATAAATACTCCAAATGAATAAATAAATTCTCTGTAAACTAGCTCAAGCTGCTCTCCTGTGTTAAAGAACAAGGAGAATGGTTTGGATTTTTTAAAATGTGTACACACAGTTTTCAGGTTTAAAATAAATTCTTTTTGAGCTGATAAAAACTTTCACTACACAATTGGAAAACAAACTGACTACATATAATCTACATTAGAGGTAACTGTATGCATTCCATTTTGTGGTCTCTGGATTCTCTCCTCCTCCCAATGAGTGTGTGTGTGTTATTCTGGAAGCCACTGGAGCAAATCTTCTTTTTTAAAAAATATGGCACTGCTCCCCTCTGCACCTTGTCTAGCCTGCCTAAACTTTTTTTTTTTAAACCAAACCAAACCAGAAGTGGACTTCAGGCTAGTTCCAGTTTTGGTTTCAGTGGGCAAGACTGACTCTTGGACCTGCACAGCCTGTTCACATTGATGTAAAGGGTCACAGGATCACACAGCAAAGCTTTCCCTAGACTCTATCATCTTTATGAGGGTGGGCTGAATATCTCACCATAGAAGAAATAATCCCTGCATTATTAAAATATCTTTCTGGGGGAAAGGTGCAGGTTAGACTGACCTGCTTCTTTCTAAAAGCACAGAATCTTTTTTTTTTTTTAATGGAGGAACATTCAACCATGCAAACCCCCCTTCCTCACTAACTCAACTGCCTGAAAGTCCACAGTCTAGGAAAAAGTTCTGCCACTTGATTCTCCTGCTTGTATAAACCAGCCTCTGCTAGACAAGAAATCTGATGTGCATGGCTATTGCCGAGTCTCAGGCACCTTACCCATGGCATCTGTTTTTCAGTTGCCTTAATTTGCTCTCTGCTTCCCTGGAATGTCTTCAGCATGGCACAGAGTGTAGTCTGGCACACAACTGCTCAGCCCACACTGAAAGTGTTTACACTGCGGCAGGGGTACAATTCAATAGAAAAGCATCACTGAGGGCAAGATGTTCCCTTAAGCATGAAGTGTGTATAAATGTGACAGCTTTTGCCTCTTCTCTCCTGCAACATTGTCAGATAATCTGCAGGGCGATGAGAATTCTAGAACTCTTTCCACTTAACTTTTAATTATGAAGCACTGAATCCATTTATATCTGCTCTGGTCATTTGTCTTCTTCGGTTTGCCACCTGCCTGGGTTTTCCATTGCTATGGCCAGGATTGGTTTTGTTTTCTGAAGTTTCTGGTTTTGGAGCCCTGCCCTGTGCCCGCTGGCCAAGTTACTTAGGAAGTGGGTGAGGCTCCAGTGGGGGCACTTTAACAGCATGAGCAGCTGAGGCAAGAAGAGGCTCAAATAGGCTCCCTTGGCAAAAGGACATGATACAAGTGTAACTAAACTGTTAAATTGTCCTTTGCACCCCCTGGAGGGTGTGGGGTGAGGTATTGTGAATTACTCAAAATGCAGCAACTTTGGAGCTGTGTACCACACTTGGAGACCTCAAAAGTGTTCTTGTATTGCTGCATCTGACCTATTGGGCAACATTTCCTGACTTGTGGCTTTCCCAGTGTCCTTGGGCAGTCATGACCTCTCAGCCAGACTTATCTGATGCCCTATTATTACCTCTTTGCTCATTCACACAATAGCTTCTTCTCCTCCCACCTGCCTGCTCACGTGATAACTAAGCGCCCGAACAGACAGGCCAAAATAAAACTGCTTCAGGTCACTTTGAAGGTATGCTGTTTAAATGCTGCATGCGTTTTAAGAGGCCGAAAGCCATGCTCCAGTCCTAAGGACTAGAATGCAGCCTTGGCACAACTTAAGATGTGTGTGTCATTTAAACAGCATACCTCCAAAGGGACCTGAAGCAGCTTTATTTTGGTCTGTCTGTTTGGGCCCTAATACTCCTTTTTGCCACTACTGTCTGCAAAGAACCAAAGCCAAAGCAAGATTTTTAAAAGAACAGGAAGACAGGACACTACAAAACAGTGGTAGCAATAGCACCTCTACTTCCACATCAGGCAGTGGGAGAGCTTGTGCCACTCCTATCAATCACAGCTAATGTCAAATAACACTTGTTAGTCTTTAAGGTACCATAAGACCCTTTTGTTCTCTTCCCCCCTGCAACAGATTAACATGGGTGCCTCTATGGAAAGTTTGGAAGAGAAAGACTTAATTTTTTAAGTATGTGTCACTGTTTCAAAGCAAGTAACATTCCAGTATGGCAAATCTGTGTTTCCCCATTAACATTACCCTCCCATATTTTATTTCTGCATCTACAATCCTGCCAGTATTTCTGTCATTCCCACAGCTGCTATGGGTTTCACTGCAATAGAGACTGGGATGGGATCCCAATAAATATAAATATATAAACCTCATGTGAATATTTTCGTCAGTCTAAGATCCGTTTTACTAATATGGTCATATATTGGAGTAAAGTGTTGAAAAAGGCTTTATCATATGTCCAAGAAATGGAAATGTGGAATTAGTTCTTGCAAAAAAGACTTCATAACTTCTTTATTACCTGAAACTACTTTACTATAAATATAAGATTTGCAACAAGCATCTGCCTTAGTTTACGTCTGTCTGTCTGTCTGTCTGTCTGTCTGTCTGTCTGTCTGTCTGTCTGATGGAGACAACTGCCTCATCTGTTTTATTAGCTTATTTAAGGAGGAAACTTTCAAATATATATTGTCTTACTTTCATCATGTAAAAGTTTTTTCTTCCCCCTCAAAATGGCTTATAGCATCCCTTTGCTAGCATGGCAGATTCTAGACATAGTTTTAAAAAGTAACTTTTCCAAGCTCTGTTCCTATTCTGCTGAAATATTACTGCCCCCCCCCCGATTTCCAGATAAAGTGGAACTTTTTGTGAGCCCAGGTACTCATGAGGGAAACGCAAAATAGTGGCAGAATAGAGCTCTCTAGCCACAGAGACTTACTGGCATTAACTATTTTTGCCTGGGCTTCCAGTTCTATCAATGTTAAGAAAATATAATTCTACTTCAAAGTGTCCTTTTATTCTTAATTTATAACCTGGCTTCTCACATTTATATCTTTGCTGGTGAAAAATTTATCTTTGCCTTCCAGCTCTCTGTTGATGTGCTTCAACATTTGTCAAATATAAAACCACCACTTTCTTGCTATTTACTCCATAGCAATTTGCCTCAGCGCCAGAAATTTGTCTGGGGACTTCAGAAATCCATCCAGGGCCATTTTGGGATGGCAGTTTAACACTTACAGGCAAGATTGAGCTGAACACATTTCTGTACAGTGGGCTTGTTTATGGCATTCTTCATTGCCACTTCCTTTTCAGCCACATTCCCCATCCAGTCTTCTTGCCCACCAGCCAATGGTTCCATTGCCAGTTTCTCCTTGGGGAATGGTGGTGTCTGTGAAGACAGTCTGCAATGTAAATTTTATAACGTATAGTTCTACAGTGTGGTTATTTAGTTCTCTAGTGTAGAGGCCCTGTCACACTATAGTTATAATGCTGTGATCACCCCTTAGCTGCCATGGTTGCATTCTATGGAATTCTGCAGTTTAGACTTCCAGGAGTAGAATATGGCTCTCTGGGAACTCACTGGCTCCATGAGAGAGAGGGGGCCAGCAATGTTATTGCCGATTAGGAGGCAAGATCTGACCAGTGATTTATCTTCCTGGGCAAGGGGAGATTGTGCAGATAGCCCACAAGGGTCTGAGAACTCTGCCAGGTCATGAGGACTGCAGGTCTTGCCTCCTAACCAGTGATAACACTATAAAGCCCCATGAAAGAGATGTCAGTTGGCCATTTTCTGCACATTAAATGCGAGTTAATGGTGACGTCAGGGAACATTGTCTGAAAACAATCCCACTTTTGTGGGATATTACCAGATGTAATTACCATTTATCCATGGGGTGCTTTGCCTCCCTTGTGATAAACTATCTTGAATCATAGAGTCAGAATTGACCATAGGGGCCCTCCAGTCCAACCTCCTGCCTTGCAGGAAGACACAATGAAAGCACCCCCAACAGATGGCCATCCAGCCCCTGTTTAAAGACCTCCAAAGAAGGCAATTCCATGCACTCTGTTTTTAAAAAATAGGCTAAAAACAGAAAGTCTAATATACTTTTTTGTATCACCTGGCATGTAAAAATCCTTTAAAGATTTGTTTTGGAAAGCGAAATTGTTTTGGCAGTTCACTGAAAGCAATCAGAATAATAACACAGGTTAAGTCATCTTGGCATTCCTTGAGAGGAGGCATTGAAGAGACTGATGTGTTAACTCTTTTGTCTGCCAAGATTTTATTGAAAACAAGATAAAGATGCAGTCTCTACAAGATGAATTTGTAGAGATGTGGCAACTGATAAGGGAGAAATGTAAACTGATGGTAAATGATGTTTAAAGATGAAAGTCTGTGCCTTGACTGAATTTTTGGAGGCAATAGTGGAAGAGTCAGGTGAGAATGATGACAGCATTGGAACTAACATAAGTTGGAAGAGGGGTGGGGGATTTTAAATGGGAAAATGAGAGTGGTTGCATTGTTTACATTAATTGAAATATGCACATGTAAGAGGCAAGATGTTATAGTTTTGTTCAATGTAAGTTAGGGAAGGAGGAATAGTATTAGAAATTTTTGATAGTGGGTACTAATCTGTAATACAGTATTACATATATTTTAATAATTGATGAACTTCCTGTAAACAATATACCTTTAAGGATATTATTTGGATTTCGATTACCAATAATCTCATTTTATAGAAAGAAGGTGAGGAGTTATTTTATGTGAGGTATTGATGGATCTTCTCAGCTGTATTTTAATAGTTGTTGTATTTTTGTAACTCCTGTATTTTAATTTTATTGTTCATTGATTGTATTGTGTTTTTCGCTGTTGTAACCCGCCTTGATCCCAGGAAAGGCGGGCTAAAAATAAAGTTTTTATTATTATTATATTATTATCTTACAGTTTATCTTAGTATAATATACCACCGAAGAGAAGATTGGCAAGTCACTTTCATCTTTCTTTTCCTTTCTGTTTTGTGTCTATAATTTTTATTTGTTCTTTTCCCTCCTTTTCAGTTTATGTATTGTTGTTGTTTTGTTTTATCTATTTGGAAATCTTGAATTTTAAAAAAAAGTAGCTTGTGGAAGTACAAGATCAGCTACCTGGCTGACAGTTCTAGATGCCTCTCTCTAAACTGCCATTCCTAGGATTGCCTAGGATGTTGAAATTGCAACTAAAGTTATATCACAGTGCTGTGATTATGTAGTGTGAAAGGGTCTCAGGGGCTGGAAAACTGAACAGCAAGATTGTTTCTGAGATCCCCAAGGAACTCCCTCCTACCTCCTTTATTTTTATGCAAAATGCCAGCTGTGCTCTATGGGGTGTATGTGGGGGGAAATTGTCATGTTTTAGCCCACCTGGGTTGTATTAGGTTCAGACAGCTGGGAGTAACAAATGTATTTCCCAGGCCCAAACAGATGCAAAGACATAGCAATTTGCCCCACTGGAAGGATTTTAGGTATTTTTTCACATACACACAAAACAACATTTAAAGAGCAAATAATACAGGACTAGGGGATACAGCAGGGGATAGCACACTTAAGCACCCTTCATTTATAGTGAAGTGGTTGGAAAGTAATAGGAACTGTGAAAATGAGAGTGTACTGGTCATCTTGCTAACATGTCAGACTTGTGGGGTTGTATTTGATTTAGCTCATTCTTCATTTCTTTCTCTTAAAATGAATGGGTGAAATTTCATATGACAGTAATGAAGGAAAATGAATAACATTTAATGAAAGGGAGAGCTATTTTTGCTAATTCTTTGCACATCAGGAGCATTTTTGTTAATATGGAGTGCTGGAAACGTTAGGAAACCTTTATGTTTCTTCAATTCCAACGATAGCTTTCCACAAAGGAATGGGAACTAGATTTCCTTTCTAAAAGGTTAATTGAGGTCTAAAACACACTGAAGAAATAATCCAGTTTGAGACCACTTTAACTGCCCTGGCTCAAGGCTAGGGAATTCGGGAAACTGTAGTTTTGTGAGACATTTGCATTCATCATCATAGAACTCTGGTGACACAAACTACAGTTCCCAGGATTCTCTAGAACTGAGCCAGGGCAGTTAAAGCGGTCTCAAACTGGATTATTTCCACAGTGTATTTTGGACCTTAGAGATCTATAAACTGAAGCAGCTTCTTCCAGCTTTATGGAGTTTGCCACTGGAAAAGTGCTTTCAGTGAAACCAGATAGTGGTATCACTTCATATACTCATCAAATTTATTTTAATCTCTTCTGGGTCTTTAAAGGTAATGCCTCCTTGGAAAGCTACTTTTATCTGCCCTGTTCTCCAAAGTAACTAAAAGGGTTACCTATTGTTACTTTAATATGAGGGCCAAAAATTGATCAAGTTACTTTTTAAAAATCATCTAAATGCTATAAACCACTGGCACTTAGTACAAACTACACTTTCCCCTGTCTACTGCACTTGCCACCTAAACACTCACAACAAAACATGAGACGGCAGCATGAAGCACAGCACAGCATGCGATTTTCCTCCTCAGTTATTACCCTGTACTAGAAAGGTAATTTAAAACATGTCATTTACACAATAACAAAAGTGATGCTTTCACTCATTAAGGTGCAACTTTAATGTAGTATTGTTAAACGTTATTTACTGAGGAAAGAAACCAATTACAAATCACTGTTTCTTTGTAAAGAATTACTTCTGAATACTATTCCTGCTAGCATTACCTACAGCTTCTGTACACAAATGTCTTGCCTTGAGCTACCATAAGTAATGAAGGCATAAGGCAACCATTCCTTTTCTATAGGCAAACCTAATAGGTAACCTAGTAGCTTTGTGCAATTGTGTTGTATGTTTCTTACTATACATCAGTCAGAACCAACCAATCAGCTTCTGCAAGTTTCCTGTTTAAGCAAATACATAATGGGGCTGAGAAAACCTCTGATGGCTGACAAAAGCTGAACACACTCAGATGCCCATAATGTCATAGATTATATGGCAGGTTAATGTAGCATAGCATAATTCTTTGTGACAAAGTGCTCCCATTTGCCACCATGCAATGCTCCCAGGACAATCGATTTTACAGAAAGAGAAAAACTGCAATTATATAACATCAGTATATGATGGCATTTTCTACCCTGTAAGAAATTCCCATTTGCCTCATGCCCTTACAAGCATCCCATGTCTTTTTTTAAAAAGCCTCATTCATGCACAATGGCAGACATTTCTATGGGGAGTCAACACAAGTGCTGATCTTAATGGTCAGCATATCATTTATGCTGCATAGGATAGTTTGGTTAATCTCTTATTGTGAGTCTTGGCATGTCACAGAAAAGGCACAAGGTTTCAATACAGCTCTGGGGAATCATTCTTTTTTCAAGGTACTCCCAATTGTCATGATAACAGAGCAGAATCTTAGGATATATCAGTCAAATCTACATATATATATATATATATATATATATATATATATATATATATATATAATGAAGGAAATGGCCTAAACTCCAAGTCAAAGTCCATATTTTACATTTTTAAAATACCTGTTTAAGTTGATCCACTATGTGGCTGAAAACGTGAAAAACTTGTGGCAAGGAAGAAATCTCTGAAATTCAGTAATAAAACCAAGTATAGTCACAGATCATGCATCTAGCTATGCTTAAACTTAAGCTCCCACCATATCACTACTTTTTGGAGATAGTGCGATTGTGTGCTTCTGTGAGGCAAGAGGCTATGCTGATGGTAGCACTGCTGCTGGCAGGGTTTTCCATGTCGGACAGGCTTTGGCTGAGGAGCCAGACTAAATGTGCCAAAGGGCTACTGGGCAACAAGAGTAGTTGGGGGTGCCTCTGACAGAGGATCTCTCAGAGACAACAGCAGTGGCAGTGTAGCTAATGTTTATTGGTATTGTGCAAAAACAGGTAATGATAAACTACTTCTGAAGCATTTTACCTTGAAAACCCTATGATGAAACAGGCCAATATGAAGCAAAAGATGGGACTCTCCAGTTGGAAGGTGCTCAATGAGCTACTGAGGAAGAATAAAGGATAAGTACAAGTAGCACCCTGACTAATGATGCAACTGGATTCAGTCCAAAAGGACACTGACATGAGATGAAAGAAAAATCCAAAGCTGCACAACACATTTTAGAGAAATGTGGAATATGAGCAGTATGAATCAGGGAAAAGTAGATATTATAAAAAAAGAAAGAAAGGAATGGAATGTATAACCACTGCAATACTTGGGGTGAGCAAGCTAAAGTGGAAGGAATGGGACATTTCCACTCAAAATACAGTGTTTTACTCAGGAAATGACAATCTAAGAAGAAACAGGATAGCATTAATAGTGAGGAGAGATAAAGCAAAAGTGTCAAGAGATATAGTGTACAGTCTGACCAAATAATATTGATAGGACTTCAGAGAAAACCCATCAATATAACCAGAATCCAAGCTTATAGAAAGGTGGCTAGACAGTGTTGCACAAAACACAGTCTATCAAAAATATTAACATGTAGTGTTAGAATAGCAATGGGAGAAATCATATCAACTCTAGATTTAAACCACCAGTCAATCAAACATTTTTCCATAAAAGTGCATTTTAAATATTAATAATATACCACCCATCAGTCAGATGATTTATCACATGGTGATTGACAGTAGTGTATACAGTAGTTCATTAACTAAGTTTTGAGAAGGTTGGGGAAAGAGAAAGGAAGATTATACCATGCATATATTATATTATACTTGTACAGTAATGATAATAGCTGTAATTGACAAAATTATTTCTTTAAAGATCAAGCACATAAAAATGCATTCTCTCTCACATTCTATCTGCTTCAGCTCTGCCGAAATACCAAAGAAAGTAAACTGAAGTTGTGACTCATGAGTCATGACATAATAAGCATTGATACAATACCCCAGGACAGAAAACAAAACTGGCTTATTGCCTTTCTGAGGGTGTGCAGGTCAGAGGCATCAATAGGGGAGTGCCAGAGGGATGAACTGCACTGGGTGACACCCCAGATGAGGTTGTCACCCAGAGTGCTGGTGGGAAGAGGCTCCATTCTGGGTCTGGCGGCTCTACTGGACAGGTGGAAAAGAGAGTCTCCTCCCTCTCCCACTTGCCCAGCAGCTCTAGACCCAGAAAAAGCTGCAGGGTGACAGAGCAACCCATCTCACCAGCAACCACTAGTAGGACTGGGCTTCCTTCCGGGTCTGATGGCTCTGCTGACTGGGCAGTAAAGAGAGTCACCTCCCTTCTCTATCTGGCCAGTAGCTCTGCCAGACCCAAAAAAGGCTGTTGAAGAGACAAGGAGAATATTTAAAAATGATCTGCACCTGGTATCAAATATACTAGGTATGTTGCTGTACCAAATAAGTTAAACAGTTGCTCATCAAGAGAGTGTTCTGTCTGCATCCCTGAATTTCACATTAAAATAAAACAAACCAAATTATTCTCCATGCTTCCCTACCAAAGTGCAGCTGCAATAGAAGGCATCTTACAAGTATCAGTGTAAAATGCAGCAGCAGCAACCTGGAAAGTGATCCAACCCAAGCATCAGCACATTAGCTCACAGGTGGAGGCCTATGCTTGTTGAAGTTAGCAATCTTTGTATGTTTTTGTTTCCTAATGCTAGTTTGCATGCTTGCAGATTTCCTGTCTGTTTGTTTTACCAGCACTTTCTGTCTTCCTGCATCACTCTAGTAGTCATTTTCTTCTTCCTTCTCTCTCTTTCATTTGATTTGTAAATATAGGGTCTATACAGATGGCCGGCATGCAGACACCCCTTTTTGCCCTGGATCAGTGCTGCAGCAACCTCACGCAGCAACACCAATCTAGTCCCTGAAGGAAACAAAAGAAGCTGCAAAAAGTGGCTTCTTTTTAACTCCCTAGAAGGGGCATCATAAGCACACCATTGCGCCATGATGATGTCCCTTTGGCGCTGCGCCATTTGGGCACTGCTCCGGAAGTGCATCATCACGACACACACCTTCTAGAAGGGTGCATGCCAAAATGGTGCCCAGGCATCATCATTAGGACTTGGAGCAGCCCTTACCCCTCCCACAGGCCAGCACAAAGTGCCAGTCTGTGTAGCCCCATAGTTACTTTTATATGTTTTACAAAGGAGAGACCCTGGAAAGATGTGGGACTGGTTGTTGTTCATTCTCTGCCTTGCCAATTTCATTACTCTGCTTGAAAGATTCACTACTATACCTCACATTTCCCAACACTGCTGTCTCTCTCAAACCCTGACTGATCAATTATACCATAAGAACTGCACAGACTGGATCTGTTAATTCTTTCCTTTTTCCCCTTTCCCTGATCCTCCTTTCTAACTGCTTCTTTAAAAGACTGACTTGGGAAGAATTGATTAGCTGACACTACCTCATAGACTGGGTTATGAATAATGAGACAGGCAGGAGTGATCTGGGAGGTGAGGATAGTGTCATCTTTCTGAAGGCAGGTGGCTGTGGACTAGCCTCTGCTGTGGGTACTTCTATACTATGGCATCATCTTTTATTATGACTGTTTCCCTAGAAAACTAGCAAGATAATATACATGAATAACAGGGTGAAGTCCATGTGCTATCTCCAGAATAAAATCACCTCAATGACATCAGTTTTCTGTATTCAGATGAAAGATACAAATTGGCAGAGGTGATAGATTTCTAACTATTCATATGAAACAAGGATTAGATATAGTGAATGAATGAATCAAAAGATACGACACATCACATATGTACAGTACTTTGTAACTGTTTAAAATTGTGTGTTCTTGTTGTTGCTTTTTGAAAGAATCCGTCCCCCTCACTGGTAAGGTGGAAAGAATGTCTGTTGTGAACCATGACTTTTTCCAATCTTTCCAATTATTTTGCAGTTCTGAAGGCAACCAAACTGTAGTCATGTAGTATCACACTCAGTGCTTTTGTCTCACTAATGTCTCATTCTTAAAAGAACACTATATCCTGGCCTTTTCTTTAGTAGGAAAATGAAGCTGGGGGAAAATGAGGTACAAACAGTGCATTCTGACTCACAAAGGCATCTCATTTCTATCATCGGGTCCTTATCATTGTGGAACAATTTTGTGCTTGGTTCATTCATAAGACAGAAGAAAGAGAACTGTAAAAAACATGTTTCAATGCAGGGAAGTCACCACACATCAGACCACTTTTTCCATTTTTGCTGCCCTGACTCACAGTGTGGAATAGTGGCTGTACTAGCAAGTATGTTGCTGAAATTCAGAGGGACAAAAGCATGAGTCTAATCTGCAGTGCAGAAATAATTGTTTGCCACTACTTTAACTACCACGGGTCAATGCTATGTTTGCATTTTGTTTTGGCAGCAGTTTTGACAGAGAAGGCTAAATATCTCATGAAACTGCAAATCCCAAAAATCCATAGCACTGACCCATGGCAGTTAAAGTGGTGCCAAATGGCATTATTCCTGCAGTGTAGATTAGACCACAGGCACCTTAAATGCTTCTCTTCTGCCTTGCCTGTCTTCAGGGCTCTATGGTACAGGAAGACACTTTGGCATTTTCCTGTGCAGTAGAGAACTACTCCCATTGATGCGGCACAATTTTGTAATCCTAATAGTGGAAATCTCTGAGGTGACTGCCAAATCTTGGCATCTGTCTGGCATAACCATGCCAGGAAACTTCCAATTCCTGCATAAAGCAAGGGCTAAATTAAAGGTGAATTAATTGCAAGCCCTATGTGGCTTTGATCCTGCATAGCATCATAGTTCTGCATGTGGAACTCTCAGCACCCCCAGACTCACTGTTTTGACATTACAGTCCCGTGACTGGTCGGAAGTGGGGCAGATGGCAGTAATATCTGGCTATGTTCCCATAGCCAGACACAGAACGATTATATCATTTACTAAGACTCACCAGAGTCCTCCAGAAACCCCAGGAGACAATGTAATCATTTTGCATCTGGCTATGGGGACACAACCAGACACTTCTCCCCGCCCCCCCACACACTTTCCACCATGGAATGGTTGTGGAGGATGAGGGCTGCTGAAACTAAACTGTTAAGTTTAGCGCACCAGTACCTGAGAACACATTTTATCGCACTGCATATAGTGTGTTTTTGTTACTGTAGCCGAGGTCGTTCCAAAGAAGTTCTTATTTTGCACATGCATATTGTTCTAGCAAGGGTTTTAGTCCCGCGGAAGTAAGTGATGTCAGCACTCTATGATGTTATCACATACAAATTTATTGTACACATCTCCAGCAGAAAAAAAAAACCATGCAGTGCAGATACAACTGTGTCCATAACCACTGTTACAAAGTTTTATTCAACATAGAAATTATACCTTCGGTTTTTTCTGATTTTTATATGTTGTGATATAATGAAACATTACCATACATATGAATTTCAGGGTCAAATGATTATACATAAATTTATTTATCAAGTGTACGAGGGGGGAAAAGATTCTCCATCCAAAAATATGCTACAGAGATGTTTACATCGAGATCATTCTTTTTTGTGGTTAAAAAAAATTACATGAATAAAAATACAGTATCATTAAATTTCAGCACAACTTGTGGTGCCCTCCTCACATCATACCCAGAAGAACAGTAGAGACTGCAGACATTCTAGGACGGGAGGACAGGAAATTATCTTAGCCAATCAGAACACAAGGGTGGGTTGAGAATTGGCTGGCTTATTGCACTGACATCACCTGGAGCGGCCTGAAAACATTCTTGCCAGCTGATAACTCTTTATAACAGTTCTCACTCTGGGATGGGCGAGGGACACTATCAGCAGCAAATGGGACCTGGAAGGGAACCCAGCCGAACAATAAAGTATGTTCCGTTCCATTCTTATTTAGTACCCAGAACACTGCCAGAACACTGTGCGATAAACTTAAATGAGTCTGGAGGGGTGACTGGTCATCGGAGAGGATGAAGGAGAAAGGCATCTTTACATCATGACAGAACATGTCAAACAGATTGAATTGTGATCAGAACTCTGTAAAGTTTGATTTATCTATGTAAACCTTCCAAGATTTATTTGCAATTCTTTTAAAACTCGGAAGCTGTTTGTATAAAACAACACATCGTAAATCTGCCCACAGTAGAAAGCAATAAAGAAAACATAGCAAGGCATTAGAGTTAGATAGTATTTTCTAAAGTGACAGAGCACTATGATCCATTAGCAAAATGCACCATGGAATACATGTTCCTTTGCTTCATGGAGTTTTATGTGTGGTTTTAGCATCTGTCATAACTGATGGACTTTGTGGAATAAGGAGGGGACACTTTTTTTCCCCTCTGTAGAGGGGGGAAAAACTCCCTTATTTAGAACAGACATTCATTTTCTGTAAAAAGATAGCAAATAGCAAATCTAGATAATGGGGGACATTTTGGTTTAGAAACATTATATTAGCTTAATTAGAGCTACAAAACTAATGTGAAATGTGAACTATGACAGGTTTATTACTTGCTCCTGGGACATGAAATACAATAGGAGGCAAAGGAGATTACATTGACTTCTTGAAGTAAAGAGCTGCAGTAATACTAGACAAACAGAATGCATGTTAACCTTTGCTATCTCCTTCACATAGGCAGCTTCATTAACACCTACACTCCACTGTCAGTTCCTAACAATAAAGATTAGTTGCACAGTATTAGAATTATAAACACCTTACTCCCAAGATGGACCAGTGGAGCAGAGGGAAGAAGTCTAAGCACTCCTGTGGATAAATTTAAAAATGGATAATTAGAGCCATAATCAAGCTTCTTCTATAGTCCTTTTTGAAACCTCATTATAGGAACTGATCCTGCTGGGCTGCTTCTTAACACTTCATAAAGGAAAACAGCAATCACTAATTCATTTAGCTGTTGTGCTGAAATGGATAGGACCATTTTGGAGAACTTTGGCCAAAAGCTGAAACCAAAAGAAATAAACAGGCACATGGGCACACATGAAGGTATACACACATGCACCAAATTGTCAGGGGTCATACTGTTATTTAAATTGCAGGGGGTCCCAAGAGGGCATACACAAATGGTGTACCACCCACCCCGCTGCACCACAGTCTCCCTTCCTGAACTGACCAGAGTGGTCTCGAGGTTGGTATTGGAATCTCCACGTCTATTAGTGCTAGGGGACTTCAACATCCATGCTGGGACTTCCCTTTCAGGAGTGGCTCAGGGCTTCATGGACTCCATGACAACCATGGGTCTATCCCAAGTAGTATCTGACCCTACTCATGCTGCTGGGCACACTCTGGACCTTGTTTTTTGTGCTGGGTAGGATGATGATGATCTTGGTGTGGTGGAACTCTCCACAGTTCCATTATCATGGACAGATCATTATCTGGTCAGGTTTAGACTTACTGGGACTCAGAACCTCTGCAGGGGGAGGGGACCGATTAGGATGGTCCGTCCCAGGAGGCTGATGGATCCAGATGGATTCCTGAGGGCTCTTGGGGAGTTTCCTGTCACCTTGGCAGGCGATTCTGTTGAAGGCCTAGCCAGCCTTTGGAATGGGGAAATGGCCAGAGCGGTGGACACAATCGCTCCTGAGCGTCCCCTCTCATGGAGTGGAGTCAAACCAGCCCCCTGGTTTTCTAGGGATTTGATGTTGATGAAGCGAATGAGAAGGAGACTAGAGCGACGTTGGCGAAAGACTCAGAGTGAATCTGATCAAATACGAGCTAGATCCTATTTGAAAGTCTACTCTTTGGCAATGCGGGCAGCAAAGAAATTATTTTTTGCTACCATCATTGCATCTGCAAGGAGCCGGTCAGCAGAGCTGTTCCGAGTGGTCAAGGGTCTTTTACACACTCACCCTCAAGTAGAAAATGCAGACCACTCAAAGGCTCACTGTGAAGAATTTGCTCAGCATTTTGCAGATAAAATCACTCAGATTCGGTCCAAATTGGATGCTACAATTAATACAATGTCAGTGGATGTTACCTTGGCTCCTACCAGTCCAGTGTTAATGAATACTTTTCAACTTGTGCAGCCTGATGATGTGGACAGAATCCTTGGAAAGATAAGAGCCACTACATGTGTCTTGGACCCTTGTCCTTCTTGGCTTATTAAACAGGCCAGAGGGGGACTGACTGAGTGGGTAAAGGAAGTAATCAATGCCTCCCTACAACAAGGCAGAATTCCATCCTGCCTAAAGGAGGCTGTTGTGAGGCCTCTGTTTAAAAAGTCATCATTGGATCCCACAATAATGAATAACTATCGGCCAGTGTCTAACCTATCATTTCTGGGAAAGGTTCTGGAACATGTGGTGGCTTCCCAACTCCAGGGGTTTCTGGATGAAACAGATTATCTAGATCCATTTCAATCTGGTTTCAGACCTGGCTATGGAACAGAGACAGCCTTGATAGCCTTGGTGGATAACCTACGCAGGGAACTGAACAGAGGGAGTGTGTCCCTGTTGGTTCTTCTGGACCTCACAGCAGCTTTTGATACCATCGATCATGGTATCCTTCTAGACCGCCTCTCTGGGATGGGGCTTGGAGGTACTGTTCTACAGTGGCTCCATTCCTTCTTGGAGGGGCGAACTCAGAAGGTGGTACTGGGGGACTCCTGTTCGACCCCCTGGCCATTGACCTGTGGGGTCCCTCAAGGTTCTATGTTGTCCCCTATGCTGTTTAACATATACATGAAACCGCTGGGAGAGGTTGTCTGGAGTTTTGGGGTGCGATGTCATCGATATGCAGATGACACTCAACTCTACTACTCCTTCCCACCTCAATCCAAGGAGGCAGTCCTGGTTCTAAACCAGTGCCTGTCTTCAGTAATGGACTGTATGAGAGCAAACAAGTTGAAACTTAATCCAGACAAGACAGAGGTGCTCCTGGTCAGTCGGAAGGCAGATCAGGGAATAGGGATCCAGCCTGTGTTAGATGGGGTCACACTCCCCCTGAAGACACAGGTTTGCAGTTTGGGGATAATCTTGGACTCAGCTTTAAACTTGGAGGCCCGGGTCTCTGCTGTGACCAGGAGTGCTTTCGCACATTTAAAACTTGTGCGCCAACTGCACCCGTTCCTTGAGAAGCCAGATCTGGCCACGGTGGTACATGTCTTGGTTACATCCCGTTTGGACTACTGTAATGGGCTCTACATAGGACTGCCTTTGAAAAGTGTTTGGAAAATTCAACTGGTTCAAAGAGCTGCTGCCAGGCTGTTAACAGGCACCGATTACAGAGCCCATACAACTCCCCTGTTGAAACAGCTTCATTCTGCCAGTTCGTTCCTGGGCACAATTCAAGGTACTGGTTAAATGTTTTTTAATTGCTGTGAAGCCGCTCTGAGTCCCAGTCCTGGGAAAAGAGCGGGATATAAATAAATAAATAAATAAATAAATAAATAAATAAAATTCAATGGGGAAATTAATTTAGCTCAATAAGAAGCAGTGAGAGGGCTTCGTAATGTAAAGTCAAGATTTTAAGCCTTTGTATACCAGTTCCAAACCCAGCGAACTCCACAAGCAGTTCCAAATTAGTTTAGTTTATTTTTTAAAGGGGGGAATCAACACACATACTAAACACGTTCATACACACAAGAACTAATAATGCAAAGTCAGTAAAATATAGCAACTTGCAGGTTTGTAAAGAAGCACTATTATACTGATACTTAAGCATAGTTCTAATCACAGGGTTACTGGAATGAAGGTGACTTAGTAGCATCCTGTGACATGTGGGGTGGCCAGCTACTGAGGGGTCCAGCCAAAATTGAACAGAGGTTCTGTCTGGTTTCAAACTAGACCAAATTGCTATTGTCTTGGCACATATATTTATAGCAAGAAATAGGTCATGGGGCAGTGTTTCAGGAGTTAAACGGCTTTTCTAGAAATTAAATGATTTTCCCAGGAGGAAAGAATGGAACAAGAGCTGTGAGAATGACTGGACAATTGGTGTGAATGTACTCAAATGAAAAGAGTTTTATTCCCAGAAGGAAACTCCCTTTGTCCATTGTATGGCAGCAAGTTCCAGATCCAGCACCCAACATCATATTTTAACAGTTGAAAGGAATCATACAATACAGCTGTAAATTCTTGTTGGTCTTGTTCTGGATTTCTGGCTCAATCAGGAAGTGCACTACTGGTGATAAGCCTGACTAAGGGCTAAACACACTGGCAAAATACGCTGGCTTCCCAGCAGCTTGGCGATGTGGCATCTGCACACCACATGCTCTGACTCTGGCCCCAAGCCAGCATCACACCGCACGCCCAACCACATGGCAGGTAGCATTTTGGTGTTTCAGTGGCACGGTGTTTAGATGCCACACACCGCCAAAATGTGGAAAAACCACCACCATGATGGCAAAGGCACCATTTTCCTGGTGCAAAAAGGAACAGCTTTCTGCTGCTTCTTTTTGCACCTGGAAAATGTCAGATTGGGGCTGCAGCATGTGGTTGCCACGGCCCTGATCCAGCACTCAAAGGGGCAACCAGAAGCCACTCCTTCGGGGTGTTCTGTTTTGCCCTTAGATAAATGAGAGGCAAATAGCAGGTTTGTTAAGAGTAGGCTGATTTGTCCACTGCCATGGAAACAATCTTGTAGTTTGTATATACAAAACTCTGTAGATTTACCTAATGGCCTGTGGTCTACACAGGCAAAAAGACAGTTGAGCTAACTATTGTGGGCCTGCTTTGATTATGAGCTATCAACACCATAGTTTATTGTTTGTTGAACTACCTTAAATGCTATTTGCAGAAAGGTGACACAAAAGTTTAAAAATGAAACCATAATTCAATGAATAAGATGCATATACTGTAGTCTGGATTTGGTATGTTGCCTTAGTTGCTAAATGACTGGTTTTACAAGCTTGGAGATCTAACTCTCCATCCAGTATTGATGATTAGACAGCCAAACACCTAGAACTAGCACCCTGGGAATGTGTGATGTTTATATGAAACCATGTTTTTAAATATTAAATAAATGTAACAGTGTATGGGATGCCTGTCTGGAGTGCTTTGACAATAACTTTATTGCTCGAAAGCAACATATCTCATCTGGCTGTTTTCTCAGTTAGCACAAAATATTATTCCAGTCCATGCTGTTCCATTCATTCCCTCCCTCCCTCCTTTTCCTCTCCAACCTTCCTTGCATTTTGGTTTTTTTTAAAAGAATCTTTATGCTCTTACATGTTTTGGGATGAAGATTAGACTATGGGTTCACAAAGAAATAGTTTTTAAAAGGATGCAATTTAATTAGGAGGGATTTTTTTAAAAAATTAAAATAATATTGTGTAACACAAAGAGTTTGTGTATTGCTTTTCTACGTCTTAGAAGTTTTTTAATTGCTTACTGTTGCTCTACTTA
Source organism: Sceloporus undulatus (assembly GCF_019175285.1). Taxonomy (NCBI): domain Eukaryota; kingdom Metazoa; phylum Chordata; class Lepidosauria; order Squamata; family Phrynosomatidae; genus Sceloporus; species Sceloporus undulatus. The sequence goes on from NC_056522.1 coordinate 220,261,620, forward strand.
TTTGTTTACACCTATCAACAATAAAACAAATTTTAGCAGAGAGAGTTACCTTCATTGTGTACATCACTGGCTATTATCCATGCAAACTTAAATACAGGAAAAGTGATTTGGCATCAAACACAAGATAAACAGAAATGAGGACCTGGGATATTATAACTGAGTTTTTTATTTCATCTTCAGTTAGTCCTTGGAGCTACCAAATAAAGTAATTTAGTTCTAGAAGGCTTTATAAAGTTTAATTACTTTAATACTTTGTGCTGCTGTAACATGGGTGCTTTCTGCACCACCATTTGGGACGTCCGGAGGACGTCCCATTTTAAAAAAGGGGTGTCTCTTTTAGACGCCCCTGGGCCTAGTACGGACTCCGTCCGTACAAGATGGCACCGGCCCTTCTACATGGCCGGCGCCATCTTTGCGTATTGGACGCTGAGCGTCCGTACGCGTCGCGTCGCTTGTGACGTAGCGAGTGCGCCCCTGGCGCCTCGCTACATCGCAAACGCGACGGAAAAAGAAGCTCCATTTTGGAGCTTCTTTTTCAGTCCGCAGGGGAGCCGTGTAGAGGCTCCGGCTCCCCCACGGACTAGCCGGCGGCAGCGGCAGACCGCCGCAAAGCGGCGGTCTGTACCCCGCCTAACTCTTTAGCAGATGGTACTTATAAGGCCCAAGACTTTAAAATAGGCTTGTCACTGGAATAGATGGAAGCCAGAGTGTTTTCTGCTGGAAAATAGCTACGGTATGCTTTGTTCATTGCTGAAAACAGGTAAACTTACTTTATGGGTCACATTTATATCCCACTTCTCACCCAATAAGCTCAAGGCAGCATCTCTTCCTTCTCACTTGATCCTCACAGCAGCAGCCTTCTTCAGCTGAGAAAGGTCACCTAGTGCATTTCATGGCTTGGTGGAAACTAGAACCAGGGTTCCTGTAGTGCCAGTTCACTACTGTAACAATTATACTACACTGATCGCTTTGTGTTTGGGGGGGAAATGGAATCAAAACTGAGTAAACTCATTTTCAGGAGTACAAGCAAAATTCCATCAGTGATACCTTTATTGGCAAACAGAAATGCACAATATACTTGTTGTAAGCTTTCGAAGTTCCATGGGTTTCTTCATCAGGCAAGATGTTACAAACCAAAAAGGTGGGGAAAAAACACAATCTTTTGCAGGCAGGCTCCTCCTCCTTCTGGTCACACGGCAACAGGGAAATTTTTAAAGTCCAGGAAATTCAAAGTCCATTTGCATCTCAACAGGGACCCCTCTTTTGCATCCAGTATGTCTCCCTATCTCCTTATTGGGATCCCTTTTGGGATGGTGGATAAAATCTCCTTATTGCTGCATGGTCAGGAGGAGGAGCCTGCCTGCAAAAGATATCCTCCCCAGCATACCATCTTTAATAAAGACTGAAACAACATGCAGGCATCTGACCAACATCTCCAATTGTGGTTGGGTTTTTTCCCCTTCTCCTGTTTGGTTTGTAACATCTTGCCTGATGAAGAAGCACATGAGCATGCAACAAGTATATTGTGCATTTCAGTGGGGCAATAAAGGTATCTCTGATGGAATCTTGTTTGTATTTGTTAAATGGCCAACACAGCTACCCCTGCTCATTTTCAGGAGCTGATTCTTTCATGTTGCCTGCCATGGTTAAAATGGTCTGATTTGTCAGCCAATGCTTTCACATTTCTTTGATGGCTAACAAGCAGATGGGAACAGGGAGGAGAGGCAGTGTTGGGAATTTCAAAGTTGACCTCATGAGAAGGGTTGGTATGGGATGAAAGGAAGGTCAGTCACAAGAAGAAGAGAGAAATGAGTTGGTTTATTTAAATGGACAATTAGGTGCAAGCTCACACACTGAAGCCTGGATTTCTGAACTGTTCCTGTACATGACAGTCATTCTCGCTGAAATAAAACAATGATTACATCAAACAACCTAACTTTGGCCTGGTACAGACTGGCACTATGCACCAGCCTGGGGTCGATTTTAGGGCTTGGGAAAGCGGAGTGTCCACACACTCCTGAGCCCTACCGTGCTGTCCAGGCCCCATCATGGCTCGCCCCCCTCCACATGGGGGCTGCCATGATGATGTGCGTGCAGCGCCGTGTCCAAAAAGTGCCGTGGCACACATACATCATCAGTGTGTGTGAGGGCTCCAATGGCGGCCCAGGCACATCTCAGAAAGAACTCGCTAGAAGCGGGTTCTTTTTATGCCTCGTGGAGGCTGTTCCGTTTGGTTGCTGCAGCCTCCATCCAGGGCAGAAAAGGATGGCATCTCGCTGCCCCTTTCTCCCTGTCTGTTGAGCCCTATACATAAGTGTCATCTATTGGATGTTTGCAGGTGAGTGATAAGAGGAGATCAGAAGAAGAGGAACCCAACAATCCCCACAAACATGTTTGTTGGAATGAAGTATAGCCAACAATTTAGCAACAGCTCTGAAAAGCTTCACACAGCATGACACACAGATCCCATACTCTCCAAATATCCCAGTTTGACAGGGACAGCCCAGATTAATCCTCTGTCATGCCACATTTTTATCAGCTTGTAACAAATGCAAGGTTTTTTCTCCTCATGCCACTTTCTCCCTTTGTCTGCAACCTACTTCAGTTGCTGAAAACAGAATCTTTGAGTTAATTTGTCATGAAGAAAAAGGAATAAAATCATAAGTGTTAAAGG